>NC_090647.1:558610371-558910371 GCF_040937935.1 Hyperolius riggenbachi
GAGGAGAGGGAGCAGCATTGTGGCAAGCCGCGGCCGCGGGCGCGCCACCATGCACAGTTCCGCAGCAGCAGCAGCAGCGTCAGTGGCTAACATTCCTCCCATAGCCACTGGCCGTGGACGCCTTGGGCGCCGCCCAGCAGGAGCATCTGCAACTCACGCTGCAGAGACACAGCAGCAGCAGCGTGTAGCACCTGCTCCCATTTTCCTCCAGCCGGGTCGGAAACGTCCCATTGAGGAAAAGGATGCAGACACTGTGGTGCAACTCATGACGGAGGATGAGCAGCCCGCCATCAGCTCTGCATCCGAGGCCTCCACCCTCACCACCACCACCACCCCTGTTCGCAGCAGCCGCCCAGCAGGGTCTGGGGAGGAGGCCAGTTCACCGTCACTCGCCGACCTGTCATTCAGCAGTCTTTTGACCCCAGGCATCATGAGTAAATTGTCTGCTGTTGTTGGCGATCTTGAGGAGGAGATGCTGATGGGCACTTTGGGGGATGAGGGATTGGACAGCAAGACTGTGGCGACAGTCAAGCAGCCCATCCATGCATCAGGAGAGGAGTTTGGGGGGTCCTCATCCCAGCAGGACATGTTTCAGGAGGGGGAGGATGATGATGACCCGGTGACAGACAGAGACTGGGTGCCACCACCTCCAGGGGATGTCGTCCTCAGCAGCTCTGAGGAGGAGGAGGAGGATGCTCTTGTGGGCCTTGCAAGGAGGCGCATCATTGCAAGCATTGGCAGCAGCAGTAGGCAGGTCCCACAGCCTGCTGGTGTCTCAGGCTCAGCAGCAGCAGCAGCAGCATCTGCCAGTACCACCACCAGCCGCACCCAAGCCCCCCAAGCCCCCCCCCCCAACCACCACAGGGAGACAGGCAGCAGCGCTTCCATGCCGTAGGGGGATGTTTAAGTCACCAATCTGGCGATATTTCACCATGCCCACTGTGTACAGCAAGTACGCCACTTGCAACCACTGTCAGCGGAAGTTGAGCAGAGGTGCAGACCCCTTAAAGTTCTGCACCAGCTCGCTCATCAACCACCTTGCGGCTAAACATTTCCACCAGCATGAGGAGTTCCAGAGGCTGAAGGCATCTGGTGCTGGCAGTGGCACCACACCCATCACTGCACAGCCTTCAGCAGCAGCAGCAGCAACAGCAGCCACCCGCCCTCCTGCTCCTCCAGCAGCACCAGCAGGAGTGCGGAAACGCACTGCTCCTCCCCCCTCTGCAACTCCTGCCGCCGACACTGAGGCCTGTTCTGGCAGCCAGTCCTCAGTGGCCTCCTCTGCTGTGTCTGCTGATTCCCGTGTCAGCAAAAGGCCACGCCAGAGCCTTTTGAGCGAGTCCTTCCAGGGGGTGGTTAGGGCTCTGCCTCCCAGCAGCCGTCGCGTGCGGCAGCTGAACGGCTTGCTGGCACGGGCCATGTGCTCCCAACTCCTGCCGTACACGCTCGTGCAGGAGGGGAGCGACATTCGTGCGCTGCTTGCTTGCGCAGCCCCAGACTGGCAGCTCCCCAGCAGACACTTCTTTGCCCGCAAGGCCATTCCTGCACTGCACCGCTTTGTGATGGCCAATGTGGAGCGAGGGCTGGAGCACGCGGTTGGTGAAAGGGTCCACGTCACCATGGACTCCTGGAGCAGCCGCTTCGGGACAGGCCGCTACCTGTCCTTCACTGTCCACTGGGTCAGCTTGGTGGAAGGGGGTGAGGATGGGAGAGCAGCAGCGGGCACAGCAGCAGCAGCAACACAGTGGGTGGTGCCACCCCGCAGGCTCAGGGGAACTGCAGCAGGTTCCTCCGATCCTCTGCCATCCTCCGGCACACCTGGCCAAACCCCCCGCCTCAGCAGCAGCGTGAAGGCCCGCCACTGCCAAGCGCTGCTGCACTTGGTCAGCCTTGGGAAGACCAAGCTGACGGCAACCCATGTGTTGGCCAAACTCCAGGAGCAGGAGAGGATTTGGCTGACCCCCAGAGGCCTCAGAGTCGGAGAGGTGGTGGCCGACAATGGGGCCAATCTGGTTGCCGCAATAGACAGGGGAAACCTGACCCACATCCCCTGTCTTGCCCACGTGCTGAACCTGGTGGTGCAGAAGTTCCTGCGCACCTACCAGGGGATGGGCGAACTTCTGGAAACGGCAAGGAATGTTGTGCGTCACTTCCGGCGCTCGGCTGCAGCCTGTGCGAGCCTGGAAGACGTGCAAAAGGAGCTGGATCTGCCACGCCATCGGCTGATCCTTGACGTTCCGACTCGCTGGAACTCCACCCTGGCGATGTTGGAGCGTCTGGTTGAACAGAGGCGCGCTGTCAAACAGTACCTTGCCCTGGCCACTGTTTCCGCAGCTCAGAGAAGGGACAAGACCAGCAACTTCCCGTCCATCGTCCCCGATGATGACTGGAGGCACATGCAGCAGGTGTGCTTAGTGCTGGCTCCCTTCCTGCAGGCCACAAACATGGTGAGCAGGGACCATGCTATGGTCTGCGAGTGGGTGCCCCTGGTTTCTCTGCTGAACAGGGCCCTCGATGCTTTGCTGGAACAGGGAGCGGCAGCCTTGGACCAGCAGGAGCGGCAACCAGCTGCGCAGTCCACCTCTGAGGGGGAGGAGGAGGAGGACTTGGTGGAGGTCCATGACCTGGCTGCTGATGAGGGGGATCAGCACAGCGCAGCTGAGTTGGTGCGGGGGTGGAGAGAGGATGAGGCGGCAGAGGAGGAGGATGAGGACAGCACTGACGTCGATGTGCCAGCAGACGTGGCCCGCCTCTTCCCAATGGCAGCGCACATGCTGACGTGCCTGCGCAGGGACCCCAGGGTGATCCAGATGAAGCAGAGGGAGGACATCTGGATCAGCATGATGTTGGACCCACGCCTCAAGGGGAAGTTGAGCCAGTTCCTGCCGCCTGCAGGAGGAGACCCAGCGCAACAAATAAGGAGCTTGCAGCAGGCCCTTGTTGAGCGCTTGGAGGAAGCCTTCCCCCAGCCTTCCACCCCCACTGTCCAGCAGCCAGCACAGAGGCAGCAGCAGGTGCCTGCATCCAGCAGCAGCAAGCGCCCCACAGACCTGCTGTCTCTCAGCCACGAGCTCTACAGGACTGTAGAGGCTCCGGCAGCAGTGACTAGAGAGGAGATGCATGCAGCAGCATCCTCCTCCGGTCACAGCCAGCGCCTGACCCGCATGGTGGCTGACTACATGGGGTCGTACAGCGGGCTTGACAGCGATGCCCCTGTTGATCCCATGGAGTATTGGGTCAAGCGCATGGAGATCTGGAGCGAGCTGGCGCAGTACGCCCTGGAAGTGCTGTCCTGCCCCCCTTCCAGCGTGCTGTCCGAGCGCTGCTTCAGTGCAGCTGGTGGCGTGGTCACCGAGAAACGCTCACGTCTGTCTCACAAGTCTGTGGACAGACTGACGTTTCTCAAGATGAACCAGGCGTGGGTGGAAGGCGAGTTCCTGGCCCCTGTTGTCGGCGAGAGGGGGACATGAACTGGCTGCCGGAACCATCGTTAATGTGCCTTACCACCCTTTACCACCTCCTGGCTCCTGCTCACTAAGCCAGCCTGGTTCACTTTGACTATTACGTCGCCTGCAGCCACACATTTTACACCTACAGTGGGCTGCTGTGTACTGCCCTTCTGCTGTCTGTCTGTGTTTCCCACTGCCAGGGTACACAGAATTACCTTCTTCTGCTGCCACTCTGCCACCAGCTATTACGTCAAACAATAGCTATATTGGTTGCAAAACCAAAAACCAAAAAACCATAAAAAAAAAAAAAGGTTTAATTTTTCTGAGGTGCCCGGGTTGAAAACTGTGTTGTCCCAGTTGTGTATTGGACACAATGTGGGCTGCACGACCGCTGTCTGGGACCTCCTGTTGTGTTTATTTACAGCCCTGGTATCACCGCTAGGTACCAGGGCTATTATGTCACGCTGCATACCTGCTGCCACACTCACACTGCTCCTCCATACCTCCTCCTGCTGCTGCTGCTGCTGTCTGTCTGTGTTTCCCACTGCCAGGGTACACAGATGATTTACCTTCTGCTGCCACTCTGCCACCAGCTATTACGCCAAACAATAGCTGCTCGCCTACTCCTCCATTCCTCCTCCTGCTGCTGCTGTCTGTCTGTGTTTCCCACTGCCAGGGTACACAGAATTACCTTCTGCTGCCACTCTGCCACCAGCTATTACGTCAAACAATAGCTATATTGGTTGCAAAACCAAAAACCAAAAAACCATTAAAAAAAAAAAGGTTTAATTTTTCTGAGGTGCCCGGGTTGAAAACTGTGTTGTCCCAGTTGTGTATTGGACACAATGTGGGCTGCACGACCGCTGTCTGGGACCTCCTGTTGTGTTTATTTACAGCCCTGGTATCACCGCTAGGTACCAGGGCTATTATGTCACGCTGCCTACCTGCTGCCACACTCACACTGCTCCTCCATACCTCCTCCTGCTGCTGCTGCTGCTGTCTGTCTGTGTTTCCCACTGCCAGGGTACACAGATGATTTACCTTCTGCTGCCACTCTGCCACCAGCTATTACGTCAAACAATAGCTGCTCGCCTACTCCTCCATTCCTCCTCCTGCTGCTGCTGTCTGTCTGTGTTTCCCACTGCCAGGGTACACAGATGATTTACCTTCTGCTGCCACTCTGCCACCAGCTATTACGTCAAACAATAGCTGCTCGCCTACTCCTCCATTCCTCCTCCTGCTGCTGCTGTCTGTCTGTGTTTCCCACTGCCAGGGTACACAGAATTACCTTCTGCTGCCACTCTGCCACCAGCTATTACGTCAAACAATAGCTATATTGGTTGCAAAACCAAAACCAAACAAACCATTAAAAAAAAAAAAAGGTTTAATTTTTCTGAGGTGCCCGGGTTGAAAACTGTGTTGTCCCAGTTGTGTATTGGACACAATGTGGGCTGCACGACCGCTGTCTGGGACCTCCTGTTGTGTTTATTTACAGCCCTGGTATCACCGCTAGGTACCAGGGCTATTATGTCACGGCGAGCTGCCTGCCTCATTGACTGCCTGCTGCCACACACTCATCCTCCTCCTCCTGCTGCTGAATTTACCTCCTGCTGTCTTTGTGTTTCCACTGCCAGGGAGCACATACAATGGCGCTTCCAACATGCGTGCGCCCACCAGCTATTTGTTACGCTCAAAAATAGCTGCATTTCTTAAAAAAAATAATTGAAAAGAGAAATACGTGAAGAAGAAGAAGACGATATTGAAAAGGAAGGAGAAGATGAAGATGAAGAAGAAGAAGATGAAGAAGAAGAAGAAGAAGAAGAAGAAGAAGAAGAAGAAGATGAAGATGAAGATGAAGATGAAGATGAAGAAGAAGAAGAAGAAGAAGAAGAAGAAGAAGACAATATAGAAGAAGAAGAAGAAGATATAGAAGAAGAAGATCGAGAAGAAGAAGAAGAAAGATAAAGAAGAAGAAGAACAAGTATATACAGTAACACTACTGAACAAAATTAAGGACACAACTTCTCTTTCCACATTTTTTTTTAAAGGAACATCCCCACATAATCACTTGCTGTTGTTACTTGGAAAAAAAGAGGTTTCTTGCATCATTCACCCTCAAAACAAGTGTTGGAAGCTATTTAAGGCCAATTCGAATAGTCAGCTCGAATACCGACTCGAATAGTGAGCTCGAAGTCCGAGGTCGAATCGAATAGTAAAAATTATTCGACTCGAATATTCGACTGACCTCGAATAATTTACTATTCGAATTCGACCAAACTCGAATTTTAAAAAGGGGTATTTGAGCATCACTAATACTGGGGACACCTCTGGCTGCCTAATACTGGGAGCACCTCAGTCTAGTGTCTACCTTATACTGGGGGCACCTCTGGCTACCTAATACTGGGGGCACCTCTGGCTACCTAATACTGGGGGCACCTCTGGCTACCTAATACTGGGGGCACCTCTGGCTACCTAATACTGGGGACACCTTTGGCTACCTAATACTGGGGACACCTTTGGCTACCTAATACTGGGGGCACCTCTGGCTACCTAATACTGGGGGCACCTCTGGCTACCTAATACTGGGGACACCTCTGGCTACCTAATACTGGAGGTACCTCTGGCTACCTAATACTGGGAGCACCTCTGGCTACCTAATACTGGGGGCACCTCTGGCTACCTAATACTGGGGACACCTCTGGCTGCCTAATACTGGGGGCACCTCTGGCTACCTAATACTGGGGAGTGGGGACACCTCTGGCTGCCTAATACTGGGGGCACCTCTGGCTGCCTAATACTGGGGACACCTCTGGCTGCCTAATACTGGGGACACCTCTGGCTGCCTAATACTGGGGGCACCTCTGTCTACCTAATACTGGGGGGCACCTCTGGCTGCCTAATACTGGGGACTCCTCTGTATACCTAAGGCCTGGTTCTACCAAGTCGGGTACCATTTCAAGCTGAGTTCATAAACAAACAAAAAAACGGATACTGGATCTGCCAGAGGCTTCCCACGGCTTCCTGCTGACCACCGCTGCTCCTCTCTGAAACGGATCATCCACAAAGCAAGCGTAGGCAGCTGCCTAGGGCCTGGAGAGAGGGGTCCGGTGGATGCTAGCCCCGACCAAATGGAACTGAAAAAGCCAGGTGACCATCAGCGGTGGGGAAAAACTGCTCTCTTGCCTGAGGCCTCATTTCATCTTCATCCTCTGTGCAGCACCAATACGGACTCACCTGTATGAACAGGAGCGTGGTTGCTCGTCAGATTTCTTTTGGGGGTCCACAAGCTGCAACGGTGGTCCAGAGGACGGCATGGGAAGCCTCTAAATAATTCAGAGGCTTCTTAGGTGAGTATTCTTTTTATGCCTGAGGTTTGCCTCCGGCACTTTTTACGTTCCTATCTAGAAGACAGCAGTGCTGGGCCGAAATTACGCATTAGCGTAATTACGCATCGTAATTCACTACAAATGCACCGTAAGCGTTACGTGTAAGGTTACGGTATTACACGTAATTAATTACGCGTAGACCGTAAGTTACGTTATTACGCGTAACAAATTACGCGTAAGACCGTAAACTCCTATTGAAATTACACAGTCTGCCGTAATCGCGTAATATTACGCTCCCGTATAATATAAAAAAGCCGCCGACTTTAAGGGTTAATAGCAAAGCCCCCTTAAGTGCTAAGGGCCTCAAATTTGGAGAATATATTAAGGAGATCAATAGGAATAAGAGGAAAAAATTTTTTTCAAAAAGACCTTATAGTTTTTGAGAAAATCGATGTTAAAGTTTCAAAGGAAAAATATATACATTTAAAAAAACCCCGACTTTAACGGTTAATAGCAAAGCCTGCTTAAAATTTAGGAACACCAAATTCCTAGGGTATATTAAGGGGATCAGTGGGAATAAGAGGAACAAATTTTTTTTTTCAAAAAGACCTTAAAGTTTTTGAGAAAATCGATTTTTAAGTTTCAAGGGCAAAAATGTCTTTTAAATGCGGAAAATGTCAGTTTTTTTTGCACAGGTAACAATAGTGTATTATTTTCATAGATTCCCCCAAGTGGGAAGAGTTTTACTTACTTCGTTCTGAGTGTGGGAAATATAAAAAAAAAACGACGTGGGGTCCCCCCTCCCAGACCTCTTTAACCCCTTGTCCCCCATGCAGGCTGGGATAGCCAGAATGCGGAGCACCGGCCGCGTGGGGCTCCGCACCCTGACTATACCAGCCCGCATGGTCCATGGATTGGGGGGTCTCGGAAGGGGCAGCCAAGCTTTCCCCTCCCCCTCCGAGCCCTTGTCCAATCCAAGGACAAGGGGCTCTTCTCCACCTCCGATGGGCGGTGGAGGTGGAGGCCGCGATTTCCTTGGGGGGGGGGATTTATGGTGACATCTGGGAGTCCCCTTTAAAAAGGGGTCCCCCAGATGCCCATCCCCCCTCCCAAGAGAAATGAGTATAGGGGTACTTGTACCTTTTACCCATTTCCTTTAAGAGTTAAAAGTAAATAAACACACAAACACTTAGAAAAAGTATTTTAATTGAACAAAAAAACATAACCACGAAAAAAGTCCTTTAATCACTTCCATACCATGAAATTGTGTGCTGATCGGTGCTGCGTGGGCTCTCCAGCCCGCAGCACCGATCAGCTAGCAGCCAGGCCGATCAGACTTCCCCCCTTTTTTCCCCACTAGGGGGATGTCCTGCTGGGGGGGTCTGATCGCCGCCGGCTGCTTGCGCTTGCGGGGGGGAGCTCTTCAAAGCCCCCCTCCGCAGCGCTTCCTGGCCTTCTTCCCCTTCCCCCTCCCCCCCCCCCCCCCCCCCCCTGTGAGCGCCGCAGGACGGATTTCCGTCCTGCGCCTGATGGGATAGGCTTTAGCCTATCAGATGCCGGCGATCCCCGGCCAATCAGAGGCCGGGGATCAGCGATCTCCTCTACGGCGCTGCTGCGCAGCAGCGCCGTATACATGTAAACACCGGGGAAGGTCTTCCCCGTGTGTTTACATTTACCCTGCGAGCCGCGATCGGCTCGCAGGGTGTTCACGGAGATACCGTCCGTGAACTGACATGGAACGGCCGCTCATACGAGCGGCCGTTTCCATGGTATACACTTCAGGATTCAGGGGCGT
Organism: Hyperolius riggenbachi; assembly: GCF_040937935.1. Classification (NCBI taxonomy): domain Eukaryota; kingdom Metazoa; phylum Chordata; class Amphibia; order Anura; family Hyperoliidae; genus Hyperolius; species Hyperolius riggenbachi. Next base: position 558,618,942 of record NC_090647.1, read on the forward strand.
ATATATACGCACCGAGAATCCGGAAGTGGTTAATATTCTTAATTAACCATTAATACTTACCTGTCCCTTTTAAATAAATGATCCCTCGCAATAGCCTCGGAAATGTTCTATCAGTTACAATGTAACAAAGTTATTACATATGTAACAACTTTGTTACATTGTAACTACGTCGCACCGGACGTCACTCGCCACTCAGCCGCCGCATACACTTACGTGTCCTTGCAGGACGCTAAGTCCCCGCCGGCTCCCGCTGTCCACCCCGCCCACATCTGTCACCCACATGTCACCCACATGTGGGTGACATGTGGGAGAGGCGGGGAGGGCAGCGGGAGCCGGCGGGACTTCAAATCAGAAGGAACCCCATTGGTCTGCTAAGGACCAATGGGGCTCCTTGGAGCCCAAATACAAAGATGCTTAGAGAGCTCTGAGCTATATAGCTCAGAGCTCTGTCGGGTCCGTGCAGGACGCTAAGTCCCCGCCGGCTCCCGCTGCCCTCCCCGCCTCTCCCACATGTCACCCACATGTGGGTGACATGTGGGTGACAGATGTGGGCGGGGTGGACAGCGGGAGCCGGTCGGGGACTTAGCGTACTGCACGGACGCGTAAGTGTATGCAGCGGCTGAGCGGCGAGTGACGTCGGGTGCGGCGTAGTTACAATGTAACAAAGTTGTTACATTGTAATAACTTTGTTACATTGTAACTGATAGAACATTTCCGAGGCTATTGCGAGGGATCATTTATTTAAAGGGACAGGTAAGTATTAATGGTTAATTAAGAATATTAAAGGACTTTTTTTGTGGTTATGTTTTTTGTTCAATTAAAATACTTTTTCTAAGTGTTTGTGTGTTTATTTACTTTTAACTCTTAAAGGAAATGGGTAAGAGGTACAAGTACCCCTATACTCATTTCTCCTGGGAGGGGGGGTGGGCATCTGGGGGACCCCTTTTTAAAGGGGACTCCCAGATGCCACCATGAACCCCCCCCCCCAAGGAAATCGCGGCCTCCACCTCCACCGCCCATCGGAGGTGGAGAAGAGCCCCTTGTCCTTGGATTGAACAAGGGCTCGGAGGGGGAGGGGAAAGCTGGCTGCCCCTTCCGAGACCCCCCAATCCATGGACCATGCGGGCTGGTATAGTCAGGGTGCGGAGCCCCACGCGGCCGGTGCTCCGCATTCTGGCTATCCCAGCCTGCATGGGGGACAAGGGGTTAAAGAGGTCTGGGAGGGGGGACCCCACGTCGTTTTTTTTTTATATTTCCCACACTCAGAACGAAGTAAGTAAAACTCTTCCCACTTGGGGGAATCTATGAAAATAATACACTATTGTTACCTGTGCAAAAAAACTGACATTTTCCGCATTTAAAAGACATTTTTGCCCTTGAAACTTAAAAATCGATTTTCTCAAAAACTATAAGGTCTTTTTGAAAAACATTTTTTTCCTCTTATTCCTTCTGATCTCCTTAATATATTATCCAAATTTGAGGCTCTTAGCACTTAAGGGGGCTTTGCTATTAAGCCTTAAAGTCGGCGGCTACCTAACATTGATCCATGCGTCAACTTTTCCGCTTGGGAGCATGGCCTTACGCATTAATTGCTAGTAGGAAATTACGCGTAAGGCAATAACGTAACAACCTGCATTACGGTATTCTTACGCGTAATTGCGTAAGGGCCATGTGTAATTACAGACATGAACCGTAGATAAATGTCTACGCCGTAAGCGTAATTCCGTAATGCGTAATAGCGTAGAATTACGCGTAATGATCCGTAAGCGTAGCTTTTTCCATTACGCCCAGCACTAGAAGACAGATTAGGAAAATTCTACATATGAGGAAACAGGACCGCAGGAAAACCATCACTTGGAAAAGCCTACTGAGAATCAGATGAAAATATTTTTAAAAGCGGACCTAAACTCAGAACTTCCTTTCTGCTCTAAAAGGTAAGCAACAGCATGATAACCTTTAAAGAAAAAAAATTATTTGTTACAGCTGATACAAATCTTTCCTGGAAGCAGACATAGGGTTAACATCCTGTATTAACAAATTAGCTGCTCTGCCGTGGACTGCAGAGATTTCTAAGCTGACACAGCTAAGACATCAAATTACAGATGTGATTAGTCACAGATGAGGGGAGATTAGACAGGTTAAACTCTCTAAATATACACAGGGAGAATTTCTCTCTGTTTTCCTTCTGTCCTGTGCTAGAGTTCAGCTCCACGTTAAAGCAGGTATTTTTTTATGCAGGCAGATTGGTCACCATTGCTGCGTTGCCGTAGATCTGGCCAGGTCTGTACACGTCTCTGTGTGTAGCACTCCTCAGCAGACATGGGCCCGGATCCCCACAGATAGAACGGGCAGATGATGATTTCCCACAGCGCTCAGGTTACAGTACAGCCAGTGACAGAACGATACAGAGAATGTTCCACGCTCAGATCTGCGGGCTCAGCAAAGCCAGAGAGAGGCAACGCATTATGCCAGATATTCCCCAACAATGTCAGCCAGTTCAGGACACTAAACCAACATTACACCGATCGCTCATCTCGCTACACACCCTCTGACCCAATCAGATCTGTAACACGGGGTATATCAGGAGAGATAGAGGGGGAGGAGCAGAGTCCTCCAGCAGCACAGAGTATATCAGGAGAGGAGAGATACATAGAGGAAGGAGCAGAGTCCTCCAGCAGCACAGAGTATATCAGGAGAGGAGAGTTACATAGAGGAAGGAGCAGAGTCCTCCAGCAGCACAGAGTATATCAGGAGAGAAGAGTTAGATAGATGAAGGAGCAGAGTCCTCCAGCAGCACAGAGTATATCAGGAGAGGAGAGTTAGAAGGAGGAGCAGAGTCCCCCAGCAGCACAGAGTATATCAGGAGAGGAGAGTTAGATAGAGGGAGGAGCAGAGTCCTCCAGCAGCACAGAGTATATCAGGAGAGGAGAGTTAGATAGAGGGAGGAGCAGAGTCCTCCAGCAGCACAGAGTATATCAGGAGAGGAGAGTTAGATAGAGGGAGGAGCAGAGTCCTCCAGCAGCACAGAGTATATCAGGAGAGGAGAGTTAGATAGAGGGAGGAGTAGAGTCCTCCAGCAGCACAGAGTATATCAGGAGAGGAGAGTTAGATAGAGGAAGGAGCAGAGTCCTCCAGCAGCACAGAGTATATCAGGAGAGGAGAGTTAGATAGAGGAAGGAGCAGAGTCCTCCAGCAGCACAGAGTATATCAGGAGAGGAGAGTTAGATAGATGAAGGAGCAGAGTCCTCCAGCAGCACAGAGTATATCAGGAGAGGAGAGTTAGAGGAAGGAGCAGAGTCCTCCAGCAGCACAGAGTATATCAGGAGAGGAGAGTCCTCCAGCAGCACAGAGTATATCAGGAGAGGAGAGTTAGATAGATGAAGGAGCAGAGTCCTCCAGCAGCACAGAGTATATCAGGAGAGGAGAGTTAGATAGATGAAGGAGCAGAGTCCTCCAGCAGCACAGAGTATATCAGGAGAGGAGAGTTAGATAGAGGAAGGAGCAGAGTCCTCCAGCAGCACATAGTATATCAGGAGAGGAGAGGAAGGAGCAGAGTCCTCCAGCAGCACAGAGTATATCAGGAGAGGAGAGTTAGATAGATGAAGGAGCAGAGTCCTCCAGCAGCACAGAGTATATCAGGAGAGGAGAGTTAGAAGGAGGAGCAGAGTCCCCCAGCAGCACAGAGTATATCAGGAGAGGAGAGTTAGATAGAGGGAGGAGCAGAGTCCTCCAGCAGCACAGAGTATATCAGGAGAGGAGAGTTAGATAGAGGGAGGAGCAGAGTCCTCCAGCAGCACAGAGTATATCAGGAGAGGAGAGTTAGATAGAGGGAGGAGCAGAGTCCTCCAGCAGCACAGAGTATATCAGGAGAGGAGAGTTAGATAGATGAAGGAGCAGAGTCCTCCAGCAGCACAGAGTATATCAGGAGAGGAGAGTTAGATAGATGAAGGAGCAGAGTCCTCCAGCAGCACAGAGTATATCAGGAGAGGAGAGTTAGATAGGGAGAGGAGCAGAGTCCTCCAGCAGCACAGAGTATATCAGGGGAGGAGAGTTAGATAGGGAGAGGAGCAGAGTCCTCCAGCAGCACAGAGTATATCAGGAGAGGAGAGTTAAATAGAGGGAGGAGCAGAGCCCTCCAGCAGCTCAGAGTATATCAGGAGAGGAGAGTTAGATAGAGGAAGGAGCAGAGTTCTCCAGCAGCACAGAGTATATCAAGAGAGGAGGGTTAGATAGAGGAAGGAGCAGAGTCCTCCAGCAGCACAGAGTATATCAGGAGAGGAGAGTTAGAGGAAGGAGCAGAGTCCTCCAGCAGCACAGAGTATATCAGGAGAGGAGAGGAAGGAGCAGAGTCCTCCAGTAGCACATAGTATATCAGGAGAGGAGAGTTAGATAGAGGAAGGAGCAGAGTCCTCCAGCAGCACAGAGTATATCAGAAGAGGAGAGTTAGATAGAGGAAGGAGCAGAGTCCTCCAGCAGCACAGAGTATATCAGGAGAGGAGAGTTAGATAGAGGGAGGAGCAGAGTCCTCCAGCAGCACAGAGTATATCAGGAGAGGAGAGTTAGATAGAGGGTGGAGCAGAGTCCTCCAGCAGCACAGAGTATATCAGGAGAGGAGAGTTAGATAGAGGGAGGAGCAGAGTCCTCCAGCAGCACAGAGTATATCAGAAGAGGAGAGTTAGAGGAAGGAGCAGAGTCCTCCAGCAGCACAGAGTATATCAGGAGAGGAGAGGAAGGAGCAGAGTCCTCCAGTAGCACATAGTATATCAGGAGAGGAGAGTTAGATAGAGGAAGGAGCAGAGTCCTCCAGCAGCACAGAGTATATCAGAAGAGGAGAGTTAGATAGAGGAAGGAGCAGAGTCCTCCAGCAGCACAGAGTATATCAGGAGAGGAGAGTTAGATAGAGGGAGGAGCAGAGTCCTCCAGCAGCACAGAGTATATCAGGAGAGGAGAGTTAGATAGAGGGAGGAGCAGAGTCCTCCAGCAGCACAGAGTATATCAGGAGAGGAGAGTTAGATAGAGGGTGGAGCAGAGTCCTCCAGCAGCACAGAGTATATCAGGAGAGGAGAGTTAGATAGAGGGAGGAGCAGAGTCCTCCAGCAGCACAGAGTATATCAGGAGAGGAGAGTTAGATAGAGGAAGGAGCAGAGTCCTCCAGCAGCACAGAGTATATCAGGAGAGGAGAGTTAGATAGAGGAAGGAGCAGAGTCCTCCAGCAGCACAGAGTATATCAGGAGAGGAGAGTTAGATAGATGAAGGAGCAGAGTCCTCCAGCAGCACAGAGTATATCAGGAGAGGAGAGTTAGAGGAAGGAGCAGAGTCCTCCAGCAGCACAGAGTATATCAGGAGAGGAGAGTCCTCCAGCAGCACAGAGTATATCAGGAGAGGAGAGTTAGATAGATGAAGGAGCAGAGTCCTCCAGCAGCACAGAGTATATCAGGAGAGGAGAGGAAGGAGCTGAGTCCTCCAGCAGCACATAGTATATCAGGAGAGGAGAGTTAGATAGATGAAGGAGCTGAGTCCTCCAGCAGCACAGAGTATATCAGGAGAGGAGGGTTAGAGGAAGGGGCAGAGTCCCCCAGCAGCACAGAGTATATCAGAAGAGGAGAGTTAGATAGAGGAAGGAGCAGAGTCCTCCAGCAGCACAGAGTATATCAGAAGAGGAGAGTTAGATAGAGGAAGGAGCAGAGTCCTCCAGCAGCACAGAGTATATCAGGAGAGGAGAGTTAGATAGAGGAAGGAGCTGAGTCCTCCAGCAGCACAGAGTATATCAGGAGAGGAGAGTTAGATAGATGAAGGAGCAGAGTCCTCCAGCAGCACAGAGTATATCAGGAGAGGAGAGTTAGATAGATGAAGGAGCAGAGTCCTCCAGCAGCACAGAGTATATCAGGAGAGGAGAGTTAGATAGGGAGAGGAGCAGAGTCCTCCAGCAGCACAGAGTATATCAGGGGAGGAGAGTTAGATAGGGAGAGGAGCAGAGTCCTCCAGCAGCACAGAGTATATCAGGAGAAGAGAGTTAAATAGAGGGAGGAGCAGAGCCCTCCAGCAGCACAGAGTATATCAGGAGAGGAGAGTTAGATAGAGGAAGGAGCAGAGTTCTCCAGCAGCACAGAGTATATCAAGAGAGGAGGGTTAGATAGAGGAAGGAGCAGAGTCCTCCAGCAGCACAGAGTATATCAGGAGAGGAGAGTTAGAGGAAGGAGCAGAGTCCTCCAGCAGCACAGAGTATATCAGGAGAGGAGAGGAAGGAGCAGAGTCCTCCAGTAGCACATAGTATATCAGGAGAGGATACTTAGATGGAGGAGCAGAGTCCTCTAGCAGCACAGAGTATATCAGGAGAGGAGAGTTAGAGGAAGGAGCAGAGTCCTCTAGCAGCACAGAGTATATCAAGAGAGGAGGGTTAGATAGACGAAGGAGCAGAGTCCTCCAGCAGCACAGAGTATATCAGGAGAGGAGAGTTAGAGGAAGGAGCAGAGTCCTCTAGCAGCACAGAGTATATCAGGAGAGGAGAGTTAGAGAGAGAAGCAGAGTCCTCCAGCAGCACAGAGTATATCAGGAGAGGAGAGTTAGAGAGAGAAGCAGAGTCCTCCAGCAGCACAGAGTATATCAGGAGAGGAGAGTTAGATAGAGGAAGGAGCAGAGTCCTCCAGCAGCACAGAGTATATCAGGAGAGGAGAGTTAGATAGAGGAAGGAGCAGAGTCCTCCAGCAGCACAGAGTATATCAGGAGAGGAGAGTTAGATAGAGGAAGGAGCAGAGTTCTCCAGCAGCACAGAGTATATCAGGAGAGGAGAGTTAGAGAGAGAAGCAGAGTCCTCCAGCAGCACAGAGTATATCAGGAGAAGAGGGTTAGAGGAAGGAGCAGAGTCCTCCAGCAGCAAGAGTATATCAGGAGAGGAGAGTTAGATAGAGGAAGGAGCAGAGTCCTCCAGCAGCACAGAGTATATCAGGAGAGGAGAGTTAGATAGAGGAAGGAGCAGAGTCCTCCAGCAGCACAGAGTATATCAGGAGAGGATAGTTAGACAGAGGAAGGAGCAGACTCCTCCAGCAGCACAGAGTATATCAGGAGAGGAGAGTTAGATAGATGAAGGAGCAGAGTCCTCCAGTAACACAGAGTATATCAGGGGAGGAGAGTTAGATAGGGAGAGGAGCAGAGTCCTCCAGCAGCACAGAGTATATCAGGAGAGGAGAGTTAGATAGAGGGAGGAGCTGAGTCCTCCAGCACCACAGAGCATATCAGGAGAGGGGAGTTAAATAGAGGGAGGAGCAGAGTCCTCCAGCAGCACAGAGTATATCAGGAGAGGAGAGTTAAATAGAGGGAGGAGCAGAGCCCTCCAGCAGCACAGAGTATATCAGGAGAGGAGAGTTAGATAGAGGAAGGAGCAGAGTCCTCCAGCAGCACAGAGTATATCAGGAGAGGAGAGATGCAGGAAGGAGCAGAGTCCTCCAGCAGCACAGAGTATATCAGGAGAGGAGAGATAGAGGAAGGAGCAGAGTTCTCCAGCAGCACAGAGTATATCAGGAGAGGAGAGTTAGATAGAGGAAGGAGCAGAGTCCTCCAGCAGCACAGAGTATATCAGGAGAGGAGAGTTAGAGGAAGGGGCAGAGTCCTCCAGCAGCATAGAGTATATCAGGAGAGGAGAGGAAGGAGCAGAGTCCTCCAGCAGCACAGAGTATATCAGGAGAGGAGAGGAAGGAGCAGAATCCTCCAGTAGCACATAGTATAATAGGAGAGGAGACTTAGATGGAGGAACAGAGTCATCCAGCAGCACAGAGTATATCAGGAGAGGAGAGTTAGAGGAAGGGGCAGAGTCCTCCAGCAGCACAGAGTATATCAGGAGAGGAGAGTTAGAGGAAGGAGCAAAGTCCTCCAGCAGCACAGAGTATATAAGGAGAGGAGAGTTAGAGGAAGGGGCAGAGTCCTCCAGCAGCACAGAGTATATCAGGAGAGGAGAGTTAGAGGAAGGAGCAAAGTCCTCCAGCAGCATAGAGTATATCAGGAGAGGAGAGTTAGAGGAAGGAGCAGAGTCCTCCAGCAGCACAGAGTATATCAGGAGAGGAGAGTTAGAGGAAGGAGCAGAGTCCTCCAGCAGCACAGAGTATATCAGGAGAGGAGAGTTAGAGGAAGGGGCAGAGTCCTCCAGCAGCATAGAGTATATCAGGAGAGGAGAGGAAGGAGCAGAGTCCTCCAGCAGCACAGAGTATATCAGGAGAGGAGAGGAAGGAGCAGAGTCCTCCAGTAGCACAGAGTATATCAGGAGAGGAGACTTAGATGGAGGAGCAGAGTCATCCAGCAGCACAGAGTATATCAGGAGAGGAGAGTTAGAGGAAGGAGCAGAGTCCTCCAGCAGCACAGAGTATATCAGGAGAGGAGAGTTAGATAGAGGAAGGAGCAGAGTTCTCCAGCAGCACAGAGTATATCAGGAGAGGGGAGTTAGAGGAAGGAGCAGAGTCCTCCAGCAGCACAGAGTATATCAGGAGAGGAGGGTTAGAGGAAGGAGCAAAGTCCTCCAGCAGCACAGAGTATATAAGAAGAGGAGAGTTAGAGGAAGGAGCAGAGTCCTCCAGCAGCACAGAGTATATCAGGAGAGGAGAGGAAGGAGCAGAGTCCTCCAGTAGCACATAGTATATCAGGAGAGGAGACTTAGATGGAGGAGCAGAGTCATCCAGCAGCACAGAGTATATCAGGAGAGGAGAGTTAGAGGAAGGGGCAGAGTCCTCCAGCAGCACAGAGTATATCAGGAGAGGAGAGTTAGAGGAAGGGGCAGAGTCCTCCAGCAGCATAGAGTATATCAGGAGAGGAGAGGAAGGAGCAGAGTCCTCCAGCAGCACAGAGTATATCAGGAGAGGAGAGGAAGGAGCAGAGTCCTCCAGTAGGACATAGTATATCAGGAGAGGAGAGTTAGATAGAGGAAGAAGCAGAGTCCTCCAGCAGCACAGAGTATATCAGGAGAGGAGAGTTAGAGGAAGGAGCAGAGTCCTCCAGCAGCACAGAGTATATCAGGAGAGGAGAGTTAGAGAGAGAAGCAGAGTCCTCCAGCAGCACAGAGTATATCAGGAGAAGAGGGTTAGAGGAAGGAGCAGAGTCCTCCAGCAGCACAGAGTATATCAGGAGAGGAGAGTTAGATAGAGGAAGGAGCAGAGTCCTCCAGCAGCACAGAGTATATCAGGAGAGGAGAGTTAGATAGAGGAAGGAGCAGAGTCCTCCAGCAGCACAGAGTATATCAGGAGAGGATAGTTAGATAGAGGAAGGAGCAGAGTCCTCCAGCAGCACAGAGTATATCAGGGGAGGATAGTTAGACAGAGGAAGGAGCAGACTCCTCCAGCAGCACAGAGTATATCAGGAGAGGAGAGTTAGATAGATGAAGGAGCAGAGTCCTCCAGTAACACAGAGTATATCAGGGGAGGAGAGTTAGATAGGGAGAGGAGCAGAGTCCTCCAGCAGCACAGAGTATATCAGGAGAGGAGAGTTAGATAGAGGGAGGAGCTGAGCCCTCCAGCACCACAGAGCATATCAGGAGAGGGGAGTTAAATAGAGGGAGGAGCAGAGTCCTCCAGCAGCACAGAGTATATCAGGAGAGGAGAGTTAAATAGAGGGAGGAGCAGAGCCCTCCAGCAGCACAGAGTATATCAGGAGAGGAGAGTTAGATAGAGGAAGGAGCAGAGTCCTCCAGCAGCACAGAGTATATCAGGAGAGGAGAGTTAGAGGAAGGGGCAGAGTCCTCCAGCAGCATAGAGTATATCAGGAGAGGAGAGGAAGGAGCAGAGTCCTCCAGCAGCACAGAGTATATCAGGAGAGGAGAGGAAGGAGCAGAATCCTCCAGTAGCACATAGTATATCAGGAGAGGAGACTTAGATGGAGGAGCAGAGTCATCCAGCAGCACAGAGTATATCAGGAGAGGAGAGTTAGAGGAAGGGGCAGAGTCCTCCAGCAGCACAGAGTATATCAGGAGAGGAGAGTTAGAGGAAGGAGCAAAGTCCTCCAGCAGCACAGAGTATATCAGGAGAGGAGAGTTAGAGGAAGGGGCAGAGTCCTCCAGCAGCACAGAGTATATCAGGAGAGGAGAGTTAGAGGAAGGAGCAAAGTCCTCCAGCAGCATAGAGTATATCAGGAGAGGAGAGTTAGAGGAAGGAGCAGAGTCCTCCAGCAGCACAGAGTATATCAGGAGAGGAGAGTTAGAGGAAGGAGCAGAGTCCTCCAGCAGCACAGAGTATATCAGGAGAGGAGAGTTAGAGGAAGGGGCAGAGTCCTCCAGCAGCATAGAGTATATCAGGAGAGGAGAGGAAGGAGCAGAGTCCTCCAGCAGCACAGAGTATATCAGGAGAGGAGAGGAAGGAGCAGAGTCCTCCAGTAGCACAGAGTATATCAGGAGAGGAGACTTAGATGGAGGAGCAGAGTCATCCAGCAGCACAGAGTATATCAGGAGAGGAGAGTTAGAGGAAGGAGCAGAGTCCTCCAGCAGCACAGAGTATATCAGGAGAGGAGAGTTAGATAGAGGAAGGAGCAGAGTTCTCCAGCAGCACAGAGTATATCAGGAGAGGGGAGTTAGAGGAAGGAGCAGAGTCCTCCAGCAGCACAGAGTATATCAGGAGAGGAGGGTTAGAGGAAGGAGCAAAGTCCTCCAGCAGCACAGAGTATATAAGAAGAGGAGAGTTAGAGGAAGGAGCAGAGTCCTCCAGCAGCACAGAGTATAGCAGGAGAGGAGAGTTAGAGGAAGGAGCAGAGTCCTCCAGCAGCACAGAGTACATCAGGGGAGGAGAGTTAGAGGAAGGAGCAGAGTCCTCCAGCAGCACAGAGTATATCAGGAGAGGAGAGTTAGAGGAAGGAGCAGAGTCCTCCAGCAGCACAGAGTATATCAGGAGAGGAGAGTTAGATAGAGGAAGGAGCAGAGTCCACCAGCAGCACAGAGTATATCAGGAGAGCTAGAGGGGGAGGAGCAGAGTCCTCCAGCAGTACAGAGTATATCAGGAGAGGTGAGGTAGAGGGAGGAGCAGAGTCCTCCAGCAGCACAGAGTATATCAGGAGAGGTGAGGTAGAGGGAGGAGCAGAGTCCTCCAGCAGCACAGAGTATATCAGGAGAGGAGAGTTAGATAGAGGAAGGAGCAGAGTCCTCCAGCAGCACAGAGTATATCAGGAGAGGAGAGTTAGATAGAGGAAGGAGCAGAGTCCTCCAGCAGCACAGAGTATATCAGGAGAGGAGAGTTAGAGGGAGGAGCAGAGTCCTCCAGCAGCACAGAGTATATCAGGAGTGGAGAGTTAGAGGGAGGAGCAGAGTCCTGCAGCAGCACAGAGTGTATCAGGAGAGGAGAGTTAGATAGAGGAAGGAGCAGAGTCCTCCAGCAGCACGGAGTATATCAGGAGAGGAGAGTTAGATAGAGGAAGGAGCAGAGTCCTCCAGCAGCACAGAGTATATCAGGAGAGGAGAGTTAGATAGAGGAAGGAGCAGAGTCCTCCAGCAGCACAGAGTATATCAGGAGAGGAGAGTTAGAGGGAGGAGCAGAGTCCTCCAGCACCACAGAGCATATCAGGAGAGGAGAGTTAGATAGAGGAAGGAGCAGAGTCCTCCAGCAGCACAGAGTATATCAGGAGAGCTAGAGGGGGAGGAGCAGAGTCCTCCAGCAGCACAGAGTATATCAGGAGAGGTGAGGTAGAGGGAGGAGCAGAGTCCTCCAGCAGCATAGAGTATATCAGGAGAGGAGAGTTAGATAGACGAAGGAGCAGAGTCCTCCAGCAGCACAGAGTATATCAGGAGAGCTAGAGGGGGAGGAGCAGAGTCTTCCAGCAGCACAGAGTATATCAGGAGAGGAGAGTTAGAGGAAGGAGCAAAGTCCTCCAGCAGCATAGAGTATATCAGGAGAGGAGAGTTAGAGGAAGGAGCAGAGTCCTCCAGCAGCACAGAGTATATCAGGAGAGGAGAGTTAGAGGAAGGAGCAGAGTCCTCCAGCAGCACAGAGTATATCAGGAGAGGAGAGTTAGAGGAAGGGGCAGATTCCTCCAGCAGCATAGAGTATATCAGGAGAGGAGAGGAAGGAGCAGAGTCCTCCAGCAGCACAGAGTATATCAGGAGAGGAGAGGAAGGAGCAGAGTCCTCCAGTAGCACAGAGTATATCAGGAGAGGAGACTTAGATGGAGGAGCAGAGTCATCCAGCAGCACAGAGTATATCAGGAGAGGAGAGTTAGAGGAAGGAGCAGAGTCCTCCAGCAGCACAGAGTATATCAGGAGAGGAGAGTTAGATAGAGGAAGGAGCAGAGTTCTCCAGCAGCACAGAGTATATCAGGAGAGGGGAGTTAGAGAAAGGAGCAGAGTCCTCCAGCAGCACAGAGTATATCAGGAGAGGAGGGTTAGAGGAAGGAGCAAAGTCCTCCAGCAGCACAGAGTATATAAGAAGAGGAGAGTTAGAGGAAGGAGCAGAGTCCTCCAGCAGCACAGAGTATAGCAGGAGAGGAGAGTTAGAGGAAGGAGCAGAGTCCTCCAGCAGCACAGAGTACATCAGGGGAGGAGAGTTAGAGGAAGGAGCAGAGTCCTCCAGCAGCACAGAGTATATCAGGAGAGGAGAGTTAGAGGAAGGAGCAGAGTCCTCCAGCAGCACAGAGTATATCAGGAGAGGAGAGTTAGATAGAGGAAGGAGCAGAGTCCACCAGCAGCACAGAGTATATCAGGAGAGCTAGAGGGGGAGGAGCAGAGTCCTCCAGCAGTACAGAGTATATCAGGAGAGGTGAGGTAGAGGGAGGAGCAGAGTCCTCCAGCAGCACAGAGTATATCAGGAGAGGTGAGGTAGAGGGAGGAGCAGAGTCCTCCAGCAGCACAGAGTATATCAGGAGAGGAGAGTTAGATAGAGGAAGGAGCAGAGTCCTCCAGCAGCACAGAGTATATCAGGAGAGGAGAGTTAGATAGAGGAAGGAGCAGAGTCCTCCAGCAGCACAGAGTATATCAGGAGAGGAGAGTTAGAGGGAGGAGCAGAGTCCTCCAGCAGCACAGAGTATATCAGGAGTGGAGAGTTAGAGGGAGGAGCAGAGTCCTGCAGCAGCACAGAGTGTATCAGGAGAGGAGAGTTAGATAGAGGAAGGAGCAGAGTCCTCCAGCAGCACGGAGTATATCAGGAGAGGAGAGTTAGATAGAGGAAGGAGCAGAGTCCTCCAGCAGCACAGAGTATATCAGGAGAGGAGAGTTAGATAGAGGAAGGAGCAGAGTCCTCCAGCAGCACAGAGTATATCAGGAGAGGAGAGTTAGAGGGAGGAGCAGAGTCCTCCAGCACCACAGAGTATATCAGGAGAGGAGAGTTAGATAGAGGAAGGAGCAGAGTCCTCCAGCAGCACAGAGTATATCAGGAGAGGAGAGTTAGAGGGAGGAGCAGAGTCCTCCAGCACCACAGAGCATATCAGGAGAGGAGAGTTAGATAGAGGAAGGAGCAGAGTCCTCCAGCAGCACAGAGTATATCAGGAGAGCTAGAGGGGGAGGAGCAGAGTCCTCCAGCAGCACAGAGTATATCAGGAGAGGTGAGGTAGAGGGAGGAGCAGAGTCCTCCAGCAGCATAGAGTATATCAGGAGAGGAGAGTTAGATAGACGAAGGAGCAGAGTCCTCCAGCAGCACAGAGTATATCAGGAGAGCTAGAGGGGGAGGAGCCGAGTCCTCCAGCAGCACAGAGTATATCAGGAGAGGAGAGTTAGATAGAGGAAGGAGCAGAGTCCTCCAGCAGCACAGAGTATATCAGGAGAGCTAGAGGGGGAGGAGCAGAGTCCTCCAGCAGCACAGAGTATATCAGGAGAGCTAGAGGGGGAGGAGCAGAGTCCTCCAGCAGCACAGAGTATATCAGGAGAGGTGAGGTAGAGGGAGGAGCAGAGTCCTCCAGCAGCGCATAGTATTAGGGATGCTCATTCGGAAATTCCGATCGGAAATTGCATTTCCGCATCAGAATGCGGAAATCGGTAATGTAAGCGCCGTAGGTGGATTTCCAGAAATCGCAGAAATTCCACCCGTGTTTAACATCAATTTTCTCAAAAACTGTAGGGTCTTTTTGAAAACATTTTTTGCATCTTGTTCAGAAGATTCTGTTTAATAAACCCTGAAATTTGGTGTTTCTAGGACTTACGGGGTCTTTGCTATTAACCGCTAAAGTCGGCAGATTTTTACTGTAATGTAAATGCAGAAAATCTGCATCTGCCCATTTCCTGCATTGTACATTACAGTAAAAATCCGCTGACTTTAGCGGTTAATAGCAAAGCCCCCGTAAGTCCTAGAAACACCAAATTTCAGGGTTTATTAAACAGAATCTTCTGAACAAGATGCAAAAAAACGTTTTCAAAAAGACCTTATAGTTTTTGAGAAAATCGATGTTAAAGTCGGGCGGAATTTTCGTGATTTCCGGCGGAAATTCCGCATTGGAATGCGGAAATTGGTAGCGGAATCGGTAATCGGTACATGACGGAATGCAGATTTACCGTGGAATCGGAAATTGGCATTCCGACCATCCCTACATAGTATATCAGGAGAGGAGAGTTAGATGGAGGAAGGAGCAGAGTCCTCCAGCAGCACAGAGTATATCAGGAGAGCTAGAGGGGGAGGAGCAGAGTCCTCCAGCAGCACAGAGTATATCAGGAGAGGTGAGGTAGAAGGAGGAGCAGAGTCCTCCATTAGCACAGAGTATATCAGGAGGAGAGGAGAGTTAGATAGGGGGGGCAGAGTCCTCCAGCAGCACAGAGTATATCAGGACATGCTCTGCCTTCAGTTAGCGCTGCGTTTTGCCAGAACAGTAACATTGCCTGGACCAGCAGGATATCTGATCTGATCTCCACATTCTGGCAACTTTTATTTTTAGCGCAGGACAGAAGACCTCCATGTCACCTGCATCCTGTGACACTGGACCATGAAATGTGTTCTTCATGTATTATAATAAAGTATTTCAACTCATTCGGACAACCAGTTTTCTCTCTCGTTGAGTTGGAGGACAGATTCAAGAACTTGAAAAATGAAGGCTACTCAAACAAAAAATACAAACAAATCCCACAGAGGCCCAGAGGCTGCGCAGGCAGCTAGTGGACAAAAAGGGGGCCGCCATTCACTCTCATAATAAATAACGTTTAATGGGCGCCGAGCAGGAAAAAAGGGCGCCGGAGATAATTAACGTTTTACAAACGGCGCCCGGAGCTTTTTAATGTTTTATAACTGTGCTTGTGATGATTTACATTTAGAAAATGCACCCGCGACAAATAACGTTTATAAAAATACTAAACATATTTATCCTATTTAACTAAAACATTATTTAAAGTTTTATCCCTTACTGTTTGTAAAACATTATTATTCACAAAATAAAGCAAACACTAAGGGGGGTGGTTAGGGTTAGGCACCAGCAGGGGAGTCTTAGGTTTAGGCACCATTAGAGGGGTCTTAGGTTTAGGCACTACCAGGGGGGTCTTAGGTTTATGCACCACCAGGGGGGTCTTAGGGTTATGCACCACCAGGGGGGTCTTAGGGTTATGCACCACCAGGGGGGTCTTAGGGTTATGCACCACCAGGGGGGTCTAAGGTTTAGGCACCACCAGGGGGGTCTTAGGTTTAGGCACCACCAGGGGGGTCTTAGGTTTAGGCACCACCAGGGGGTCTTAGGTTTAGGCACCACCAGGGGGGTCTTAGGTTTAGGCACCACCAGGGGGGTCTTAGGTTTAGGCACCACCAGGGGGGTCTTAGGTTTAGGCACCACCAGGGGGGTCTTAGGTTTAGGCACCACCAGGGGGTCTTAGGTTTAGGCACCATCAGGGCGGGTCTTAGGTTTAGACACCACCAGGTGCGTGTAGGGGTTAGGGATAGGTACAGGGAGGGTTCTGTGTGAGAGTAGGGTTAGGTATAGTTTTAGTAAGTGTAGTGACATATAGTAGAATGCAGTAAAGAGGCCCTGTAGTGACATATAGCAGAATGCAGTAAAGAGGCCCTGTAGTGACATATAGTAGAATGCAGTAAAAAGGCCCTGTAGTGACATATAGTAGAATGCAGTAAAGAGGCCCTGTAGCGACATATAGTAGAATGCAGTAAAAAGGCCCTCTAGTGACATATAGTAGAATGTAGTAAAGAGGCCCTGTAGTGACATATAGCAGAATGCAGTAAAGAGGCCCTGTAGTGACATATAGCAGAATGCAGTAAAGAGGCCCTGTAGTGACATATAGTAGAATGCAGTAAAGAGGCCCTGTAGTGACATATAGTAGAATGCAGTAAAGAGGCCCTGTAGCGACATATAGTAGAATGCAGTAAAGAGGCCCTCTAGTGACATATAGCAGAATTCAGTAAAGAGGCCCTGTAGTGACATATAGCAGAATGCAGTAAAGAGGCCCTGTAGTGACATATAGTAGAGTGCAGTAAAGAGGCCCTGTAGTGACACATAGTAGAATGCAGTAAAAAGGCCCTGTAGTGACATATAGTAGAATGCAGTAAAGAGGCCCTGTAGTGACATATAGTAGAATGCAGTAAAGAGGCCCTGTAGCGACATATAGTAGAATGCAGTAAAGAGGCCCTCTAGTGACATATAGTAGAATGTAGTAAAGAGGCCCTGTAGTGGCATATAATAGAATGCAGTAAAGAGGCCCTCTAGTGACATATAGTAGAATGTAGTAAAGAGGCCCTATAGTGACATACAGCAGAATGCAGTAAAGAGGCCCTGTAGTGACATATAGTAGAATGCAGTAAAGAGGCCCTGTAGCGACATATAGTAGAATGCAGTAAAGAGGCCCTCTAGACGTGACATATAGTAGAATGCAGTAAAGAGGCCCTGTAGTGACATATAGCAGAATACAGTAAAGAGGCCCTGTAGTGACATATAGTAGAATGCAGTAAAGAGGCCCTGTAGTGACATATAGTAGAATGCAGTAAAGAGGCCCTATAGTGACATATAGTAGAATGCAGTAAAGAGGCCCTATAGTGACATATAGTAGAATGCAGTAAAGAGGCCCTGTAGTGACATATAGCAGAATGCAGTAAATTATGCAGGATTCCCACTTTTACTGGTTTCAGCATCAGAAACACATCCAGTGTTTCTATATTGCTGTATATTGATATGTAGCCCCGCCCTCCCAGTGATGTTTAGCCTAGGCTGTTTAGCTATGCGGAATTCACTCCCCAGAGCATTCTGGGAGACCAGGTATATTTTATATTGGCTTTGGAACTCTCAGTTAAACATTCAGCAGAGCTGCACCCTTGATAAATGTCTGAATGTAAATCGGGGTGAGGAAAGATTTTACAATGAGCAAACACTGAACAAATATAAGTTAATATTAAATGATAATAAGTCACTTTATTAATTACTTTATTCTCACTGCAGTTCCTTTTTAACCACTTCACCACTAAGGTTTTTTTTCCATTAAAATAAATTTTCACATTTCAGCGCTGCTTCCATTCATTCGGCAATTACTTTGTCATTACTTATTACACCTAAATAATCAATATTATTTTTTTTTACACAAATTACGTTTTCTTTGGGTGGTACTTTTTGCTAAGAATTATTTTATTTTTTATGCATTTTAAAGGGAATAAGAAGAAAACAACATTTAAAAATTCATTCTCGCTTAGTTTTCACTTTCCAGCCATTATAATTTTAAGATAAAATGTGCTACTGTAGATAAAACACAACCATTTTATTTACCCATTTGTCCTGGTTATCACAACATTCCAATTATTTTCCTAGTGCAAAGTATGAGGACAATATCTTATTTGGAATAAAGGTGTATTTTTCCAATTCTGTGTTTTTGGTTTTCTTATTGTACTCTATCAATAATCAAAAAGTCCTTATTTGCAAAATAACAATAATACACCCTCATGGCATACATATTTACAAAGCTAAGTCCCCCTTTTTTTTTTACAAGTATTTTGGTACAAATTATAGGAAAATAACAATTGTATTGCTTTTGATTCGCTAAAAAAAATGATACCCTATGTACATAATCAGATAGCTTTCGGGCACACACCAGACTGTAAACCACAAGTAGCACCAATGGCTTTTTCAAGGCCCATTTTTCTCACCAAATGTAATAGTTTTATTTGTGCTTTGCAAAGCCCCTGGAGCATCAGAATTCAGAACATTCGATAAAAGCCATACGTGTCACCATTTTGAAAACTAGAGATTCATTATTTCAAAGAGTCTGTGGTAATGATAGGGGTAGTAGTGTAATTGTCCTGGAATAGCAGTGATGGGAGTAGTAGAGGGATAGTGGATGATGATAGGCGACGTGTAGTAGCAGTGGTATATGAGATGGAGATTATATTGGTAGTAGTGTAAGAGCAGTGGTATATGAGGTGGAGATAATAGGGGTAGTAGTATTGTAATTGTCCTGGAATAGCAGTGACAGAGCGGTGATAAGGTCAGTAGTGGAATAGTAAGGAGTGGATGATGATAGGAGCAGTAGTATAGCAGCAGTGGTATATGAGAGGGTGATGATAGGGGTAGTAGTGTAGCAGCAGTGGTATATGAGAGGGTGATGATAGGGGTAGTAGTGTAGCAGCAGTGGTATATGAGAGGGTGATGATAGGGGTAGTAGTGTACATGTCCAGGAATGGCAGTGACAGAGCGGTGATAGGGGCGGTAGTGGAACAGTAAGGAGTGGATGATGATAGGAGTAGTAGTATAGCAGCAGTGGTATATGAGAGGGTGATGATAGGGGTAGTAGTGTACATGTCCAGGAATGGCAGTGACAGAGCGGTGATAGGGGCGGTAGTGGAATAGTAAGGAGTGGATGATGATAGGAGTAGTAGTATAGCAGCAGTGGTATATGAGAGGGTGATGATAGGGGTAGTAGTGTACATGTCCAGGAATGGCAGTGACAGAGCGGTGATAGGGGCGGTAGTGGAATAGTAAGGAGTGGATGATGATAGGAGTAGTAGTATAGCAGCAGTGGTATATGAGAGAGGGTGATGATAGGGGTAGTAGTGTACATGTCCAGGAATAGCAGTGACAGAGCGGTGATAGGGGCGGTAGTGGAATAGTAAGGAGTGGATGATGATAGGAGTAGTAGTATAGCAGCAGTGGTATATGAGAGAGGGTGATGATAGGGGTAGTAGTATTGTAATTGTCCTGGAATAGCAGTGACAGAGCGGTGATAAGGTCAGTAGTGGAATAGTAAGGAGTGGATGATGATAGGAGCAGTAGTATAGCAGCAGTGGTATATGAGAGGGTGATGATAGGGGTAGTAGTGTACATGTCCAGGAATAGCAGTGACAGAGCGGTGATAGGGGCGGTAGTGGAATAGTAAGGAGTGGATGATGATAGGAGTAGTAGTATAGCAGCAGTGGTAAATGAGAGAGTAATGATAGGGGTAGTAGTGTACATGTCCAGGAATAGCAGTGACAGAGCGGTGATAGGGGCGGTAGTGGAATAGTAAGGAGTGGATGATGATAGGAGTAGTAGTATAGCAGCAGTGGTATATCAGGTGGTGATGATAGGGGTAGTAGTTTAGCAGCAGTGACATATGAGGTGTAGATGATAGGGGTAGTAGTATTGTAATTGTCCTGGAATAGCAGTGACAGAGCGGTGATAAGGGCAGTAGTGGAATAGTAATGAGTGGATGATGATAGGAGTAGTAGTATAGCAGCAGTGGTATATCGGGTGGTGATAATAGAGGTAGTAGTGTGTATAGCAGCAGTGGTATATGAGAGGGTGATGATAGGGGTAGTAGTAGTGTACATGTCCAGGAATAGCAGTCACAGAGCGGTGATAAGGTCAGTAGTGTCACAGCTGTCAGGTGACTCCTGGGTGCAGTGCTGATCTGGGCACGGTCATCAGGTGTGTGATTTGCACATGGTATATGGCAACTCCCCCCCTTCAGGTGTCCTGAGCCCATGTGACGTCTACTCCCTCAGGACAAACTCCTGAGCAGGTTTAGGGGTATCTCTGCCTTCTGCTACCTCTATAGAGCCCATTGTCCTTATTTTGCAGCGCTAGGTGCATTTTTCTTACATGACGGTGCGTTTCGCATGCGCAGAAGTGCGTTTCGGATGCACTGAAGTGCGTTTTGTCCCTTATTTTCCAGGGGAGAGGAGAAACAGGGACCGCCAGGCCACCGTCCGGCCAGTCTTGGTCCTCTGGCTCTGTACAGATGCTTGCTCAGCTTCTGCGCACAGATCTATAGGACATATTAATCTTTCTGCACAGATCTATAGGGCATATTAATCTTTCTGGTAATGCACACGACATCCCTAAGTAAGTGCAATAATCAATAGCAGATCCCAGGTGTGCTGACATGTGTTTACCCAGAGCAGGCTTGTCAGTGGCATTGTTAAGTAGCAGCAGCCCAGCGCTCTCTCTGTAGAGGGGGCTGACTGTCTGAGCTGACTTGTTCAGTAGGTGAAATGCTCTCTGCTTTCATTGTGCGGCTGGACTGTGCTGTCAGCTGTGCAGGGGAAAGCTGGGGACCCTCTCTCCTCTCTTATTAGATCTCAGCAGTGCAGGCTGCATGGGGGAGGCTGCTGTGGAGCTTGCGGTGGTCCTGTGCTGTTTAGGGGTCCCCCTCTGGTTGGGTGGACAGAGATCAGGATATAGAGTCATGATCTGCAGAGTCCAGCCCTGTATTAGTGGTCAGAGGGTCACTCACTAGTCCTCCACAGGGAGGGAGCGCACAGTCTTCTCCTCTAGACAAAGATAAGGGGGGCTGAAGTCAATCTCTTTGGGTTGGGGGGGCACCTGTGGTTTTTCATCAACTGGAGACCCCAAAACTTTGGACAAGAGGAGATTTTGGTGGAGGAGAACTCGTTTCCTCTCCAGGTGAGTGTGGAATTTAATTGTATCATTCTTATAACCGTCTTCTTGACTTCTGTACCTGAGAGTGGTGAACCACATATCCCAGCATGGCAAAGACCAAGAGGTGCATGCTGGGACTTGTAGTTACCCCTGTGGCTGGAGGCAAGACCTCAAGACTAGCACTGTATGGTTTGTGGTATATTTTAGTGCATTACCCCCACCCCTCACCAGAGTATATCGGTATATCATGACAGCTAGGGAGAAGGCGGGGCATGCTGGGACTTGTAGTTGCACCATTGTGACAGAAGCATTATTGTACAGTTTCTGAGAGGGCTTTAGTGTAATAGATTTCCAGGGGGACTAAAAGCCTCAGCATGCCCCTCAGTGCAATATACCATGACTACTGGTATGCTGGCTCGGCCTGCTGGGACTTGTAGTTATACCACTTGGACAGGAAAGCCAGAGCTTGAGATTATTGTAGTACTATGTCTCGGCAGGCTTAGGGTGCATACACACATACAATTTTGATTGGTCAATTTTGCCACTTCTATGTAGTATATGAGAGCTCACCTACACACACACATACTTAGTATTCAAAATCTGTGGACCCTCACATTACATGCTGGTGGTAAAATTGGCCAATTACTTGCCAATCAAATTGAGATGTGTGTATGCACCCTTAAGCCCGGAACACACTTCCAATAAGGATTGGCCGATCACTGACCAATTTTATCACCTCTTTGCTGTATGAGGGTCAACAGATATTGAATACTATGAGCAGATTGTGTAGGTAAACCTTCATAGAACACATAGGTGGTAAAATAGGTCAGTGGTTGGCCAATCATAATTTAAAGTGTGTACCAGGCTATAGTATAACAGATCAACATTAATTACATGATTCGACAACTACATGTCTAATCATGCTCCCCCCCCACCCCACCCCCACCTTCCCCAGTCCCAAAGCAATATACCAGGAGTTGGGTTATGCTAGGACCTGTAGTCCTACCATTAGGATAGGTGTAAGATTTAAGCAGCAGATTGTTAGTGGAAGAACAAAGCTAAGGGAAGGTCCCGCATGCGAATCCTCATTGGAACTTACAACCAGTGTCATTCAATGAGCTCGTTCGCATTGTTTTTATCGCACGTGGGGAAACAATGTACAACCTGCAGCATAATTTCGCACATCGTGCAAGCTTTTTGCATTAACAACCATTCAGCTACTGTAAGAAAATTCATGCGTTTCATCGCAGACAAAAGCGCATACTGTCCGCAAAAAATCACGTGCAGAAACCTCAGCATGCCCCCAGCCAGTCACAGCAGACTCTGATGCCATGCTGGGACCTGTGGTTCTACCACTGCAACAGGAGTCCTGAGACAAGACTATTACAAAACAGTCTGTAAAGTATGTAATACATCTGTCATGAAAATACGCGAGTCAGCATGACCCCAAAGGATCATATCATGACCAATGGGGGGTGTTGGTGGTGCATGCTGGGACTGGTAGTCCTACTGCTGTGATGGGAGACATACAGACACACTTTTAGTACTCTATAGTGCAGGGATAGTAGTCACTAAATTCCAGTCACACTACAAATGCGAGCATGGCTGTTGGTGCATGCTGGGACTTGTAGTCATGCTGATAGCTGATCTATAGTATAGACACAGTTTTGTTGTACAGTTTCTCTTTTGTTGCAAAAAGTGCAAAGATAGTGGACAAAACCCCAGTCAAGCTCCAAATCTCAGCACCCCTTCCCCCATTACATGACCCCAAACAGGGGCATAGCAATAGGGGGTGCAGAGGTAGTGACAGCATCGGGGCCCTTGGGCCAGAGGGGCCCTCCCTCAACTACACTATTAGCACTCTATTGGTCCTGTGCTCATAATAATCACTTCTATAGATACATTGAATAGTGGTAATCATAATAACAAGCTGTTCTCCATCCCCTTCTGGCACCTCTGACACTGCAGTGGCCATTGGCAGGTTTTGGTGCGCCGTATCAATTGTTATGTATAGAGTGCTTGGGGAGGGGGCCCCATGTAAAACTTGCATCGGGGCCCACAGCTCCTTAGCTACGCCACTGTACCCCAAGATACAGATGGGATTAGGTATGCTGTAGTGCCCCCACAGCTGCTGCTGCTTGTCTGTGCTGTTCCAGCATACGCAGTGGCGTAGTAATAGGGGATGCAGAGCTTGCGTCTGCACCGACCCCCTGGACCACAGGGGCCCCCTAGGGGCCCTACTTCATCTATTTTATTAGCTTTTCATTGGTGCTGTCACTGTGCTGGTAATGAACACCTCTATATGTGCATTGCATAGTAGTAATCCTTTCTTACTCAAAACATACCTCTCTGACACTGCGCTGTCCTTGATAAGTTTTGGGGCTCATGTTAATATAGTGCTTGGGGCCTCATGTAAAACTCGCACCAGGGCCCCAAGTTCCCTAGTTATGCAACTGAGTGTATCTTCTTTCTGTATGTCTGAACATAGAACTAAACAGAAAACAATTCAAACTTCAATAGAGAATATACTGAACTAAACAGGCACTGCTCAGTGTATCATAATCCATCATATTTCCCATAATTCCTTCTGTGTGATAATCTGTCTTGCTAGTAATTATCCATCTCAGAAACATTAAGCAAGATATATGGTTTGGATCCTCTCTATGGCAGTTTATACTGTATTTATTCAACTAAAACTCCAGGGGGATGGATAGAAGGTGAATTGATCCGCAATAATAAATATGAGTGTTTTCATTGCATCCGGGGAATGTTATAGAAATCAAGGATTGCCGCTTTTCCACATTGGTGATCTTGGAATGACCTGCCTGAAGCCATGTGCTCTCACTACTCCATGCTCCGGGGCATAGGCGAGGGGGGCGGGGGGATACCGGGGTCTGAAATCGCCCACCCGTGGCCCAGGGAAATACACGGTCCTCTGCAGGGGGGTAGCTATAGCAGGTGATGCTTTTTATTGGCTAACGGCATCAGATGTGTGATTTCAGGAAACTTTAACTTTCATGAAAGTTTTTAAAAACGTATGGTCTAAGAAAAATGATGTCAAACGCACTCCAATACAATCGCCTTTCTTTGTAAGTTTCCTCTAGTGCAGTTCTGCTGCAAGTATATAAGTGTATAGCGCAATTGCGATGCATTTGTGATTTAGGCCAGGCGAAAAAAAAATGAGTAGGAAAATAGATTGAATTGTTGAATCGTGGATAAATATGCATAGCGGCATAATTGAAATGCGATTTTCCTGCACTGTTATTCAAAGTATAGGAGCGCAATCATGCGAAAGATGCAGACTGAGGCGCTACACCTGCTACTGCTGAAATTGTGTTTATCCCCATGTTTATTGCCTGATGAAGCGGGCGTGGCCTGCGAAACGCGTTGCACTTTTGGGGTACTAAATAATAAATGTGACTACTATCATACAGACAGTCTTTCGTGTCTGCATTATGGAGGTAAGTCCACCGCTTCCTCCCAGCAAATTTTAAAGGTTTTATCCACTTTTACCCTGCTGGCGCCTCTGTTCCCCGTTTGCGAAAAATGCAGCAGGACGTTGATTGGGACCGGGAAAAAATTGCAGCGCACTAAAGGAACCGTTCCCCGCGGATTACATTAGTGTCAATGTACCTCGCGTTCTGCAATCCGCAAGTGATCGGAATGGGATCGCAAAAGACCAGTGGGGTAGCAATAGGGGGCCCCAGGGGGCCCTCCCTCAAACACAGTATTAGCTCTCTATTGGTCCTGTACTGGTAATAATCATTTCTATAGATGCTTGAAATAGTAGTAATCATTAATAAACTGTTTCCCATCCCCTCCTTGCACCTCTGACATTGTGGAAATTCTTGGCAGGTTTTGGTGCGCCGTATCAATTGTTATGTATAAAGTGCTTGGGGGGCCCAATGTAAAACTTGCACCGGGGCCCATAGCTCCTTAAAGGAATGATCTGCGGAGAAATAAAAAAAAAAGTTCCACTTACCTGGGGCCTCCTCCAGCCCGGGGCAGCCGTCCTGTGCCCCCGCCGCAGCTCTGGTGGCTCCCGGTCCTCTTCGCCGGCGGAGCCTGGTCGGGTTCCGGGTCGGCCTCTTCTGCGCTCCACGGTGCGGGTCACGTGGTCCTGCCGACGTCATCTGGACTCTACTGCGCAGGCCCAGTAGCTCTGCGCCTGCGCAGTAGCGTCCAGATGACGTCGGCCGGACCACGTGACCCCCGCGGTGGAACGCAGAAGAGGCCGACCCGGAGCCCGACCTGGCGAGGTTGGCTCCGCCGGCGAAGAGGACCGGGAGCCACGGGAGCTGTAGCGGGGGCACAGGACCGCTGTCCCGGGCTGGAGGAAGCCCCAGGTAAGTGGAACTTTTTTTTTATTTCTTCGCGGATCATTCCTTTAACTACACCACTGCAAAAGGCTGACAATGGAAAAGAGCTCTACGTGTATTTAATTAGTCAATAAAAAGTTGCTTGTTCCATCGATCCCTGCTTCTTTCTGTCTGTTGTCTGTGGCTGACGCTGAGCCCAAATGCATCTCTCCCCATAGCAGCTTAGCTCCAGCGTCCCAAATCCCTCCCTCCCCCCTTCTCCCTCATTTGTCCCTCTTTCAGGACTGATGTACAGATCTATGAAAATCTAGGCATTTCTCTACAGAAAAATGTGTTTAACTCACTCTAAACTTTATTCCCATCTTTCTAATCGTCTTTTTCTGTTGAAATGTTAATTTGAAGGAAAACTAATGATAATGGAAAGGACCAGTGTGGTTTTAGTTATGAATCTACATCTTATGCTTATGGATTCTTTGAGTTATGCGTGACAAGGGGCGTGGTGGGGGTGTGGTTAGAGGGGTGGAAGGGGTGTGTCTTAAAGGTGTCAAAATTACTTATCTAAGAAAGATGTGAGGTATATTTCACCAAGCGAAAATAAACTTCAATTGGTTTCTTTTTATTCTCCAAGGCCTAGTGCACACCAGAGCGGTTCGGCTGCGGTTTGCGATCCGCTTGCGGGTGCGGATCCGCTAGGGTAATGTATTTCAATGGGCTGGTGCACACCACGTTTTGCAGAAACGCATACTCCCGGGCTGCTGCAGATTTTGAATTGCGGAGGCGTTTCTGCCTCAATGTTAAGTATAGGAAAAACGCAAACCGCTCTGAAAAACGGCAGTTCAGAGCGGTTTGCCGGCGGTTTTTGTTACAGTAGCTGTTCAGTAACAGCTTTACTGTAACAATACATGAAATCTACTACACCAAAAACGCTTCACAAAACCGCAAAACGCTAGGTGAAACGCTGCAGAAAAAGAAGAAAAAGCGTTTCAAAATCTGCTAGCATTTTGCGGATCTGCTAGCGGTTTTTGGTGTGCACCAGGCCTAAGAGATGATTGCAGCCCTGTTACTGCGAAGCAGATGGTTTCGGGACATGACGCTCAGCACAGAAACGAGGCTCCTCCTTAGCACCAGTGGCGTATCTAGGGCATTTGACACCTGGTGCTGGGTATCAAAAAAAAAGGAAAGGAGTATGGTATACTAAGCGCGCCACAGCAGGTAATGCCAGGTATAGGTGCCCCAGTATCTATATATATAAAAATATGTGTGTGTGTGTGTGTGTGCGTGCGTGCGTGCGTGCCGCGATCACTCGAAAACGGCTTGACCGATTTGAACGAAACTTGGTACACAGATCCCTTACTACCTGGGATGATAGGTTCTGGGGGTTTCGCGGCCCCCCTGCACGCCTGGGCGGAGCTACAAACAGCCAATCAGATTTCACCAATTCATGTCAATGGAAAAAATGTAAAAGGCTGCCATTCTCACAGTAATCAAGCCAGAGTCCCCACACTTGGCACAGTTGGTCACTTGGTGACCGAGGTTACAAATCAAGGAAAAGTGGGCGGAGCATAAAACAGCCAATCAAATTTCAGGTATTCATTTTAAATGGTAAAATGTAAGCTGCAGCCATTCTTAGACTGTAAATCGCAGGGTTCTCAAACTTGCCACAGTTGGTCACTGGGTGAATGCGATTAAGATTCAAGAAAGTGGGTGGAGCCTACAACAGCCAATCAAAATTCACCTATTGATTTTCAAAGGGAATATATTCAAATTGCTGCTATTCTTACACTGTTAATGGCAGAGGCTTCAAACTTGCTACAGTCGGTCATTGGGTGACTGAGGTCCAAATTCACTAAAGGGGCGGAGCCACAAACAGCCAATCAGATTTCCTTGGTGGATAGACTGTTTCCATTCACATATTTTTGATGCCAGGAACGTGAAAGCTCACAAACTTGGTCATTGAGTGACTGTGTGTCCAGGTTACAAAAAGTGGGCAGGGCCAAAAACAACATTTACTGGGAAAATATAAACTGCAGCCATTCTTACACCGTTAATGGCTGGGATCTCAAACTTTGCACAGTTGGTCACTGGGTGGTTGAGATTAAGATTTTGGAATGTGGGTGGAGCCTACAACAGCCAATAAAAATTCACCTTTTGATTTTCAAAGGGAATATTTAAGCTGCTACCATTCTCTTATACTGATAATAGCAGATGCCTCAAACCTGGTACAGTTGGTCACTGGGTGATTAGGGTTCAAATTCAGAAAGGGGCAGAGCCACAAACAGCCAATCAGATTTGTTTATTTTTCAATAGGAATATACAAAGTATTGATACCAAGGACCCCAAAGCTGGTAAACTTGATAACTGAGTGACTGTATGTCAAGGTTAGAAAAAGTGGGCGGCGCCAACAACTTAATTTTTTACATGGCAGGGTTCCCAAACTTTACACAATAGGGGACTGGGAATCAGGGCTTGGCCGAAGCAGAGGCAAGAGAGGCTCCAGCCTCAGGGCGCAGTGTGGAAGGGGGCAGACAACTCACTCAGCCATCATACCCCTATTGTGTTTGAAGCAGAGAGAAATAAGAAAAGTGGATACATGGCAGTGACTGCAAGCCAGATAACTAGAGCTCACAAACTTGGTCATTGAGTGACTGTATGTCAAGGTTAGAAAAAAAGGGTGGAGCTAAAAACAACTAACTTTTTACATGGGAAAATATAAACTGCAGCCATACTTACACTAATGGCAGGGTTCTCAAACTTGACACACTTGGTCACTGGGTGACTGGGATTAATATTTGGAAAAGTAGGTGGAGCCTACAAGAGCCAATCAAAATTCACTTGATTTTCAAGGGGAATATTGAAACTGAAGCCAGTGGCGTAGCTAAGGAGCTGTGGGCCCTGATGCAAGTTTTGCAATGGGGCCCCCCAAGCACTCTATACATAGCAATTGATAAAGCGCACCTAAACCTGCCAATGGCAACTACAGTGTTTGAGTTGTAAGAAGAGGATGGGGAACAGTTTAATAATTACCACTATTCAAAGTATCTATAGAAGTGATTATTATGAACACAGGACCAATAGAGAGCTAATACTGTAGTTGAGGGAGGGCCCTTCAGGGCCCCTCTGGCCCAAGGGCCCCGATGCGGTGGCAACCTCTGCAACCCCTATTGCTACGCCCCTGACTGAAGCCATTCTTACACTGTTAATGGCAGAGGCCTCAAACCTGCTACAGTCGGTCATTAAGTGTTTGGGGTTCAAATTCACTAAAGGGGCAGAGCCATAAACAGACAGATTTCTTTGCTGGATAAACTGCTTCCATTAGCACAATTTTGATGCCAGGAACCTGAAATCTCACAAACTTGGTCATTGAGTAGTGACTGTGTGTCAAGGTTACAAAAAGTGGGTGGAGTAAAATACAGATTTTTTTTTTTGGGGGGGGGGGGGGAGTTGTAAACTGCAGCCCTTCTTCACTGTTAATGGCAGGGTTCTCAAACTTTGCACAGCTGGTTACTGGGTGACTGGGATTAATATTCAGGGAAGTGGGTGGAGCCTAAAAATGCCAATCAAAGTTCACCTGTTCATTTTCAAGGGGAATATTAAAATAGCTGCCATTCTTGCACTGTTAATGCCACACGCCTCAAGCCTGCTACAGTTGGTCATTGGGTGACTGGGGTTCAATTTCAGAAAAGGGGACAGAGCCACAAACAGTCAATAAGATTTGTTTCATTTCACTCGGAAAATACAAATTATTGACGCCGAGGACCTCAAAACTCACAAACTTGGTCACTGAGTAATTGTGTGTTAGGGTTAGGGTTAGGATGAGCAGCACTGTCACTGGGTGACTGGGATTATTATTTAGAAAAGTGAGTGAAGCCTACAAAAGTGAATCAAACTTCACCTGTTGCTTTTCAAGGGGAATATTTAATTGCTGCCATTCTTGCACTGTTAATGGCACAGGCCTCAAACCTGGTACAGTTGGTTATTGGGTGACTGGGGTTAAAATTCAGAAAAGGGGCGGGGCCACATACAGCCAATCAGATTTTTTCATTTCAATGCAAATTACTGATACCAAAGACCGCAAAGCTCACAAACTTAGTCATTGAGTAATTGTGTGTTAGGGATAGAAAAAGTGGGCGGAGCCAACACCCACCAAATACATACCCGGGCAACGCCGGGCAATCAGCTAGTAGGTAATATAGTTGCCCCAGTATAAGTAGCATAGTTGCCGAAGTATATGTAATCAAGTTGCCCCCAGTATAGGTAGCTAGTATAGTTGCCCCCAGTATAGGTAGCTAGTATAGTTTCCCTCAGTATAGGTAGTATCATTGCCCCAGTAAAGGTAGCTAGTATATTTGCTCCCAGTATAGGTGGTATAGTATAGTATAGTTGCCCTCAGTGTAGGTACTATAGTTGCCCCAGTGAAGATAGTATATTTGCCCCAGTATACCTAGTATAGTGGTCCTAGCATAGTTGCCCCCAGTATAGCTAGTATAGCTGCCCCCAGTATACCTAGTATAGTGGTCCTAGTATGGTTGCACCCAGTATAGCTAGCATAGTTGCCCCCAGTATGTGTAGTATATTTTTTCCCCAGTGAAGGTAGTATAGTGCCAGAGTATAGCTAGTATAGTTGCCCCCAGTATGTGTAGTATATTTTTTCCCCAGTGAAGGTAGTATAGTGCCAGAGTATACCTAGTATAGTTGCCCCCAGTATAGCTAGTATATTTGCCCCCAGTATAGCTAGTATAGTTGCCCCCAGTAAAGCTAGTATAATTGCCCCCAGTATAGCCAGTTAGTTGCCCCCAGTATACCTAGTATAATTGCTCCCAGTATATCTAGTATAGTTGCCCCCAGTGTATGTAGTATAGTTGCCCCAAGTATAGCTAGTATAGTTGCCCCCAGTAAAGCTAGTATAATTGCCCCCAGTATAGCTAGTATAGTTGCCCCCAGTGTAGGTAGTATAGTTTACCCCAGTGAAGGTAGTATAGTGCCCCAGTATAGCCAGTTAGTTGCCCCCAGTATACCTAGTATAATTGCTCCCAGTATAGCTAGTATAGTTGCCCCCAGTGTATGTAGTATAGTTGCCCCAAGTATAGCTAGTATAGTTGCCCCCAGTATACCTAGTATAGTTGCCCACAGTATAGCTAGTATAGTTGTCCCAGGAGGGGGAAGTAGCGCAAGAAGGAGGGGCAGTGGGGAAAGCAGCAGGGAGGGGGGCCAGAACTCCCCTTCTCCCTCAACTTGGTCCCCTTCTTCTGCTCTCTCCCCCTCCAGACATGCGGGCGGCAGACAGGCGTGGTGTGTGGGCAGAGAATAAGTCACCTGACTTCCGCATGCCAAGCGCTGCGTCAACGTCATGTGCCATAGGTCTCCGCCTTCAGTGTCGCTCACTGTGCTTCAATTAATCAGGAAGCACAGTGGGCAGCATTGGTGGCGGAGACCTGTGGCGGCAGTGACGCTGCACTCCAGTGCTTGGAATGCGGAAGTCAGGTGAGCTTATTCCCTGCCCGACACGCATGACTGCCTGCTGCCCGCATATCTGGAGGGGGAGAGAGCAGAAGGAGAAGACCCAGGTGAGGGAGGGGGGTGTCCTGGCCCCCATTCCCGCCGCTGTCCCTGCTACCCCTCCTTCTTGCGCTGCTTCCCACTGCTACTCATGGCCTCTGTGGGAGGCCTTTGTGACACCTTCCTCCCTGTCAGTCATCCGGTGCACCACGCCCCCTGGCACCCAATAGAAGGAACGCCCCTGCATAGTACTAATGTTATAGTGCACGGGGCACGTAAGGATGATTCTTTTACATCTCCCTCTGAGTTGCTATGACTAGTTGCCGTCATTCAGCTCACCGGTGATGCAACTACAATGTATGCCAGTTACTGCACTTGTACAGTGATGTAAATGCAAGTTGTAGAGGTGCCCAGTTACATTTTGTTTCGGTTCCCCTCCTAGGGTCACAAACCCTTAGGGTCTATTTCCAATGTCAGTTCCAGCTTCAAATTTTTTTTTGTTTTGGAGGAGACACAGGGGGCACGATGGCTGGCTGGTGGGGCCCATTTCCGTAGTTCAGCAAAGATTGGAACCAAATGTTAACATCACAAACAGAACTCGGAGGCTTTTGAGGAGAGTAGATTGTACTGATGACGTGATGGTGCAATTATTGAAGAAAAGTTATCTACAGATGTACTTGGCTAGTTGACTGACATACTTTGAACCTTACTTGCTAGCAAGTTGCTCCTGTGTGGACAGATCACAGACAAATCAATCCAGTCCCCAGCCTGTCTGACAACTCTACAAGCAAGGGGACGGAGAAAAACACTTATGGCTCGATTCTCTAAAGCGTGATAACTGCTATCAAAGCAGTTATCACACGATCTGCCGCGCGCAAAGGTTTTCACGCGAACAGCATTACTTCATGTGATAAGCGAAGGTTTGCGTGCGATCACGCATGGGTTTCACGTTAAATGCGCACGTGATCGTGCGCAAACCTTCGCTTATCACGCGAAGTAACGCTGTTCACTTGAAAACCTTTGCGTCCGACAGATCGCGTGATAACTCCTGTGATAGCACTTTGGGCCTGATTCACAAAGCGGTGGTAACAGTTAGCAAGCTGGTGAAAAGCCCTTTATCACGCCTAAACTCAGTTTAGGCATGATAAGTTTAGGTGTGATAAGTTTAGGTGTGATAAGTTTAGGCGTGATAAGTTTAAGCACCAACTTGGTTAGCACCGCAGTGCACAGCTGATCAAACGTTTTACGCTAGCAAAGTCTGGTGCACTTCGCATAGAGTTTAATGGCGCTGCTTTGCGTGCGGGACTTTGTGCGCGATCTAAACTTATCTAAACTTATCACGCCTAAACTTATCACACCTAAACTTATCAAGCCTAAACTTATCACGCATAAACTGGCTTTTCACCAGCGTGGTGCAATGGTTATCACACCTAGGGCTCGATTCACAAAGCGGTGATAACCCAGTTATCACGCCTAAAAGACTTTAGGCGTGATAACCTTTTCACCACTGAGTTATCTCCGGTTTGTCCTGCTCTTCGCGCGAAGTTACCGCGCGTACGCGCGTGAGAGCGCGCGCAAAGTCCCATAGGGCTTAATGGGAGCTTCGCGCGAAGCGGGGGCCGCTGCGCGCGCGCGTGCGCGGTTGCACGCGCAAAACTTTGCGCGCGGTAACTTCGCGCGAGTTTCTTCTTATCATGCCTAAAGTGACTTTAGGCGTGATAAGGGCCTTTTCACCATGGTGCTAACACTTTGCACCGCTTGGTGAATCGAGCCCCTAAAGTCTCTAACTGGGTTAGCACCGCTTTGTGAATCTAGCCCACTGTGTGTAATTCCTTTTCTTAGTAGCTAAGCAGGATAATACCATCTATTGGCTCATTTAAAATAAAATCAGTTCGCTTGAACAGCCAGTAAGCATTCTTCAGACTCTATTCCTGTTGACTGGCAATATGTTAGGAGCATACAATCAGAAGGCGGTAGAGAGATTTTTTTGCAGATAGAAGTGTCATGCAAATAAATTAACTACAAGGGATTTTGCAAGGATTTTGAGGTATTCATGGCAAGTAGATAATACCCTTGGATTACTTAACACCTACATAGACTCAGGCTGACATGGTGAGTTTTTTACAGACCCTATCCTGTTCACTGTACGCTGCTGGATTCTGGAAACAGTCGACTGTATGTTACTGAACGGGGATTTGATTCGATTTAATTTGCCATTTTTTGCAATGGCAAATTGAATCAAATTCCGATCGGACTTGTCGGATCGAATCGAATCAATGAATCAAATCGGACAAAAAATTGTATGGTGTAGATGGGGCTTAAGTTGTAGAACGTGTTTGTAGCTCAGATGAAAGAGAGGCATCCTATATGAACGGTAAACAGCGGCGGTGGCACATTCTCCTGCGCGTCCGCCACGTGTCATCATCTGTAACTCCTGCCTTTGTTAAAGGAAGAGTCGTTTTATAATTCCCCACTTCCTCCCTCACCTATCTGCCGCAGACCACATGAAAAATAATATTTAAAGAAGAAATAAAGACCATTGAAGTAGAGAGGTCTGACTGAGGATATGACAGTCTATCTCCCGCCACAGATCTTAACCTCTTAATGACCGACTCACGCCAACGGACATGAGCACAGCGGCAGCCCCAGGACCACCTAACGCCAATTGGCGTCAAGTCCTGGGGCGGGGATTTGCAGGAGATTGCGTGCGCTGATGTGTGCGCATCTCCAAATGAATGACGGAGCTCCGCTCCATCATTAGTCTCCCAGCGGCGATCGCTGCTAGGAGATTGTTAGACGGCGAAACCGTCATCTATTTATTAGGTACAGCGCTGCGATCTACGGCAGCGATGTACAGGGAACAGCCTTGTCATAAGGCTGTCCCCTCCACAGGCAGAAAAGCGATCCACTGTGATAGGCTGAAAGTCTATAACAGCCGATCGCGCTGATAAGCTAACGGAGGAGGGAGGGAGGGAGGGAGGGAGGGAGAGAGGGAGGGAGGGAGGGAGAGGGATAAAAAAAAAAAAAAAGTAAATTTATTTAAAAATAAATAATAAAAAAAATTGTATAAAAAAAAAAAATTGGGGGGAGCGATCACACCCCACCAACAGAAAGCTCTGTTGGTGGGGAGAAAAGGGGAGGGGGGAAATCAATTGTGTGCTGAGTTGTGCGGCCCTGCAGCGAGGACTTAAAACTGCCGTGCCCTATTTAGGGAAAAATGGTCTGGTCTTTAGGGGGGATTTAAGGCCCCGTTCACACTGCACGCATTTCCAGCCGCGTTTTGGAAATGCGTGCAGGTGGCCGACACGCACGACATCAGACATTGCATAGAGTGCAATGTCTGATGTTCACACTGCATGCGTTCCGGACCTGTGCGGTCCGGGAACGCATGCTGCACGCATTTTTTGTAAAAATGCGTGGCTGTCCCATTCACTTTTCAGTGATGGGATCAGCCACGCAACGCACACAAACGCGGATGGCGTGCGTTCGTACGCGTTGCGTTCCGCACGCATGGCCATCCGCGTTTGTGATGTGAATGGGGCCTAACACTGCGGTCCTCAAGTGGTTAAAGAGTACTGTAGTGAAAATAACATGATGAGTAAAATTGCTCATTGTTTACAATAATTATGTATAAATGATTTAGTCAGTGTTTGTCCATTGTAACATCTTTCCTCTCCCTGATTTACATTCTGACATTTACCACATGGTGAAACTCGAAAAATGTGACTATCGTGCAAAAGTCCACTTATGTCAATAATTCAATTTAAAATAGGTAACTAATCTATGAAATAGGCTCATTACATGCAAAGCGAGATATTTCAAGCCTTTATTTGTTATAATTTTGCTTCAGTGAAAAATGGCGCAGGACGAGGGGCGAGGGAAAATAAAAATGGCGCCGCCACAGGTGCCAGGAGTAAAAGCCGCGATTAGCGGCAAGAAAGTCAAAATATGGTACCTGATAAATATTTTAACTTCCTTGCCACTAAACGCTTATGGGGGGGGCGCCATTTTTGTTTGCCATTTTTTAACCGATGCGTATTAAGGAGGAGCTTCTGCACAGACAGGAAGGAGCCTAGTGCAATAGATCAGGAATAAATGCAATGAGATGTGGACCAACACTATCAAATGTTCTCCTATAATCTGCCAGAAAAATTCATTAAAGTGTTTCATCGAGCACAGCAGACCCCAGATTTGAAATCAGATTTCTACTCACCGTCAGTTAAAGCTACATTATACCTCCCAACTTTCTGAGATAAGAAAGAAGAAAACTTTAAAGAGAATCTGTATTGTTAAAATCGCACAAAAGTAAACATACCAGTGCGTTAGGGGACATCTCCTATTCCCCTCTGTCACAATTTCGCCACTCCTCGCCGCATTAAAAGTGGCTAAAAACAGTTTTAAAAAGTTTGTTTATAAACAAACAAAATGGCCACCAAAACAGGAAGTAGGTTGATGTACAGTATGTCCACACATAGAAAATACATTCATACACAAGCAGGCTGTATACAGCTTTCCTTTTGAATCTCAAGAGTTCATTTGTGTGTTTCTTTCTCCCTGCAGTTCTCATGCACTGAAGTTTCAGGCAGCTCTTTTCTTCCTGCAAACAGCTTTGCCTGTGTCTGTAATTCTTCAGTATGTGAAAGCCCAGCCAGCTCAGAGGACTATTTATCCAGCTTGTAAAAGATAAGAGAGAAGAGAGAAGCTGCTCTAATCTAAATAATACACAGGCAGTGTGCATAGAGGGGCCTGGATAGCAGAATTCAAAGCAGAACCACAACACTGAAGAACTTGGCAGCCTTCCAGACACAGGCTGACAAGTCTGACAGGGGAAATATACATTGATTTATTACAGAGACTGTGATAGTATAAAGTGCTGCAGTAAGCCAGAACACATTAGAATATCTTTTGGAACTTGTAGGATGATAAAAAACAGGATGCAATTTTTGTTACGGAGTCTCTTTAAGACACACCCCTGCCACACCTCCACATATGCCCCTGCCACACCTCTAGTCATGCATACCATACAGAATCCATAAGCAAACGATATTCATTCCACACTGGTCCTTTCTGTCATCATTAGGTTTACTTTATATAAACATTTGGAAATATCAATTTAAAGGATGGAAGCAGGGGAGGATTTACATCACAGGAGCCAATAGGCACAAATATTCTGGCACCCTAAACTTTGCCCTCCATAAACCCCCTCCAAACTGTACCACAAGTGTGCTGCCTATCCCAGCTGTCACCTCTCCCTTGCTTCCCTTGCCCATCATAGGTAGCTACAGGTGCCCATTAGTATTAGGTAGCCAGAAGTACCCTCAGTAGCTAGTGGTGCCCCTAACTGAAGGGAGATCTGGACAGTGGAATGGCGAGAGCTGAGGGAGTAACCTCTCATTTATGCTGCGATCGGGACTCAGCATAAGGAAGGGGGAAGGCTCTAGGGGAGGGGAGTAAGCTGCCCCTCCATCATCTGGCGCCTGAAGGCTCGTGCCTACAGTGCCCTGGATGGAAGTAAAAGTTAGACAAATAAACACATTTTTAAGTAGAAGGATACAAATATTCAAGTAGATCTGTAGATCAGCCCTGAAAGAGGGACAAAACAAGGGAAAAAAAAGGGACAGATGGATTTGGTTCCCAAAGAGGGACTGTCCCTCCAAAAGTGGGACAGTTGGGAGCTTTGCATGCTTTAGAGGATAGCAAGTTATAGTCTGTCTCTGGCACACCTGGTGGGGCTGTTGTAATATCAAGGTTATATGGTGGAGAATTTCCGAATTGCTAGTATTAGTGGGGGACTTGCTGGCTTGTCTGTTACTGGACTGTATGCACTGCTGATCACAGCGCATGTTGTAACTTGAATTCTGGAATATAAATCACATTGCAGCTTGAGTAGAAGTTGTAGCCAGCTCTGTCACTAGCAGTCTGTCAGCAGGATCCGATCTGTCTCTAGGAGTTTGGTCCATCACAAGGGTCGAATGTGGTTCCCTGAGGCCTTTTCACTGGCCCCCACCCACAAAACGTATTACCTATTGATGCTGCCCGATGCGTCTTTAAATATTGGTGACACACATATAGCATAGCAGTGCTGGCACCACCCATCCACATGGAAGCCAGAAAGCTGGGGCATACTACCTGCTCATGCTGTGTTAGTGGCATAATATCGGCTCTGGATAAATGGGAGACACGAGGGCTGCACATGTTGATAAGCGCTGTCTACAATACCTAGGTTCAATATAAACTTTTTCTACATCATTTTATGTATTCTCCAGCCCCCCCCCCCCCCCAGCAGTCTGAAGTATGCTGACCCAGCCCTTGATTAAAAAAGTTTGGGGATCCCTGGTCTAATCTGTCATTAGGGGTCTGCCAGTGCCCATCACTGAAGTCTGATCTGTCACTGAGGGTCTCCTCTCCACGGGAAGGGGGCTGGTCCATCACTGGGGTCTGATCTGTCAATGGGGTCTGTCAGTGGAGGTTGGTCCATCACTGGGGTCTGATCTGTTACTGGGGGTCTGTCAGTGGGAGCTGGTCCAGCTGTCAACCCGACACAGGAAGTGCTGTCATCAGGGGTGTTGCTAGCCCCAAAGATCAGTGGCATGTGCCCCGAATGTCCCCTCAGGCACAGTAGAAGCACCACAGCACCCAGTATGGCACCACACAGTACCCAGCATGCCCTACAGAAGCACCACAGCACCCAACATAGCACTACGCAGTACCCAGCATGGCACCACAGCACCCAGCCTGGCATTACAGCACCCAGAGTTCCTCATACAGGCACCATAGCACCCAGCATGGCAACACAGCACAGCAATGGGGGGTATGCTGTGTGCTATGTGTCATGATAGCAGCTAGTTATGATGTTAAAGAGAATCTGTATTGTTAAAATCGCACAAAAGTAAACATACCAGTGCGTTAGGGGACATCTCCTATTACCCTCTGTCACAATTTCGCCGCTCCTCGCCGCATTAAAAGTGGTTAAAAACAGTTTTAAAGTTTGTTTATAAACAAACAAAATGGCCACCAAAACAGGAAGTAGGTTGATGTACAGTATGTCCACACATAGAAAATACATCCATACACAAGCAGGCTGTTTACACCCTTCCTTTTGAATCTCAAGAGATCATTTGTGTGTTTCTTTCCCCCTGCAGCTATCTTCCACTGAAGTGTCAGGCTGTTTCTTCCAGCAGAGTGCAGACAGCTCTGCCTGTATGTAATTCCTCAGTATGTGAAAGCCCAGTCAGCTCAGAGGACGATTTATCCAGCTTGTAAAAGATAAGAGAGAAGAGAGAAGCTGCTCTAATCTAAATAACACACAGGCAGTGTGCAGAGAGGGGCCTGGAAGGGGGATTTCATAGCAGAACCACAACACTGAAGAACTTGGCAGCCTTCCAGACACAGGCTGACAAGTCTGACAAGAGAAAGATACATTGATTTATTGAGAGACAGTGATAGTATAAAGTGCTGCAGTAAGCCAGAACACATTAGAATAGCTTTTGGAACTTGTAGGATGATAAAAAACAGGATGCAATTTTTGTTACGGAGTCTCTTTAAGGATAATACAGGAACATATTTTTTCATTTTTCTGTCTACTATGTACTACCTCAGATGTGTATGTATGTTAAGAGGCCAGTCGGGCAGCTGGCTTTTGGAAGGTATTGTCACCTGGCTCAAGGAAGCTGTTAAGGTGATTGTCCATGTGTCAATGAACCTACGTTTGCATTAAGTCCTCTGGTAGCAGGGAACTGCTAATTATCAGCCACTTGATGAAGAATAGGCTGGTCTCCATGGCTTTTGAACTCTGTGTACATGTAGACAGCCCATTGTCCCAATATACAAATCAAGACTACCAGAGTCTGGGGACTTCACAGGCTATCAGGAAACTCTGCAATTTACATATGACAGCCTGTTGGAATGTTGGGAAGCCAGGACGCTTGGCAAGCTGTCACCCATCACCTGGAGATGGGAAATCTCTGAAAGATCAAAGTAGAACAAACTGGGAATTCAATTATGTCTGAAAAGTTAATTAAAACTAGTTCCTCCACTTCCCAATGAAGTTGCAGCCTCCAGACATATCTCTCAGTATAATAAATAATCGAGTGGCCGGGAATCGAGCGGGGCATCGAGTGTGGGAACGCACCGTGTGTACCCAGCATTAGGATCCTAGCAACGCCCCTGGCTGTCATATTGATTTTTTTGTAGGAATGGAATTTACAGAAGTAAATATACAACAATATCTTTGTTAGTGTCCCAAACGGGCACTCACCTTGGGAGAGGGACGCCTCTGGATCTTCCAGAAGCCTCCCCCGTCCTCCTGTGTTCCAGCGTTGTCCCCTCTGCAAAACTATTGCCAAGGGCTTGTCGACAGCTTGCACATGTGCAGTAGCCATGGTCTCAATGGGGCCTGGCTTCTTCCGCTGAATCCTAATCAGATCCGTACTCCCATGCAGGCACATTCCAGCTTCGCTTCGGGGGTCCCTGCTCTAGAATGACTTAGTGGTGGAGGACAGAAGATACCTACAGGATCCAGAAGCTTCCCTCTCCTGAGGTAAGTATCTATTTTTTTTTTCTTACCCTGAATCTCATAGGTTTGTTTCAACAATTTATAGAGGAATGCTTACCCAGGAACTTCATCCCAATCAGTAGCTGATACCCCCTTTCCCATGAGAAATCTTTTCCTTTTCACAAACAGACCATCAGGGGGCCCTGTATGGCTGATATTGTAGTGAAGCCCCTCCCACAATGTGATGTCATGACCATAGTCCTGACAGTTTCCTGTCTGTGAACCTCATTGCATTGTGATAAATAACATCTTTTTCCAACTGCCAAGTAAGCAGCAAATAACAGCTGTTTCCAATGAAGCCAAGCAACCAGTACCTACCTCTGTGCATTTGTATAACAATTAAAAAAACAACCTTTTAGCCTATCGCTTTGCTCGTGGGTGGGGTTATACATAATGGCAGTCCGCGCTGTCTTGTTTTTTTTCATGTCTTCCAGTAGTAAAGATGATAACCTGCAGGCTGATTGTGGATAAAACAACATGAACAAATTACATGGTAAATATCAATCATTTCTTGATCTCTCATATTTTTTAACTTCTCACTTTGCAATGTATTGGATTTGTTTTTTCTTGTTTTGTTAAAGTTCCTCTTTAACTTCCTTTATATACTGTACAGGAAGGACTTTTATTTGTTTATTTATATTTTGCAGTTTGCCCAGAGCTGCTACAATACAATCTGAATATGAGTGTTTTTTTGAAAGCCGGTCTTCAGGCGCAGAGCGGTTTTACAGCGGAGGCCAGCCCTGACCACAAAGACTCTGGTGTGAAATTGCAGCATTTAAATGAGGCTCTGATTAAGCAGTTGAGGCTTTTTTATCGCCGCACAAGCGAAGAGATCAGTCAATACGTTGTAGCCTAATTAAAGAGGCCCTGTGGTGACATATATTAGAATGCAGAAAATTATTCAGGACACTTTTAGGGTAATTATCCGGGTTTCAGAAGCAGAAACTCTTCCTATATATATATATTACGGCCAGAATCCGAATTCTGGCCACTTCGGGTTCTGGACGGTCAAAACTATAAGTGGCCATCTTTCTGCGTCCAATGCACGAAATGAATTGAATCCTGGCGGCGCCGGCTAGTCCGTTCCCCTTCCCGCTCCTCCCCCTGCCCCTCTTATTATTGAGTTCTGGCAGCCGGGGGAAATGCAATGCAGCCAGGGTCGTTCGCCGCGGCAGGAAAGTGGGGATTTGTGACGTTCTTTCCTGCAGAGCGGGTGCTGGCAGAAGCAATGTCTGCAGCGTTCCCTGCCGCAACAAACGACTCTGGCTGCATAGCATGCTGTCCCCCCCCCCCCCCGACCCCGGCTCCCTGAAGCCAATAGAAGGGGGCAGGGGGAGGAGCCAGAGCCTGGGAAGAGGAACGGAGCCGTTGGGATTCATTTCATTTCACACATTGCAGTGAGTTGGCCACTTCTAGTTCTGACTGGCCAGAACCTGAAGTGGCCAGCCTCCGGATTCTGGCTGTAACATATATATTGCTGTACATTGGTATTTAGCCCCGCCCTCTCAGTGATGCTTAGCCTAGGCTGTTTAGCTATGCGGAATTCTCTTCCCAGACCATTCTGGGAGACCAGGTATATTTTCTCAGTGACCAAACATTCTGCGGAGCTGCATCTGACAGGACTAAAGATATCGCCACTAGTGATGCATTTTTGAATGTAAATCAGGGAAAGAAAAGATTTTACAATAGGCAAACACTGACTAAATCATTTATTTAAGTGAATATTGTAAAAAAAAATAAGAAATTTTATTAATTACGTTATTCTCACTACAGTTCTTTAAAACGGTGAGTTTGTTTAAGAAAAATTACAATACTTACCCTGGGGGGAGGGAAGCCTCCAATGGCTTCCCCTGTCCTCCTCTGCTAGGCCGTTCCAGCACAGAGACTCCCATAAATCGCAGCCGCTCTGTACCAGCGCAATAGCATGGACCTGCTCGGACTTTGGTGGAAAAATCAGAGCTAGTGCAGCTGCGCATGCGCAAGCCACTGGCAAGGACTTATCAGCTGTCTTTTTACGGGAAGGGGGGGGGGGCGCAGTGCTGGAAGCACCCAGTGGAGGAGGATGCCTCTGGAATATCCAGAGGCCCCCCTCTATCGAGGCGAGTACCCATCCCATTGGGGGACTTTTTTTTCCCATACAGGTACCCTTTAAGGGTAGATTTCCACTAGAGTCTGCAAAACTGAATGCCAGGCTACAGCATACTGACGTTTACCACACGTTCAACTACAACCTCCTATGACATTCAACGAGGGGAGCCGACCATTGGTGTTTGGCTCCAGATGATGCCCGGTGAAATAAGAGTAAATTACCCTGACCGCTCTGAAGGCGCATTTTTAGTCATTTCCTGTTAACGTCTCACCTGTCTGCACATTTCCTTAATGATGGTCTGCTACCATCGCCTTCAGTGTCTGCCAGAGGCTGCAATGGAGGGCAGTAGTGATGGTCATATGTATGAGAACGCATGGAGAAGCATGTGATTTGCTTGATCAGCTGATAGATTTGCAAGGCTCTGATTTGCTGTAGTTGCATCCTGCTTTAGCACATGATCTTGAATAGCAAATCAGAGACTTCCATATCTATCACCTGACCAAACTGATCACATGCTTCTCCATGAGTTGTTCTAGACATTACCATCATTAGACACCAGTGTGAAACCGAAAATAGAAATTGAATGTATTATTACCTAGCATCACCAGATGATTCCCCAGTAACGGGAATGACAATGGAGATCCTGGTATTCTGCATTAGTGTCAACCATTAATGGTACAGCTTTTTAATGAACGATCGTATCTTCAGTCAGACTATTGATATTGTATTGTACAAAAACAGAGCAGCTGGTGGCAGGCCTATCACATTAGTTTCCTTAAAAAACTGGTTGATTGGTGTGGCAGAAGTTCTTATAGAGTCAGAGTTCATAAACTCCGCTGCTCTGTGACTGACAGTTTTTAGCAGCCTGAGAACCCCACCCCATTCCCACCCTGAAGCACATGCAGGAGCTACCTGTTGACTTCACACATAGTCCCTCCTTCCAGATGGCAGCATTTGAATGAAAAACTGTGATCATGTGACCAGCCGAAATATTGATTATAGTAGGCCTGTAGCTCTTGAAAGATAACAGTAATGCATGGCAATAGTTTAGGGAGATAATAATACCCATAGGATGTTATTCTCTCTTGCTGCGCCTGCATGCCTTCAATATATGTCTATAGTTTTTGTTTATGTTTGAATAAGCAGGAAGTCAGCCTTGGGCAGCAGATCAATGCCCCGCTCGTTTTAGATAATGTGTGTTTGTAAATTGCCACTTATCCATCCATTCTATTTATTTATCACTTTTTCGTTTCAAGGGTGTTTATTGAGTATAAAACTTCCATTAACACAATAACATTGATTCATGTCCTGAGAGAATATTTATCACTTTTTACTTGCTTTCTATGCTTGAGATTGGTGCTGAAGTTAAAGTGAACCCGAGGTGAAGTCAAAGCTCCCAACTGTCCCTCTTTCCTCCTCATTTGTCCCTCTTTCAGGACTTTGTCCTTCTTTCTATGTACATATATTATTTCTCTGCTAAAACTGTGTTTGATTAACTTTATTCCCAGCCTTTAAATTGATATATTACTAATTTTAAAATGTTACTATGAAGGAAAATGAACCAGGATAGAAAGGACCAGTGTGGTCTGAATTATAAAACAATATATTTTTCTTGAAATCTTTATGGTATGTGTGACTAGGGGTGTGATTGGGGCATGACCAGGGATGTGACAGGGGCGTGGCTTAACCACTTAAGGACTGCAGTCATAAAACCCCTTAAGGACCAGAGCCTTTTTTTCCATTCGGACCACTGCAGCTTTCACGGTTTATTGCTCAGTCATACAACCTACCACCTAAATGAATTTTACCTCCTTTTCTTGTCACTAATACAGCTTTCTTTTGGTGCTATTTGATTGCTGCTGCGAGTTTTACTTTTTATTATATTCATCAAAAAAGACATGAATTTTGTCAAAAAAATGACTTTTTTAACTTTCTGTGCTGACATTTTTCAAATAAAGTAAAATGTCCTATACATTTGAGCGCGAAAGTTATTCTGCTACATGTCTTTGATAAAAAAAAAACCATTCAGTGTATATTTATTGGATTGGGTAAAAGTTATAGCGTTTACAAACTATGGTGCAAAAAGTGAATTTTCCCATTTTCAAGCATCTCTGACTTTTCTGCGCACCTGTCAGGTTTCATGAGGGGCTAAAATTCCAGGATAGTACAAATACCCCCCAAATGACCCCATTTTGGAAAGAAGACATCCCAAAGTATTCAGTGAGAGGCATGGTGAGTTCATTGAAGATTTTATTTTTTGTCACAAGTTAGCGGAAAATGACACTTTGTGACAGAAAAAAAAAAAAAAAAAGTTTCCATTTCTTCTAACTTGCGACAAAAAAAATGAAATCTGCCACGGACTCACTATGCTCCTCTCTGAATACCTTGAAGTGTCTACTTTCCAAAATGGGGTCATTTGTGGGGTGTGTTCACTGTCCTGGCATTTTGGGGGGTGCCTAATTGTAAGCACCCCTGTAAAGCCTAAAGATGCTCATTGGACTTTGGGCCCCTTAGCGCAGTTAGGCTGCAAAAAAGTGCCACACATGTGGTATTGCCGTACTCAGGAGAAGTAGTATAATGTGTTTTGGGGTGTATTTTTACACATACCCATGCTGGGTGGGAGAAATATCTCCGTAAATGACAATTTTTTTATTTTTTTTACACACAATTGTCAATTTATAGAGATATTTCTCCCACTCAGCATGGGTATGTGGAAAAATACACCCCAAAACACATTATACTACTTCTCCTGAGTACGGCGATACCACATGTGTGGCACTTTTTTGCACCCTAACTGCGCTAAGGGGCCCAAAGTCCAATGAGTACCTTTAGGATTTCACAGGTCATTTTGAGAAATTTCGTTTCAAGACTGCTCCTCACGGTTTAGGGCCCCTAAAATGCCAGGACAGTATAGGAATCCCACAAATTACCCCATTTTAGAAAGAAGACACCCCAAGGTATTCCATTAGGAGTTTGATTTTAATTGTTTTTTTTTCACAAAGTGTCATTTTCCGCTAACTTGTGACAAAAATAAAATCTTCTATGAACTCACCATACTCCTAACGGAATACCTTGGGGTGTCTTCTTTCTAAAATGGGGTCATTTGTGGGGTTCCTATACTGCCCTGGCATTTTAGGGGCCCTAAACCGTGAGGAGTAGTCTTGAACCCAAATGTCTCAAAATGACCTGTGAAATCCTAAAGGTACTCATTGGACTTTGGGCCCCTTAGCGCACTTAGGGTGCAAAAAAGTGCCACACATGTGGTACCGCCGTACTCAGGAG
Organism: Hyperolius riggenbachi; assembly: GCF_040937935.1. Taxonomy (NCBI): domain Eukaryota; kingdom Metazoa; phylum Chordata; class Amphibia; order Anura; family Hyperoliidae; genus Hyperolius; species Hyperolius riggenbachi. The sequence continues at coordinate 558,663,394 of NC_090647.1, forward strand.
AAGTAGTATAATGTGTTTTGGGGTGTATTTTTACACATACAGATGCTAGGTGGGAGAAATATCTCTGTAAATGACAATTATTTGATTTGTTTTACACACAATTGTCCATTTACAGAGAGATTTCTCCCACCCAGCATGGGTATGTATAAAAATACACCCCAAAACACATTATACTACTTCTTCTGAGTACGGCGATACCACATGTGTGACACTTTTTTGCAACCTAGGTGCACTAAGGGGCCTAACGTCCTATTCACAGGTCATTTTGAGGCATTTGGATTCTAGACTACTCCTCACGGTTTAGGGCCCCTAAAATGCCAGGGCAGTATAGGAACCCCACAAGTGACCCCATTTTAGAAAGAAGACACCCCAAGGTATTCCGTTAGGGGTATGGTGAGTTCATAGAAGATTTTATTTTTTGTCACAAGTTAGTGAAAAATGACACTTTGTGAAAAAAACAATAAAAATCCAATTTCCGCTAACTTTTGACAAAAAATAAAATCTTCTATGAACTCATCATACACCTAACAGAATACCTTGGGGTGTCTTCTTTCTAGAATGGGGTCATTTGTGGGGTTCCAATACTGCCCTGGCATTTTAGGGGCCCTAAACCGTGAGGAGTAGTCTTGAACCCAAATGTCTCAAAATGACCTGTGAAATCCTAAAGGTACTCATTGGACTTTGGGCCCCTTAGCACAGTTAGGCTGCAAAAAAGTGTCACACATGTGGTATCGCCGTACTCAGAAGAAGTAGTATAATGTGTTTTGTGGTGTATTTTTACATATAACCATGCTGGGTGGGAGAAATATCTCTGTAAATGACACATTTTTGATTTTTTTTTACACACAATTGTCCATTTACAGAGAGATTTCTCCCACCCAGCATCGGTATGTGTAAAAATACACCACAAAACACATTATACTACTTCTCCTGAGTATGGCGATACTACATGTGTGACACTTTTTTGCAGCCTAGGTGCGCTAAGGGGCCCAACGTCCTATTCACAGGTCATTTTGAGGCATTTGTTTTCTAGACTACTCCCCACGGTTTAGGGCCCCTAAAATGCCAGGGCAGTATAGGAACCCCACAAGTGACCCCATTTTAAAAAGAAGACACCCCAAGGTATTCCGTTAGGGGTATGGTGAGTTCATAGAAGATTTAATTTTTTGTCACAAGTTAGTGAAAAATGACACTTTGTGAAAAAAACAATAAAAATCCAATTTCCGCTAACTTTTGACAAAAAATAAAACCTTCTATGAACTCATCATACACCTAACAGAATACCTTGGGGTGTCTTCTTTCTAAAATGGGGTCACTTGTGGGGTTCCTATACTGCCCTGGCATTTTACGGGCCCAAAACTGTGAGTAGTCTGGAAACCAAATTTCTCAAAATGACTGTTCAGGGGTATAAGCATCTGCAAATTTTGATGACAGGTGGTCTATGAGGGGGCAAATTTTGTGGAAACGGTCATAAGCAGGGTGGCCTCTTAGATGACAGGATGTATTGGGCCTGATCTGATGGATAGGAGTGCTAGGGGGGTGACAGGAGGTGATTGATGGGTGTCTCAGGGGGCGGTTAGAGGGGAAAATAGATGCAATCAATGCACTGGGGAGGTGATCGGAAGGGGGTCTGAGGGGGATCTGAGGGTTTGGCCGAGTGATCAGGAGCCCACACGGGGCAAATTAGGGCCTGATCTGATGGGTAGGTGTGCTAGGGGGTGACAGGAGGTGATTTATGGGTGTCTCAAGGTGTGATTAGAGGGGGGAAATAGATGCAAGCAATGCACTAGCGAGGTGATCAGGGCTGGGGTCTGAGGGCGTTCTAAGGTGTGGACGGGTGATTGGGTGCCCGCAAGGGGCAGATTAGGGTCTAATCTGATGGGTAACAGTGACAGGTGGTGATAGGGGGTGATTGATGGGTAATTAGTGGGTGTTTAGAGGAGAGAAGAGATGTAAACACTGCACTTGGGAGGTGATCTGATGTCGGATCTGCGGGCGATCTATTGGTGTGGGTGGGTGATCAGATTGCCCGCAAGGGGCAGGTTAGGGGCTGATTGATGGGTGGCAGTGACAGGGGGTGATTGATGGGTGGCAGTGACAGGGGGTGATTGATTGGTGATTGACAGGTGATCAGTGGGTTATTACAGGGAATAACAGATGTAAATATTGCACTGGCGAATTGATAAGGCGGGGGTCTGAGGGCAATCTGAGCGTGTGGGCGGGTGATTGGGTGCCCGCAAGGGTCTAATCTGATGGGTAACAGTGACAGGTAGTGATAGGGGGTGATTGATGGGTAATTAGTGGGTGTTTAGAGGAGAGAATAGATGTAAACAATGGATTTGGGAGGTGATCTGATGTCGGAACTGCGGGCGATCTATTGGTGTGGGTGGGTGATCAGATTGCCCGCAAGGGGCAGGTTAGGGGCTGATTGATGGGTGGCAGTGACAGGGGGTGATTGATGGGTGGCAGTGACAGGGGGTGATTGACAGGTGATCAGTGGGTTATTACAGGGAAGAACGGATGTAAATAATGCACTGGCGAATCGATAAGGGGGGGTTTGAGGGCAATCTGAGCGTGTGGGCGGGTGATTGGGTGCCCGCAAGGGTCTAATCTGATGGGTAAAAGTGACAGGTGGTGATAGTGGGTGATTGATGGGTGATTGATGGGTAATTAGTGGGTGTTTAGAAGAGAGAATAGATGTAAACAATGGATTTGGGAGGTGATCTGATGTCGGATCTGCGGGCGATCTATTGGTGTGGGTGGGTGATCAGATTGCCCGCAAGGGGCAGGTTAGGGGCTGATTGATGGGTGGCAGTGACAGGGGGTGATTGACGGGTGATTGACAGGTGATCAGGGGGGATAGATGCATACAGTACACAGGGGGGGGGGGGGAGGGTCTGGGGAGAATCTGAGGGGTGGGGGGGGGGTGATCAGGAGGGAGCAGGGGGCAGTTTAGGGACTAAAAAAAAAAATAGCGTTGACAGATAGTGACAGGGAGTGATTGATGGGTGATTAGGGGGGTGATTGTGTGCAAACGGTGGTCTGGGGGGTGGGCAGGGGGGGGTCTGAGGGGTACTGTGGGCGATCAGGGGGCAGGGGGGGGCAGATCAGTGTGTTTGGGTGCAGACTAGGGTGGCTGCAGCCTGCCCTGGTGGTCCCTCGGACACTGGGACCACCAGGGCAGGAGGCAGCCTGTATAATACACTTTGTAAACATTACAAAGCGTATTATACGCTTCCTATCCGGCGATCGTCGGGTTAACAACCCGCCGGCGCTTCCGATTGGCCGGCGGGTTGACGTCGCGGGTGGGCGGAGCCTATTGCCGGCGGATGCGCGCGCATCCCAGCGCGCGATCCCCGGCCAGAGAGTGCCCCAGGACCTGACGCCAATCTGCGTTACGTGGTCCTGGGGCTGCCACTTTGCCGCCGCCAATATGAAGTAGGCGGTCGGCAAGTGGTTAAGTGTCCCTCTTTCTCATCTCAAAAAGTTGGGAGGTATGGTGAAGCTCAGGTTCAAAATCAGATACTTACCCTGAAGAGAGGGAAGCCTACTGAGGCTTCCCTCGGAGCTCCATGAAGCTGCCCCCCACACTCAGCTCAAATAAAAATTCCATCATGATTGGTTAGTGCTACTTTTGTGCCCATTTGTGCTGCAAAAATTAAGATTTGTGCTGCTTTCATTTTGAAGATAAAAGCATTTATGTTGTCCAAAACAACAACATCACCCAGTACCCGTACAAGTATACTGGTATGCGTTGAATATCTCAAAAACTATAAGGGCCCTTTTCCGGTAGCAAGAGCAATCGCAAGCGCAAATCACCTGCGCTTGCGATTACGCAAGCTGCTTTTTTCCACTGTACGCATTGCGTTGTACTGCTGTCGGGAACGTAGCACGATCGTGATGAGAATCGCGCCGGCTGGCGATCACGATTCGGCAAAAAACAAATCGTGATTGAAGCATCTTAGTGGAAAGTGAGCACCACGATTTACATGTTGTCGCTGTGCTGTAGCGATCGGAAAAATGGCTGCGATCCGCTTTTTGAATCGGATCGCAGCCAGTGGAAAAGATGATTTAGCAGCACAAATGAGCACAGCACTACCCACCCATACCAGTTCCATGTCTGCAGATTGTTGTATGGGGGCTGGGTGATGGTAATGTTTTGGACAACATAAGTACTTTTATCTTCAAAACGAAAGCAGCACAAATCTTATTTTTTGCAGCACAAATGGGCACAAACGCAGCACTAACCAAGCATGATGGAATTTTTATTTGTGCAGATTGTAGGGGGGTCAGCTTAATGGAGCTTTCCCTCAGTGGTCGGAAGCCCCTTGTTACTGAGCGCGGCCCCCTCCACATCAGGGCCATGCAGCTCCTCTTCCTGGTTCATGGCCACGCACTAGCCGCAAGAGCCCGCCTGCGCATGCACAGTAGAACGGAGCCTGCGGCTCCACCTTACTGTGCATGCACGGCCGGGCTCGGTTGGCTTTTGCGCAGCTGTCGGCTGATGATCCAGGAAGAGGATCTGCACAGCCCTGATGTGACAATGCCTTGTCGTTAATCTTCAAGGGGAGCGCCCTTTTAACGATGGAGGACAACAGGGTAGTGAGGGAAACCTCAATAGGATACTGAAGCTTCCCTCTGTTAACCTCCTTGCTGGCGGCAAGGGGGCAGCGCAGCACTTTTTTAAAAAAAAACATTTTTTTATCCAAATCATGTAGCGAGCATGTAGCGAGCCCAGGGCTCGCTACATGATAGCCGCTGAGCGGCGGCATCCCCCCACCCACTCCGATCGCCTCCGGCGATCAGAGTAAGCAGAAAATCCCGTTCAGAACGGAATTTCCTGCAGGGCTTCCCCGGCCGCCATGGCGACGGGACGGGATGACGTCACCGGCGTCATGGACGTCAGAGGGAATCCCGATCCACCCCTCAGCGCTGCCTGGCACTGATTGGCCAGGCTGCGCAGGGTCGGGGGGGGGGGTCAGCTCGGCGTGGTGGGTAGCGGCGAATCGGAGGGTAGCAGCGGCAATCGTGTACGACACGCAGCTAGCAAAGTGCTAGCTGCGTGTAGGAAAAAAAATTATGCAAATCGGCCCAGCGGTGCCTGAGAAATCCTCCTGCGCAGGTTACCCCGAGCTGAGCTCGGGATAACCAGCAAGGAGGTTAAGGTAAGTATCTAATTATGGTACATCCGGCCCTGAAAGCTACCGTGAATTGATAAAAACGAGAACACCGAGAGCCCAATATAGTGTAGTATGTATTGAAATACGTTGAAGAATTAAAGTGTGAGAATAAGGTATTCACAAACGTGAGTTACCACTCTGGCAACCACTGTAAATGCAGGTGAGTGGATTAGACCTGTCCTCACTCAGGATTAAGAAGTCGCCCTCTGTAGATCGGAAAGAAAGGGGTAGGTCACCCCTCCACCAGGTGTGGATACAATGAAGTTACTAGAGAACAGAGGCGCCAGCAGGATAAAAATATCTAAAAACTTTAAAAATGCTAGGGAGGCAGTTCTCTAGTACCTAGCATGAATTGAGGTAATTCTATCAATTGATAACTTTTCACTCTTAAAAAAATCCTTTATCTCTCCTCCAGCATTATTGAGCAGCAGGAGACGGAGCAAGCTTGGAACACGAGTGCGTAGATTTTTTTGGTGGGGATCCAGCCAACTACTATCCACTCAAATCCTCGGTGTGCTTAAAGGGATACTGTAGGAGGGTCGGGGGAAAATGAGCTGAACTCACCCGGGGCTTCTAATGGTCCCCCACAGACATCCTGTGCCCGTGTAGCCACTCCCCAATGCTCCAGCCCCGCCTCCGGTTCACTTCTGGAATTTCTGACTTTAAAGTCAGAAAACCACTGCGCCTGCACGCCCGTGTCCTCCCTTCCGCTGATGTCACCAGGAGTGTACTGCGCAGACACAGACCATACTGGGCCTGCGCTGTACGCTCTTGGTGACATCAGCGGGATCGAGGACACGGCAACGCAGGCGCAGTGGTTTTCAGACTTTAAAGTCTGAAATTCCAGAAGTGAACCGGAGGCGGGGCCAGAGCATCGGTGAGTGGCTGCGCGGGCACAGGATGTCTGCGGGGGACCATTAGAAGCCCCGGGTAAGTTCAACTCATTTCCCCCCGACCCCATAAGTACCATAAGGCACTGTAGGCATGGAAAGGCGGCCCACTCCCCTCCCTGAATGCCTCTCTCCCTCCTTCCCTACGCAGAGTTCCGAGCGGACCATAAATGAGATATTACTCACCTGGCTTTTGGCATTCCACAGATCTCCCCTCAGCCACAGGCACTTCTAATTACCTAATACTTGGGGGCACCTCTAGCTACTTTATACTGAGGGTAACTCTGGCCAAAACTGGTAAAATGGACGCCAGAGGGACTCTGGGAAAAAGGGTGCTGCTGCCATTTGCGGTAATTATAAAAGCCTCTATTAGCAGCAATGAGCGGAAATGTAAGTGCCCAAAGGCGCCTGATATATAGTGAGGGCCACCCCATTTATTTTATTAGCCACCTCTGGGTGCTCAAAATGCCACTCATTGCCACTCATCACAGCTTTGTGGCAGGGAGGGGGGTTTAAGAGTTAGGCATCACAGCCACAGGGGCAGGGGGGGACTCTGGGGGATTAAGGGATAGGCACCGATTGGGGTTGGGGTTAAGGTACTACCAGTGGGAGGGGGTTACTGGGTAGGCACCATTGGGGTTAATGGTTAGGCATCGATAGAGGGAGGGGTAATGGTTAGGCATTGGTAGAGGATGGGTTGAGGGTTGGGCATCAGTAGAGTGAGGTTATTGGTAGAGGATGGGTTGAGGGTTAGGCATCAGTAGAGTGAGGTTATTGGTAGAGGATGGGTTGAGGGTTGGGCATCAGCAGAGTGAGGGTTATCGATAGAGGATGGGTTGAGGGTTGGGCATCAGTAGAGCGAGGGTTATCGGTAGAGGATGGGTTGAACGTTGGGCATCAGTAGAGTGAGAGTTATCGGTAGAGGATGGGTTGAGAGTTGGGCATCAGTAGAGTGAGGGTTATCGGTAGAGGATGGGTTGAGCGTTGGGCATCAGTAGAGTGAGGGTTAACGGTAGAGGATGGGTTGAGGGTTAGGCATCAGTAGAGTGAGGATTATCGGTAGAGGATGGGTTGAGCATTGGGCATCAGTAGAGTATGGGTTAACGGTAGAGGATGGGTTGAGGGTTAGGCATCAGTAGAGTGAGGGTTATCGGTAGAGGATGGGTTGAGGGTTGGGCATCAGTAGAGTGAGGGTTATCGGTAGAGGGAGGGTAAATGGTTAGGCTGCAGTAGAGTGAGGGTTATCGGTAGAGGATAGGTTGAGGGTTGGGCATCAGTAGAGTGAGGGTTATCGGTAGAGGATGGGTTGAACGTTAGGCATCAGTAGAGTGAGGGTTATCGGTAGAGGATGGGTTGAGCGTTGGGCATCAGTAGAGTGAGGGTTATCGGTAGAGGGTTAGGCTGCAGTAGAGTGAGGGTTATCGGTAGAGGATGGGTTGAGGGTTAAGCATCAGTAGAATGAGGGTTATCGGTAGAGGATGGGTTGAGGGTTAGGCATCAGTAGAGTGAGGGTTATCGGTAGAGGATGGGTTGAGGGTTGGGCATCAGTAGAGTGAGGGTTATCGGTAGAGGATGGGTTGAGCGTTGGGCATCAGTAGAGTGAGGGTTATCGGTAGAGGATGGGTTGAGGGTTAGGCATCAGTAGAGTGAGGGTTATCGGTAGAGGGAGGGTAAATGGTTAGGCTGCAGTAGAGGGAGGGGTTTGTGGTTAGGCATTGGTAGAGGGAGAGTTAAGGGTGTGGTATTGGTAGAGTGAGTGTTATAGGACATATGATGTGACCTAAATAAACTAGCTTTACTTACCTGTGGCTTCTTCCAGCCCCTAGTGGTCACTGTCTCTCGCCGCAGCTCAATTCATCTTTCTGGTCTCTTTAGCAGGCTTAGAAGAAGTATTGCCGACCCCAGCGGTTCATCGTCTTCTGCACATGTACACTGTCCATCAGAGGGGCTCACAATCTAATCCCTGCCAGGGTCAAATTTAAGCCAAGGCCATATAGGCCATGGCCTAGGGCACCTCAGGATCAGGGGCGGGTGGGCAGCAGGCTATACTAGGGAAGGGGGTTCACCTGGCTACGTATACTGGAGGAAGGGGTTTATCAGGCTATCTATATGGAAGGTGAGGACGGTCATCTGGCTTCTTATACTAGAGGGAAGGGGGGAGGGGTTATCTGCCTACCTATACTAGGGTTCTGTGGGGGCTGGAAGGGTCATCTGGCTATGGTAGTCTAGGGCCAATTTTAGGGGGAAGCCAATTAACTTGTCTGCAATAAACGGGGTGATGCCCCTTCCCTCCGCCGTGTGAGTGAAGCTCCAGTGATCGGAGTTGTCAGCAGGCAGTCCCTCCAAGGCTGGATTTACCATAAGGCACTGTAGGCACGTGCTACAGGCGCCTGATGATGGAAAGGCGCTCCCTCCCCTAGTGCCTTCCTCCCTCCTTCCCTATGCAGAGTCCTGATAAGAGTGTAAATGAGAGATTACTCAGCCAGCTCTCGGCATTCCACTGACCAGATCTCCCTTCAGTTGGGAGCACCACTAGCTACTTAATACTGAGGGTACCTCTGGCTACCTAATACTAAGGGACACTTGTAGCTAGTGATGATGTTCAAGGGAAGTAAGGGAGAATTGACAGCTAGGATAGCCAGCACACTTGCGTTGTGCTCGGGTGGGGTTTTGTAGATGGAGGGCGACATCTAGGCTGCCAGGACAACTGGGCCTATAGGCTCCTGTGATGTCTGGGTGCCTCCATTGCTTTCAGCAGGTGGCGAGCTGCAAGAGTACGAGATGTCGCCTTTCCTAGATGTCGTCCCTGGAAAAATGACTTTAGGAAATGAGTTACCAGCAGCCGGTTAATATTTCTCAGAGCAACAACTCACCTCCACAACCCACCGGCATACAAAACAGCTACTTAACTCGACAAATATTTGTCTCCTCCTAAAGGAATAAGCTGACAATCTGTTAGTCCACCTGTCAGTGACTTTTCAGTGTTTGCTAGATGCTAAATAATAGAATTCACTTATGGTGTCAATCTAAACCTCCCTGGGCCTTCCTCCAGCCCCCTTCAGACTGATGGGTCCCTCGCTGTCGTCTCAGGCCACCTCGGTCCTCCGCTAGGTGGCCTGGGAAATCTGCCATTCGGCTCCGGTTGGAGCAGACGCAGTACGGCCGCACGTACTCATCCTCCCCCCAGTTGCGTTCTGCACCCAGACACAGACGCAAGCGTGCAGCAGGGATGTGCATGTGCAGTATGCCCTGACGGGCGGAATTACCAGGGCTGCTAGCAGAGGACCCAGGCATCCCGAAAGGACAGCGAGGGACCAATCAGCCTGAAAGGAGGCTGGAGGACAGTATTGCATGCAAATTTTTGCCAAAATCATTTTCACATCGAAAAATCCTATTTTCGGTTAGAGAAATTTTTTTAGAATTTTCGTGTTTTCCCAATAACGATATTTTTACTGTGAAAACACGGAAAAACAATATTTTTACCGATAACAATGGGGAAAATTATATTTTTATTGCGACTATTTTTCCATGTAAATTATATTTTACAGCGAAAATTTGCTAATAACGCAAAAAATAACAAAACTTATTTTTTATGGAATTATCGCTGGAAAATCGAATTTTACATTATTTCCGCAAAAATGTATGCGAAAAGAATATTGGCATCTTTGCTCATAACTGCTGGAGGAAGACCCAGATATGTATACATTTTTTTTTCCTTTCGTCTCAAGTTTTTTCTTTTTTAAAAAGTGATCCTATCATCTCAGATCCTTGTCCCAAAAATCAAAACACACCAGTAGAAAAAGGGTGCCTTGATCACCATGTTGATCGTTGTGCCCTTGTGATCGGCAAATCATGTGCAATCTGAAAATTATATGTGAGTGGTGGAAAAAGCCCTGAAAGTATAAACACATATGATGATTGTCATACGTGCACAATCATGCGGGGGGCACTGTGGGGGAGGAGCACTGTACAAACACAGGGCTCAGCTATAGCAGAGTGACACATCCTGTTATTATGGCGAGAAGGGATGACAGCATGGTGCATGATCTACCTAAGATTAGAGTTGGGCCGAACGGTTCGCCTGCGAACGGTTCCATGCGAACTTCAGTGGTTCGCGTTCGCGTCCCGCAGGCGAACCTTTGCGGAAGTTCGGTTCGCCCCATAATGCACATGGAGGGTCAACTTTGACCCTCTACATCACAGTCAACAGGCCCAGTGTAGCCAATTAGGCTACACTAGCCCCTGGAGCCCCACCCCCCCTTATATAAGGCAGGCAGCGGCGGCCATTACGGTCACTCGTGTGCTGCCTGCGTTAGTGAGAGTAGGGCGAGCTGCTGCAGACTATCTCTCAGGGAAAGATTAGTTAGGCTTAACTTGTTCCTGTCTGGCTGCATACCTGTTCTGTGAACCCACCACTGCATACCTGTGCTGTGAACCCACCACTGCATACCTGTGCTGTGAACCCACCACTGCATACCTGTGCTGTGAACCCACCACTGCATACCTGTGCTGTGAACCCACCACTGCATACCTGTGCTGTGAACCCACCACTGCATACCTGTGCTGTGAACCCACCACTGCATACCTGTTCAGTGAACCTGCCACTGCATACCTGTTCTGTTCAGTGGACCCGCCACTGTATACCTGTTCATTGAACCCACCACTGCATACCTGTGCTGTGAACCCACCACTGCATACCTGTTCTGTGAACCCACCACTGCATACCTGTGCTGTGAACCCACCACTGCATACCTGTTCAGTGAACCTGCCACTGCATACCTGTTCAGTGAATCTGCCACTGCATACCTGTTCTGTTCAGTGGACCCGCCACTGTATACCTGTTCATTGAACCCACCACTGCATACCTGTGCTGTGAACCCACCACTGCATACCTGTTCTGTGAACCCACCACTGCATACCTGTGCTGTGAACCCACCACTGCATACCTGTTCTGTGAACCCATCACTGCATACCTGTGCTGTGAACCCACCACTGCATACCTGTTCTGTGAACCCACCACTGCATACCTGTTCAGTGAACCCGCCACTGCATACCTGTTCTGTTCAGTGGACCCGCCACTGTATACCTGTTCAGTGAACCCGCCACTGCATACCTGTTCTGTTCAGTGGACCCGCCACTGTATACCTGTTCAGTGAACCCGCCACTGCATACCTGTGCTGTGAACCCACCACTGCATACCTGTTCTATGAACCCACCACTGCATACCTGTTCAGTGAACCCGCCACTGCATACCTGTTCTGTTCAGTGGACCCGCCACTGTGTACCTGTTCAGTGAACCCGCCACTGCATACCTGTTCTGTTCAGTGGACCCGCCACTGTATACCTGTTCAGTGAACCCGCCACTGCATACCTGTTGTGTTCAGTGAACCTGCCACTGCATACCTGTTCTGTGAACCCGCCACTGTATACCTGTTCTGTTTAGTGAACCCGCCACTGTATACCTGTTCTGTTTAGTGAACCCGCCACTGCATACCTGTTCTGTTCAGTGGACCCGCCACTGTATACCTGTTCAGTGAACCCGCCACTGCATACCTGTTGTGTTCAGTGAACCTGCCACTGCATACCTGTTCTGTGAACCCGCCACTGTATACCTGTTCTGTTTAGTGAACCCACCACTGTATACCTGTTCTGTTTAGTGAACCCGCCACTGTATACCTGTTCTGTTTAGTGAACCCGCCACTGCATACCTGTTCTGTTCAGTGGACCCGCCACTGTATACCTGTTCAGTGAACCCGCCACTGCATACCTGTTGTGTTCAGTGAACCTGCCACTGCATACCTGTTCTGTGAACCCGCCACTGTATACCTGTTCTGTTTAGTGAACCCGCCACTGTATACCTGTTCTGTTTAGTGAACCCGCCACTGCATACCTGTTCTGTTCAGTGGACCCGCCACTGTATACCTGTTCAGTGAACCCGCCACTGCATACCTGTTGTGTTCAGTGAACCTGCCACTGCATACCTGTTCTGTGAACCCGCCACTGTATACCTGTTCTGTTTAGTGAACCCGCCACTGTATACCTGTTCTGTTTAGTGAACCCGCCACTGCATACCTGTTCTGTTCAGTGGACCCGCCACTGTATACCTGTTCAGTGAACCCGCCACTGCATACCTGTTGTGTTCAGTGAACCTGCCACTGCATACCTGTTCTGTGAATCCGCCACTGTATACCTGTTCTGTTTAGTGAACCCACCACTGTATACCTGTTCTGTTTAGTGAACCCGCCACTGTATACCTGTTCTGTTTAGTGAACCCGCCACTGCATACCTGTTCTGTTCAGTGGACCCGCCACTGTATACCTGTTCAGTGAACCCGCCACTGCATACCTGTTGTGTTCAGTGAACCTGCCACTGCATACCTGTTCTGTGAACCCGCCACTGTATACCTGTTCTGTTTAGTGAACCCACCGCATCAGTGCGCATACCTGTGCAGTTAAGTGAACCCACCTACCTACGTGAGTGCACGCAGTGTGATATACCACTCCGTGCATACCCGATATGGACAAAACAGGTAGAGGAAGAGGTAGTGCCAGAGCCAGAGGAAGGCCACCCGGCAGGTCTGCGCGAGGTCGTGTAAATATAATTTCGTGTGGACCTGGCCCACAGTACAGTGCTCGGAAGAAGGCACGTCCCATCACCTCCCAAGATTGTCAGGACGTGGTTGAGTATTTAGCGACACAGAACACCTCATCTTGCTCAGCCACCAGCGCTACTACTAGCACCACTTCCGCTGCATTTGACACTTCGCAAGAATTATTTAGTGTTGAAATCACTGATGCACAGCCATTGTTGTTACAGCCAGATGAATTTTCACCAGCTAATATGTCTGAGTTACGCGGCAACACTATGGATGTAACGTGTCAGGAGGATGAAGGACCTACTGATGGTGCAAGTTTGGATTTGTCTGAGGCAAGCGAAGCTGGGCAGGATGACTACGATGATGACGGTAATAGGGATCCTCTGTATGTTCCCAATAGAGGAGATGAAGAGGGGGACAGTTCAGAGGGGGAGTCAGAGAGTAGTAGGAGGAGAGAAGTTGCTGAAAGAAGCTTGGGCAGCTCTTCGTCAGAAACAGCTGGTGGCAGAGTCCGGCACCATGTATCGCCACCTATGTACAGCCAGCCAACTTGCCCTTCAGCATCAGCTGCTGAGGTCCCCATAGTGCCCACATCCCAGGGTGGCTCAGCGGTGTGGAAATGTTTTAATGTGTGTGCCTCAGATCGGACCAAAGCCATCTGTTCGCTCTGCCAACAAAAATTGAGCCGTGGAAAGGCCAACACTCACGTAGGGACAAGTGCCTTACGAAGGCACCTGGAGAAAAGGCACAAACAGCAATGGGATGGCCACCTGAGCAAAAGCAGCAGCAGCACACAAAAGCAAAGCCACCCTCCTTCTCCTCTTCCTCCTCCATCAGGTGCATTATCTGCTTCTGCCGCTTTCTCCCTTCCACCTTCACAGGCACCCTCCTCCACTCCGCCTCTGCCCTTGAGCGGTTCCTGCTCCTCTGCCCACAGCAGCAGTCAGGTGTCCGTGAAGGAAATGTTTGAGCGGAAGAAGCCAATTTCGGCCAGTCACCCCCTTGCCCGGCGTCTGACAGCTGGCGTGGCGGAACTGTTAGCTCGGCAGCTGTTACCATACTGGCTGGTGGACTCTGAGGCCTTCCGTAAATTTGTGGCCATCGGAACACCGCAGTGGAAGATGCCAGGCCGCACTTATTTTTCGAGAAAGGCCATACCCCAACTGCACCGTGAAGTTGAGAGGCAAGTGGTGTCATCTCTTGCGAAGAGCGTTGGGTCAAGGGTACACCTGACCACGGATGCCTGGTCTGCCAAGCACGGGCAGGGCCGCTACATTACCTACACAGCCCATTGGGTGAACCTGGTGGTGAACGATGGCAAGCAGGGCGCAGTGGACCAAATTGTGACACCTCCACGGCTTGCAGGCAGGCCTCCTGCCACCTCCTCTCCTCCTGCTACATGCTCTTCGCTGTCCTCCTCCTCCTTGGCTGAGTGGCAGTTCTCCTCTCCAGCTACACAGCCCCAGCTCCGCAGGGCCTATGCTGCATGCCAGGTACGACGCTGTCACGCCATCTTAGACATGTCTTGTCTCAAAGCGGAGAGTCACACTGGAGCAGCTCTCCTGGCTGCTCTTAAGAAACAGGTGGATGAGTGGCTGACCCCGCACCACCTGGAGATAGGCAACGTGGTGTGCGACAACGGCAGCAATCTGCTTGCCGCTTTGCATATGGGGAAGCTGACACACATACCCTGCATGGCACATGTCATGAATCTAGTGGTTCAAAGATTTGTGGCAAAGTACCCTGGCTTAGCGAATGTCCTGAAGCAGGCCAGGAAGTTCTGTGGGCATTTGAGGCGGTCTTACACAGCCATGGCACGCTTTGCGGAAATTCAGCGCAAAAACAACATGCCGGTGAGACGCCTCATTTGCGATAGCCCGACTCGCTGGAACTCGACCCTGCTCATGTTCTCCCGCCTGCTAGAACAGAAGAAAGCCGTGACCCACTACCTCTACAACTACAGTAGAATGAAACAGTCTGGGAAGATGGGGATGTTCTGGCCCGACAACTGGACACTGATGGAAAATGCATGCAGGCTCATGCGGCCGTTTGAGGAGGTGACCAACCTGGTGAGCCGCAGTGAGGGCACCATCAGCGACTTAATTCCCTACGCTTACTTCTTGGAGCGTGCTGTGCGTAGAGTGGCGGATGAAGCTGTGAATGAGCGTGACCAGGAACCGTTACGGCAGGAACAGGCATGGGACCAATTTTCATCAGACCCAGCTGTTTCCTCAACACCTGCGGCAGCACAGAGGGGGGAGGAGGAGGAAGAAGAGAAGTCGTGTGCAGAAGACGAGTCAGACTCAGAGGATGATGAGCAAGGTGTTTCTTTGGGGGAGGAGGAGGAGGAGGAGGGGACAGCGGCAGGAGAACAACCTCAGCAGGCATCGCAAGGGGCTTGTGCTGCTCAACCTTCCCGTGGTATTGTTCGCGGCTGGGGGGAGGAGGTTGACTTACCTGACGTCACTGAGGAAGAGCAAGAGGAGATGGAGGGTACTGGATCCGACTTTGTGCAGATGTCGTCTTTTATGCTGTCCTGCCTGTTGAGGGACCCCCATATAAAAAACCTCAAGGGGAATGAGCTGTACTGGGTGGCCACACTACTAGACCCTCGGTACAGGCACAAAGTGGCGGACCTGTTACCAACTCACCGGAAGGTGGAAAGGATGCAGCACATGCAGAACCAGCTGTCAACTATGCTTTACAATGCCTTTAAGGGTGATGTGACGGCACAACGCCAGCAAGGTACCACTGCCACTAATCCTCCTCCCGTGTCCACGCAGTCAAAGACAGGACGCTCCAGCGATCTCATGGTGATGTCGGACATGCGGACGTTCTTTAGTCCAACGCCTCGCCGTAGCCCTTCCGGATCCACCCTCCACCAACGCCTGGAACGGCAGGTAGCCGACTACCTGGCCTTAAGTGTGGATGTAGACACTGCTGTGAACAGCGATGAGGAACCCTTGAACTACTGGGTGCGCAGGCTTGACCTGTGGCCAGAACTGTCCCAATTTGCCATCCAACTTCTCTCCTGCCCTGCCGCAAGCGTCCTGTCAGAAAGGACCTTCAGCGCAGCTGGAGGCATTGTCACAGAGAAGAGAAGTCGCCTAAGTCACAAAAGTGTTAAGTACCTCACCTTTATCAAAATGAATGAGGCATGGATCCCGGAGGGCTGCTGCCCGCCCCAAGACTAAGTCAGTCCCCGCGCACACACAGCATCTCTGCCTGCACGCCGTGTGACTGGCTGCCTGGCCTGCCCCAAGAAGACTAAGTCGCTCCCAGTCCCTCCACACAGCATGTCTGCCTGCAGGCCGCTTGACTACCTTCTCCGCCACCACCAACAGGGTCCGGGACTCCAGGCGGATTGCTGAATTTTTTAGGCCGCTGCTAGCAGCGGCCGCTGTAATAATTTTTCTGGTGCGTGTACATGACTGCCTAATTTTTCTGGCTGCACTGCGGGCAGCTGCAACAACAAAAGAAAAGGCATGTACATGCGCCCATTCCCCTTCGTGATCATTACCTTGCCGTGGTGAAGGGGCTTGCGTATCACAATGAAGCAATGACCGGCGCCTAGATGAGTGTCTCGGGGGGCACACCCACGATAATAAGGTCATTGCCTCATTGTGGTCAGACCAAATTTGATCAGCTGGACAGTCACTGTTCTGTCATTCAGCTACATCAGCCAGGCGACCATATGGGCTGTAAAGCCACCAAAACCTGCACTCTCGCCATGGTGCGCACCAGTCCAGCACGGCCGTCACTACACAAACAGCTGTTTGCGCTGCGTTACACGGTGAGTTTGGTGTGTCAGTGTGAAGCAGTACCTTAATTACACTACCTGACTGATGTATACACATGCAAGATGTTTGAAAGCACTTTAGGCCTGTCATTTAGCATTCAATGTGATTTCTGCCCTTAAAACGCTGCTTTGCGTCAAATCCAGATTTTTCCCGGGGACTTTTGGCATGTATCCCACTCCGCCATGCCCCCCTCCAGGTGTTAGACCCCTTGAAACATCTTTTCCATCACTTTTGTGGCCAGCATAATTATTTTTTTTTTCAAAGTTCGCATCCCCATTGAAGTCTATTGCGGTTCGCGAACTTTAACGCGAACCGAACCTTCCGCGGAAGTTCGCGAACCAGGTTCGCGAACCTAAAATCGGAGGTTCGGCCCAACTCTACCTAAGATAACCCCGGCTGACTTTAGACTAGCATGGGTACGAAACTTAACCCTGCCAAGAGAGGGCCACCCTACAAAACTCGCAGATCTAGCAACGAGGGCATCAATCAAAGAGGCAGCACAGAGACCAAAGGTAACCCTGTAGGAGTTGTGAGTTCCACACCAGAGACTTTAGTATCTGTACATAGGACCTTGATAAGCCCTACACTCCATAGATCTGGACTTTATGGAAATGTGGCCAAAGAAAAGGCATTACTAAGCATTAAATATAAAGGCATGTGGCGAAAGGCATGTAGGCGACTTCCCAAATGTTTAGAGGAAGATGCACTGGTCAAATGGGACTAAAATTGAACTTTTCGACCACCAAGGAAAATGCTATGTCCGGTGCAAACCCAACACATTCCATCACCCCAAAACACCCTCACTACAGTGAAACATGGTGGTGGCAGCATCATGCTGTGGTGAAGTCTATCATCAGCAGGGACTGGAAAACCATTCCCTACCGCTATGGATTATACACCTCTTATACTGTCACCTATACCCTCCCCATGCCTATTATCCCACAACCACCCTCTCCCATGCTAACACTAATGTTTTGCTTTTGCAATGCTGAATGTATTTGGTCCTGCCAATTCATCTTTTTTGGATTTGGATTTGGAAGTGGTCCCAGTTGAGGGAAAGATGGAATGGTGCTATACACAGTGATATTCCTGAGCAAAACCTGTGTCAGTCTGCCAGTGACTTTAGACTAGCATGGTGGTTCACCTTGCAGCAGGACACTAACCTGAACATACTGCTAAACTCTCGATTAGTTTAAAGGAACTCTATCAAACCAAGTGTTCTAAAATGACAATGTACAAATAATGTCTTAGTAGCTGTGTAAACATTTTCCTACTTTTCATGTTAAATATCAGAGGCAAAAGCTTTAATCCATTGTGTGTAGGATTTAGCTCTATTGGGACAAATCATTTGCAGTGGGGGTGTCGGCTTCAATGCACAGCCAGTGTTGTTTTTTGCCTATCAGACTACAGAGTATTTTTCTCTGAAAGCAGGAAAAAGTATGAAAAGCTGTGGTGTCACAGACAATTACAAATGTTTATAACAATTTGCATTTCCTCTGCTCTCTGCAGGCACTTCAGTCAGAGACAAAGGACACAGAGCTTTCTCTCACACACACAGGGTTAACAGATGCACTGTGAGGGGATTCCCCCTCCCCTCATGGCTCAGTTTAGAGTGAAAGGAATTTGATACAGTAAACAAAAGAGATAAGCGAGTGAATTGTATACATTATTATTTACTTGCACTTCAGTAACTCTCTCAATCCCAGGTTAAAAAAAGATGTTAATTGATATTGTTCCTTTAAGCAGAAACATTTAAATGGGTTGGAATGGCCTAGTGAAGGTCCAGACCTCAATCCAACAGAAAATATGGGGTCAGACTTGAAGATTGCTGTTTAAAAATGAAAACCACCCAACACGAAGGATCGGCCAAATTGGTCGAAAGTATTGATCGAGCATGTTGTATAATGTTGGTAGCAAGGGCGTGATCAATTGCGTAGTAGTAATGCTGTTGTGTGTGCATGCCCCCCCTCCCCCCCAGCCCATGGTGAGTGTTGCATACTCACCTGTCACATTGGCTATTAGACTAAGAGGTGCCCCGGGGCCCAAACACCTTAATCTCTAGTTATCTAGCTTGCAGGGGAATGATAGCTGAGTGAGTTGTGCATCCCCTCCTATACTGCTCCCTAAGGCTGAAGCCTCTCTCGCCTCTGCCTCGGCCCTGTCTTAGGAATGATGGGGGGGGGGGGTCGATCTTGAAGGCAGAGATGGTGCTAGGTCGATTTCATGATTAAAGCTAATGGAAATCTGTCTGCAATGTGTGAGCAGGCAATATCTCCTTCTCTTGTCAGATTCGATCAGAGAAAGATCTATCTAATGGTCGGTCTGGTGGCAGATGTTAATGTTTTTGAATTTGTGAACTCTTAAATGCAAAACTGAATCCAAAAACTTGCAGCGTGAAATGTTTATGCTGTTCCAGAGATGCTCCGTTTTGCCGGCCGGTTAGGACGGGGTTAACTGGCGTCTCTGGCCGTGTATGAGTGTGGAAAGCGATTGGGCCATAAAGCTGGGAGCGGAATGTGTTATAATGAGGTGGATGACCCTGTGCAAATGCATTAGCAGCTGACCCTCCAGGCTGAGCCCTCTGCAGCATCTATTATGTCTGACACAGAACAAACATGAGCCTGTAAACACAGCGCCAGACATCTCTGAGTACCGCCACCTGCTACCGGGCATCTGCTGCGCTACAGGAAACTAACTCCCAGCATCCCCTGCTCTGCCTCCCAGCATCCTCTGCTCTACCTCCCAGCATCCCCTGCTCTGCCACCCAGCATCCCCTGCTCTGCCACCCAGCATCCCCTGCTCTGCCACCCAGCATCCCCTGCTCTGCCTCCCAGCATCCCCTGCTCTGCCACCCAGCATCCCCTGCTCTGCCTCCCAGCATCCCCTGCTCTGCCTCCCAACATCCCCTACTCTGCCTCCCAGCATCCCCTGCTCTGTCTCCCAGCATCCCCTGCTCTGCCACCCAGCATCCCCTGCTCTGCCTCCCAGCATCCCCTGCTCTGCCTCCCAGCATCCCCTGCTCTGCCACCCAGCATCCCCTGCTCTGCCTCCCAGCATCCCCTGCTCTGCCTCCCAGCATCCCCTGCTCTGCCTCCCAGCATCCCAGCATCCGCTGCTCTGCCACCCAGCATCCCCTGCTCTGCCACCCAGCATCCCCTGTCCTGCCTCCCAGCATCCCCTGCTCTGCCTCCCAGCATCCCCTGCTCTGCCTCCCAGCATCCCCTGCTCTACCTGACACAGAACAAACATGAGCCTGTAAACACAGCGCCAGACATATCCGACGGCGACTACTGTCACCTGCTACCGGGCGTCTACTGCACTACAGGAAACTAACTCCCAGCATCCCCTGTTCTGCCTCCCAGCATCCCCTGTTCTGCCTCCCAGCACCCCCTGCTCTGCCTGACACAGAACAAAAATGAGCATGTAAACACAGCGCCAGACATCTCCGACTGCCGTCACCTGCAACCGGGCGTCTGTTGCCCTACAGGAAACTAACTCCCAGCATCCCCTGCTCTGCCTTCCAGCATCCCCTGCTCTGCCACCCAGCATCCCCTGCCCTGCCTCCCAGTATCCCCTGCTCTGCCTCCCAGCATCCCCTGCCCTGCCTCCCAGCATCCCCTGCCCTGCCTCCCAACATCTCCTGCTCTGCCTTGTAGCATCCCCTGCTCTGCCTCCCAGCAGCCCCTGCTCTGCCTCCCAGCAGCCCCTGCTCTGCCTCCCAGCATCCCCTGCCCTGCCTCCCAACATCTCCTGCTCTGCCTCCCAGCATCCCCTGCTCTGCCTCCCAGCATCCCCTGCCCTGCCTCCCAGCATCCCCTGCTTTGCCACCCAGCATCCCCTGCTCTGCCTCCCAGCATCCCCTGCTCTGCCTCCCAGCATCCCCAGCTTTGCCTCTCAGTATCCCCTGCTCTGCCTGACACAGAACAAACTGTAAACTGCCTGTAAACACAGCGCCGGACATCTCCAACTACCGCCACCTACTGGGTGTCTGCTGCGCTACAGGAAACTAACTCCCAGCATCCCCTGCTCTGCTTCCCAGCACCCCCTGCTCTGCCTCCCAGCATCCCCTGCTCTGCATGACAAACGGAGAAACTTTATATTAATATCTGCTGTCCCCTTTACAGTATCTCACGTGAGGACACCTCTCACATTTTTGTAATTATTTTATTATATGTTTTTATGGGACAACACTGAAAATAGGCCAACTTAATGCAATGTAAAGTAGCTGGTGTACAGCTTGTGTAACAGTGTAAATTTCCATCAAAATAACTCAACACAGAGCCATTAATGTCTAAACCACTGGCAACAAAAGGGAGTACACCCCTAAGTGAAGAATCCCAAAATTGTGCCCAACGTGGCAATATTTTGTGTGCCCACCATTATTTTCCAGCACTGCCTTATCTCTCCTGGGCATGGAGGTCACTGGAGTGTCACAGGATGCCACTGGGATTCTCTTCCTCTCCTCCATGATGAAGCTGGTGGATGTTGGAGACCTTGCGCTCCACCACCTTCCATATGAGGATGCCCCACAGATGTTAAGTGGGGTTTAGGTCTGGAGACATGCTTTGCCAGTCCAGCCCCTTCACCCTCAATTTCTTTATCAAGGCAGTGGTCGTCTTGGAGGTGCTGGGCCGAGGCAGAGGCGAGAGAGGCTCCAGCCTCAGGGCGCAGTGTAGGAGGGGCGCACAACTCGCTCAGCTATCATTCCCCTATTGTGTTTGAAGCAGAGAGAAATAAGAAAAGGGGATACATGGCAGTGACTGCAAGCCAGATAACTAGAGATTGAGGTGTTGGGGGCCCTGGGGCACCTCTTAGTCTAATAGCAATCAGTGTGGGACTGCTGGGTGAAACGGATTTTATGGGGCGCACTTTGGTGTCTCAGCCTTGGGTGCTGGAGGCCCTTGTCCCGGCTCAGACTGGGATTAATATTCAGAAATGTAGGTGGAGCCTACAACAGCCACTCATAATTCACCAATTGATTTTCAAGGGGAATATTTAATTGCTGCGATTCTTGCACTGTTAATGGCACAGCCCTCAAACCTGGTACAGTTGGTTATTGGGTGAGTGGGGTTAAAATTCAGAAAAGGGGGTGGAACCACAAACAACCAATCAGATTTTTTAATTTCAATGCAAATAACTGACGGCTGGGGTTGGTGGGATGGAGAGGTGCACTTTGGTGTCTCAGCCTTGGGTGCTGCAGGACTTTGTCCCAGCTCTGTGGAGGTGTGTTTGTAGTTGGGAGGTGTTGTCAGGTGGGAGAGGTGATGTCAGAGAGGGAAGGAAAAGTGTTGTCAGGGGAATGGAGAGGTGTTGTCTGGTGGAGGGAGAGATGTGTTGTCGGGGGAGGGAGAGGTGTAATTAGTTGCACTGAAGCGGATAATTCAAAGCCCATACAGAGGTACCATTACCAATATAG
Organism: Hyperolius riggenbachi; assembly: GCF_040937935.1. NCBI lineage: Eukaryota > Metazoa > Chordata > Amphibia > Anura > Hyperoliidae > Hyperolius > Hyperolius riggenbachi. Next base: position 558,685,275 of record NC_090647.1, read on the forward strand.
CACCATGCCATAGTGATACATTTCTCTCTATTAATGCCCCTATCCGATCACAACCCATGCTTCCACTGCACAGTTGTATGGGCCCCACTCATACCCCATCAGAAGATTAATGGATCCTCTGAATTATTGAGAAAAATCTCTTTACATCCTCACTTTATGACCTTGACATCTTGTATGCTCTCACAGAACTGGTCCCTCATGATTTATTTTGCAGTCATTTCCGCTTATGATGGTGGGGTCATGTCTGATCTGCGATCTTAAGAAAGTTCTTGGAGGAAAGCTTCCTTGCCTTCCTCGCTTTTTATTAGATATCTGGTTCCATGGGGACATTTTTTTTTACTGGCTCAATAGCTTTATATTTCTACAGCGAGATAATTGGATATTTCTTGTCCCATATCATTATAGATATTATTGTTACTTGTTTGATGTGTTTTGCCTGGCTGATCACATATCGTTGTCTGAAATCAATGTAGACTGTATTATTACTCTTCGTTATCAATAAAGATTGTTTGAAAAAAAAAAAAAAAAAAAGCACCATGCCTACAAATGGCCTACAGGAAGGCCTGCACCATGCCTACAGGAAGCACCATGCCTACAGGAGGTCTTTAACCTCCCTGGCGTTCTGATTATGCGCAGCCGCATGGCTGCGCAGGGTTTTTTAAACCTAATTTTTTTTAATCATGTAGTTAGCCTAGCGCTAGCTACATGATACCCCCCTCCCAGCCGAATCCAACCCACCGTTCCGATCGCCACCGGCGATGATGGCCGTCAGGAAATCCCATTCTGAACGGGATTTCCGGCAGAGCTTCCCCTGTCGCCATGGCGACAAACGGAATGACATCATCGACGTCATGATGTCATAGGGAGTCCCGATCCACCCCTCAGCGCTGCCTGGCACTGATTGGCCAGGCTGCGCACGGGGTCTCGGGAGGGGGGGGCCCTACTACGCGGAAGGTAGTGGCGCATCGGTGGCCATTGGAGCAAACACGTAGCTCGAAAAGTGCTAGCTGCGTGTTTGAAAAAAAATTATCAAAATTGGCCCAGCAGGGCCTGAGCGGTGCCCTCTAGCGTCTCTGGACGAGCTCAGGTCATCCAGAACGCTAGGGAGGTTAAAGACACTCAGGGCCAGTGGGGCTCCCTGTAATGATGAGCCAGGGCTTATGGTGGTTTGGATCATCACAAAAGAGATTTAATAATGTATTAGTTTTGTATGTTGATAGAAGTTTTTTGTGTTTTTTTAACACTTAAATAGCAAGTCTTTGGGATCCTCTAAAACTATTGCATAAAAGAAAAGGTGAGAGGATGATGATATTTAGGAATGTTGTGGAGGTATCTCAGAAAGGAGAAATACGTGGGTGGAAACCGGATGTCCGTGAGATGAATGCAAACCTTATTTCTTTTTTTAGTTTTCATAAATCATAATAACAAAAAAATGCAACAGGAAATAGAACTTGAAAACTCCCCTCTCACAAAACAATAAGTCCCCGTGTCTATTAAAAATTTTAACAAAAAGGAAAATATGGCTGGGAAGCAATGAGTTACAGTTATTGAAAATAATTTCAATATGAAGAGAGAACACCCAAAACTTAGCAGAACAATCCCACCGTCTTCTGTAAAACAATAGGCCCGCTTCCTAGCAACCGCTAAAACAAAACTTAAAATAATGAAACAATTCAATATGGAACAAAAAACACCCCGATCTTAGTAAAATAGGTAACTGCAAAATATAACGACCAAACTCAGCAGATTTGCCGAAATGCCGCCTTAAGCTCTCCATGCTGAGCACAGAAGGACAGAGACACAGGGAAAGGATAATCCTACTCTGTCACTCTTCGATATGCTTTCCCTGTCTCCTGCCTAATGTCACATGTGATGCAGCTACATAAAACAATCATTTTCAGCAAAGGTTAATATATTTCTGTGTACGAGACACATTTAGAAAAAAATATGACAGCAGTCAGTGTTTCTTTCCCTTAAACAGACACTGAAGCGGAAAAAAATTATGATATAATGAATTGATTGTGTAGTACGGATAATTACTAGAACATTAGAAGCAAAGAAAATATTCTCATATCTTTATTTTCAGTTATATAGTCGGTTTTTTTTTATAACATTGTATCATTCTCTAATATTTGCAGTTTACACACTACTCAGCATTCTAAATGATTTTACAGAGCAGGCTGTGAACTTTTGACCTGTCCTCTGCAGAAGAAAAAACAATACAGTGACTGACAGTTGAGATAACAAGCTTCAGAAGACAGAGCTCTCTGGGACTTTGAAAGTCGTGGAGCTCAATGGCTCTTTTGCATAGAAATGACAACTGGAGTTTCTCAACTCTTTGTGAGAATCCGCTCAGCTGCCTGCGCAGGCAGGCAGCCTTTTGACCATTGTTTAGGTTTGCATACTGCAGGACTCTGGAACAGAGACCTGTCTTTCCATTGCAAGTTTCTGGTCTGTTCTCTTGCTGGGGAATTTGCATACATTCGTTATGCAAATCCCCTACCTGCCTTCTCTGATGACTGGCACTATAAGAGCTTTATGTTTCCCAGAAGGCTTGGCTGGTCATTTCCTTTCCATGGTCTGTTCCTGATGGACACTGCTGGAGTGTCAGCCATTGCTATCTAGTATAGTGAATTCCTGGGGGTTGCTTTAGGCTCCCCTTCTAGCCCAGTCAGGTTGTATTATCTGTATTGCCTGTTCTGTCTTGTCTTGCCTGTTGTCATTGTCCTGTCCCAGCGGTGGTGGACAGGAAATGGTTCTGATCTCTGTTCTTGGAGTATAGCTAGTGCAGCGGTTGCTACCAGCTATCTCTTCTGTTCTGTCTCCTGGGATCGCGCTAGCTACTTTTCGCTAGCGCTGTGGATCCTTCTGTTCTGTCTCCTGGGATCGCGCTAGCCACTTTTCGCTAGCGCTGGGGATCCTTCTGTTCTGCTACTCTGTACCTGGATCACGCTAGCCACTTTTCGCTAGTGCTGTGGATCCTATCTCTCGTTTGTCCCTGTTTTCGTGTGTCTGTCTTGTCCGCTACGCTTGCTGGAGGCTCGGTGAGGTAACCGTTAAGCAAGCGCTCGCGTTCTCTGTTTCATGTTTGTCTGTTAATGGTTAGTTAGGCGTGCTTGTCTCTATTGTGCTTATCACGTGGAGATCGCGCATAACCGCGTGCACTGTTGCGAATGAGTGCGGTGTTCGCGGTTAGCTAGCGTTTGTTATTTTCCGTATCTCCTTATTGTATTATTTGCTGTGCCTTTGCTACTCTCGTATTCTATTCTGATCTGCCTTGTGTCACGTCTGGCGATCGCACCTCTCGCGATCGCGTTCCTATTTCATATCTGCTGTTGTGTGTGCGCGGTCGCGGGGTGGCGACTGGATTGGCGCACACACATACAACCTGTCCCTTTGCTCAATCTCATTCGCAATCGCCTCTCTTGCGATTGCGTTCTGCGCTTCGTACAATTCCTGTCTGGCATTTGTGGAGGTACAGAGGATTGGTTCCTCTGCACTCCTCAGCGCCATCTGCCGACAGGAATTTCCCTCTACAGGTGCTTAGCACCTTTTGCTGGGTGCCTGCAAATATACGCTTGTGGAGGATTTCCGCCGTGTCAGCGCACGCGTTGTGCGCTGATCACGGAGAAAGTTCCACAATCGTTACACTCTTCCTGTGCTGGAAACAATATTAGACTTATGTCTCTGCTCCTAACGTTTTATTTCTTAGCTGTACTACAGCTACTTAGCTGTGCCTACTGCGCAGCCGCATGCGTACGGGTATGGAGGGAGCCCCTGTGATGCAGACAATTGTCCACGTCTGCCGGAAGTGACGGGACCCGGTACTGCCGATCCAGGAAGCGGAGGATGGCGGCGTGGGAGCGATCCAGGCTTATGGGGCTGGAAGAAGCCCCAGGTATGTATAAAATCTTGTTCTATTTTTTCAGCCCGTTCCTCTCTGGTTCCCTTTAAACGTCTACATCTGATTGGCCGTTAGAAGAATGAAGTCCATTCATAACCCTCACACAATAACAAAGCTTAACCTCGGCTACTGTACCAAATGTAAAACAAAATCACATGGCTTCCCGATCACCATGCCCATCACCTCCTCATTATTGTTTAACAGCTCCTAATGTATATGTGCAGAGGGGTCAATGCATTCTACATGCCCCGGGGCCGACTGAGCATGAATGAATCTTACATTAATGATTACATGCTAAGAAACCAGGCCTTGTGCTGACCACCAATCACAGCGCGGCTACCCAGAATGCCCTGCGTGGGGTCACTGAACCCATCATTGCAGGAGGCGCACACAAGGTGAAGCCACTTACATGGTGTTCTTTATTGCTGTGACACAGGAAAATATTATAGAACAAGCAGATCGGCCCTCACACTTCACCGGTGATCTTCACTTTCGTGCCAAGTCATGTGATGCGGCTGCCTGAACAACCCTCGCATGAGACCCGTAGCTGATCATCTAATAACTGTGTGTTATGCACGCCTGAACTGAGTGCGATACGAAGGCTGACATATTTATTTCCTTTTCAAACGATGCAGATTGCCTGGCTGTCCTGCTAAAGGTGGCCACAAACGATACAATAAATTGATCCAATTGTACGGCAATTCGATAAAAGCAATTGGGTTTCCGGAAAAAACTTTTTTTATTATTCGAACAAGAAAACGAATCAGATTTCCCGTTTTTATTCGATATAAGTGGATCAGGAGTGGTGGATTTTTCTGATAAATTTTTATTAAAATTGAATAGTGTGTGGTAGATTGTCAATTTAGTAATATACTAGTGGACCTAAGCCCGGTACAATAACGGGCTCTAGGCCACCCTCAACACCCCTCCCCTGCCGCCCATCACCCCCTGCAAGCGTACCATGCCCGCCGCCCTGGCCCAGTCCTCCTCCTGCTATAAAGTCCGCCCGCGTGCCGCGCATGCGCGATACACAAAAACACGGACACAGGGACACGCAGGAGGAGGACGCAGCGACACAGGGGGTTTATTATACAGGATACACCAAAGCAATTTTCTTAGCTTTTTCAATCATTATTTTTTTATAATTGAGGAGAAATTGAACACACGTGTGTGGTCGGATCACTGAATAATGGCGCACATCGCCTATGCATAAAAGTGGCGCTGCATTAAAAAGATACGCTTATCGCTATTTATTGTTAGTACTGCATAATAATGGCGCACAGGGAAAAGAGAAGAAAAAAGGCACACAGTAACGTTATTTATCAATAGTGCCGTTCATATGCCAAACTGCAGACTTTATTGCGCACAGTAACGTTATTTATCAATAGCTAACCTACACAAGCCAAACTGCAGAAGTTATTTAACTGCAAAACGGTGAATGGATTAAGGCTGCTTACACACCAAGACGTTACAGGCGCACGTTAGTGCGCCTGTAACGCTCCCCCAACGCACAGCAATGTAACACAAGTGGGCTGTTCACACTGCCCACGTTGCATTACATGTAACGCTGCACGTTCTGTGCAAAAGTGCAGCATGCTACGGCGTTGGAGCGGCTATAGCCGCGTCAGACTGTTTGCACATGCGCAGTGGGGGGCGGAGAGGAGGCGGGGAGAGCCAGCTACAGTAGCCGCGCACATGGCTACTTAATATTCACTGCACTGGCGGGCGCTGATTGGCCGGCGGGACCACGTGATGCGGAGTGTCTCGCTCCGCATCACGTGGTCCCGCTGGCCAATCAGCGCCACTCTGGGAGACATTATAGGACTCGAGCCGCCTAACGCGGCTCACTCTACCGTCGGCTCTTGCAGCACCATACGTTGTGTTAGGTGCACGTTATGCGACCTTAACGTGCCACCTAATGCAACGTCTTGGTGTGCAAGAAGCCTTAATGTAACACTGTCAAGGTTAGGGTTAGGCACCACCAGGGGAGATTTAGGGTTAGGCACCACCAGGGGAGTCTTAGGGTTAGGCATCACCAGGGGGGTGGTTAGGGTTATGGAACCACCAGGGGGGTGGTTAGGGTTAGGCACCAGCAGGGGTGGTGGTTAGGGTTAGGCACCACCAGGGGGGGTCTTAGGGTTAGGCACCACCAGGGGGGGTGGTTAGGGTTAGGCACCACCAGGGGGGTTAGGGTTAGGCACCACCAGGGGGGGTGGTTAGGGTTAGGCACCACCAGGGGGGTTAGGGTTAGGCACCACCAGGGGGGGTTTAGGGGTTAGGCACCACCAGGGGGGGGGGGTTTAGGGGTTAGGCACCACCAGGGGGGTGCTTAGGGTTAGGCATCACCAGGGGGGTGGTTGGGGTTAGGCACCACCAGGGGGGGTTTAGGGGTTAGGCACCACCAGGGGGGGTTTAGGGGTTAGGGATAGGTACAGAGAGGATTCTGTGTGTTAACGCTAAATAACGATAAGGCTTTAACGACAAAAAGATTAGCGGCAACATCATGCGCCATTATTCGCAGGCGCCATTTTCAGATGTATCCGTGTGTGGTACATTGGTCAGATTTTTCAAATGTTACAATCAGAAGAAAATGATTGCAATTCTTGTATTGAAAGAAATTAAAAAAATAGTTTGATGTTCAAGCACCTTTAGCCTCTGCCTCCAATACTTTTGGCAGCAGGCCCTGAACAAGCATGCAGATAAGATGTTTCTGACAGAAGTCTGACTGAATTAGCTGCATGCTTGTTTCAGGTGTGTGATTCAGATACTACTGTAGCCAAAGAGATCAGCAGGTCAGCCAGGCAACTGGTATTGTTTAACTGGAAATAAATATGGCAGCCTCCATATACCTCTTACTTCAGGCATCCTTTAAAAAGGTGGTAAAATAAACAAAGCAAACCAATTGCATTATTGATCAGGGCCTAGTTTGGAGTTATTCTGAGATCTCTTAAAGTGAACCCGAGATGAGAGGGATATGGAGGCTGCCATATTTATTTCTTTTTAAACAATACCAGCTGCCTGCTGGTCTGTTTGGCTGCAGAAGTGTCTGAATAACACCAGAAAAAAAGCATACAGTTAATTTTGTCAGATCTCTGACAATAATGTCAGAAACCCCTGATCTGCTGCATGCTTGTTCAGGGGCTGTAGCTGAAAGTATTAGAGGCAGAGGATCAGCAGGTCTGCCAGGCAACTGGTATTGCTTAAAAGGAAATAAACATGGCAGCCTCCATATACCTCTCTCTTCAGTTGTCCTTTAAAAGGAAATAAATGTGGCAGCCTCCATTTATGTCTCACTTTACGTTCCCTTTAAATCTAAGCACAATAACACTTTAAGTTTTCATTTTCCAGCATTGAAACACTTATAAGTAATCAGAGTGTGTAAAGTGGCCCTTATCGGTGTCATCTCTCTTTTTCCGATGGCTCGGTAAACTCGGCTAAGCTGTTTTGATTCCATGTTCCCGCTCCTGTCCTTGCATTTTTCCAGTCCAATTAGGTTATTACTAAGGCTAAATGAGGCATGGAGCCTCTGAAAGTCACACTGTTACCGGGGCAACGGCCACCGCGCCGGGATTGGAGGGGGCAGCCGAGTGTGACGGAGAGTCAACTCCTTCCTCGTCCCACCCCCAGCCACAGAATCACCTTCACATTCTTCACATGATGTCACCAGCCAGAGCGCCTCCATGTTGTCACCTTCCCAGTATCCAACTCTGCCAACATTAATTTAGCTTATTGGGTGGATTTCAGTTTAAAGCACACCTGAAGTGACAGGGATATGGAAGCTGCCATACCTATTTCCTTTCAAAGAGAACCCGAGGCGGGTATTTGTAAATCTTGAGACACTACAGAGGCATGTCGTTCTGTGCATAATGACATGCCTCTGGGTCTCTGGCCTCTAGTCCCCCCGGGGTCTGCTGTGCCCCCCTGTAAAAAGCGCCCGTTTAGGGACAGTCTCCTCGTCGCTAGCCTTCTATTTACCTGTAACCTGTCATTCAGTCAGCTCTCCCCCGCCTCTGCCCGCCTCCTGTGAGCTTCCTCCAATCGGAGGCTAAGCCGTGACCCAGGAAGTAACTCCCAGGGTGCGGCTTAGCTTCTGATTGGAGGAAGTTCACAGGAAGCGGGCAGAGGCGGGGGAGAGCTGACTGAATGACAGGCTACAGGTAAATAGACGGCTAACGACAAGGAGACTGTCGCTAACCGGGAGCTTTTTACAGGGGGGCACAGCAGACCCCGGGGGGATTAGAGGCGGCCATAAAGAGACACAGAGGCATGTCATTATGCACAGGACATGCCTCTGTGGTCTCTCAAGATTTCAAATACCCACCTCGAGTTCTCTTTAAGCAATACCAGTTGCCTGGCTATCCTTACAATCCTCTGCGTCTAATACTTTTAGCCATAGCCCATGAACAAGCATGCAGCAGATCAGGTGTTTCTAACATTTTATTGTCAGATCTGACAAGATTAGCTGTATGCTTGTTTCTAGGGTTATTCAGACACTACTGCAGCCAAATAGATCAGCAGGGCTGCCGGGCATTCGGGCAACTGGTATTGTTTTAAATGAAATAAATATGGCAGCCTCCATATCCCTCTCACCTCGGCTTCCCTTTAAAGCACACCTAAACTGAGAGAGATATTGAGGCTGCCATTTTTTTTTGCTTTTAAACAATACAAGTTGCCTGGCTGTCCTGCTGATCTGTCTGGCGTCAGTGGTGTCTGAATCACACACCTGAAACAAGCGTGTGGCAATTCCAGTCAGACTTCAGTCAGAAACTTCTGATCTGCATGCTTGTTCAGGGGCTATGGTTAAAGCCTGATGCATACCTTCAATTTTGATTTGCCAATGATTTGAATTATACCACCTCTGTGTAGTCTGAGGGCCACCAGGTTTTGAATTCTATGCACTTATTGTGTAGGTAAGCTCTCATACTACATGGAGGTGGTAAAATCGGTCCGTGATTGGCCAATCAAACTTGAAGGTGTGTACCAGGCTTAGAGCTTTGTACACTGATTAACTAATTATAATTAGAGAAACACACGACTGAAAAAGACAACGATATGCGATGACTCTCTGTCATTTCAGCCGATCTGCCCGGCTGATTATTTCGGATGACGATTGTTCAATCGTTTTTATGGTTGATCATGAATGAAGCATGCGCAAAGACGGAGAAGTGGTGTTTCTAGCAGCGCACGCAAATTATCAGAGGATGCATCGGTAGTTTACAGCATCAGCAATTGCTAACATCGTGTCACTAACAGGGTTGGATTTGTACTCTTTACAGTCCAAGGCCACTGTCACCAGCCGCCCCCCTTCAGTATAGATAGCCATAGCCAGGTGACCCCCCCCCCCCCAGTATAGGTAACCAGAAGACCCCTCCCCTCCTCCTCCAGTTTAGCCTGATGACCACCCCCTTCCCTCCGTATACGTATCCTAATGGCCATCCTTCCCTCTAGTATAAAAAAACAGATGACCCTACTCCACCCTCTGTATAGATAGCCTGCTGATCCCCCTCTCTCCAGTATAGGTAGCCAGGTGACCCTTCCCTTCCCCCTAGTATTGCCTGCTGCACACCCGCCCTTGATCTGGTGGCAAAAATCAATTAACCCTGCGCACACTCACATGCAAATGTTCAAACAAATGCATTCACAGATTTACTCATCCAGGCACAACTGTTATCCCTACAGCTAAATTAAAAGCCAGGGTTTTAGTTCACAGAAGAATGCATTCTTATGCTTAGTCACCTATACTGCGCAGAAGTACCCAGGTAAACATAGGTGTCCTAACTCTGGCCCTGTAACATGCATAGTGCAGACATGCAAACACATTCATTGCATCAAACCTATCAATGGATTAGGAGCACACATCCTAACTTCCTCTCCTGGGAAAGACAGTGCATCTTACCAATCGCACAAGGGAGCTAATGTTGTGTCCATGTGCACCATGCGCATACACCAGCATAAGCTGTCGGCATGCTGACAAACATACAGGGGAAGGGGGGAGTGCACCGAATTGGACCCTAGCCACAGGGGTCAATGATAAGAATAAACATACATATATCCAGGCACATCGCCTCTAGTTAGGACATTAAATAAATTATTAGGGAAAGGGAGGTGCTGAAGGGGGTGTGGCTAGAAACAGCAAAAATCAATTAACCCTGCGCACACTCACATGCAAATGTTCAAACAAATGCATTCACAGATTTACTCATCCAGGCACAACTGTTATCCCTACAGCTAAATTAAAAGCCAGGGTTTTAGTTCACAGAAGAATGCATTCTTATGCTTAGTCACCTATACTGCGCAGAAGTACCCAGGTAAACATAGGTGTCCTAACTCTGGCCCTGTAACATGCATAGTGCAGACATGCAAACACATTCATTGCATCAAACCTATCAATGGATTAGGAGCACACATCCTAACTTCCTCTCCTGGGAAAGACAGTGCATCTTACCAATCGCACAAGGGAGCTAATGTTGTGTCCATGTGCACCATGCGCATACACCAGCATAAGCTGTCGGCATGCTGACAAACATACAGGGGAAGGGGGGAGTGCACCGAATTGGACCCTAGCCACAGGGGTCAATGATAAGAATAAACATACATATATCCAGGCACATCGCCTCTAGTTAGGACATTAAATAAATTATTAGGGAAAGGGAGGTGCTGAAGGGGGTGTGGCTAGAAACAGCAAAAATCAATTAACCCTGCGCACACTCACATGCAAATGTTCAAACAAATGCATTCACAGATTTACTCATCCAGGCACAACTGTTATCCCTACAGCTAAATTAAAAGCCAGGGTTTTAGTTCACAGAAGAATGCATTCTTATGCTTAGTCACCTATACTGCGCAGAAGTACCCAGGTAAACATAGGTGTCCTAACTCTGGCCCTGTAACATGCATAGTGCAGACATGCAAACACATTCATTGCATCAAACCTATCAATGGATTAGGAGCACACATCCTAACTTCCTCTCCTGGGAAAGACAGTGCATCTTACCAATCGCACAAGGGAGCTAATGTTGTGTCCATGTGCACCATGCGCATACACCAGCATAAGCTGTCGGCATGCTGACAAACATACAGGGGAAGGGGGGAGTGCACCGAATTGGACCCTAGCCACAGGGGTCAATGATAAGAATAAACATACATATATCCAGGCACATCGCCTCTAGTTAGGACATTAAATAAATTATTTGCATGTGAGTGTGCGCAGGGTTAATTGATTTTTGCTGTTTCTAGCCACACCCCCTTCAGCACCTCCCTTTCCCTAATAATTTATTTAATGTCCTAACTAGAGGCGATGTGCCTGGATATATGTATGTTTATTCTTATCATTGACCCCTGTGGCTAGGGTCCAATTCGGTGCACTCCCCCCTTCCCCTGTATGTTTGTCAGCATGCCGACAGCTTATGCTGGTGTATGCGCATGGTGCACATGGACACAACATTAGCTCCCTTGTGCGATTGGTAAGATGCACTGTCTTTCCCAGGAGAGGAAGTTAGGATGTGTGCTCCTAATCCATTGATAGGTTTGATGCAATGAATGTGTTTGCATGTCTGCACTATGCATGTTACAGGGCCAGAGTTAGGACACCTATGTTTACCTGGGTACTTCTGCGCAGTATAGGTGACTAAGCATAAGAATGCATTCTTCTGTGAACTAAAACCCTGGCTTTTAATTTAGCTGTAGGGATAACAGTTGTGCCTGGATGAGTAAATCTGTGAATGCATTTGTTTGAACATTTGCATGTGAGTGTGCGCAGGGTTAATTGATTTTTGCTGTTTCTAGCCACACCCCCTTCAGCACCTCCCTTTCCCTAATAATTTATTTAATGTCCTAACTAGAGGCGATGTGCCTGGATATATGTATGTTTATTCTTATCATTGACCCCTGTGGCTAGGGTCCAATTCGGTGCACTCCCCCCTTCCCCTGTATGTTTGTCAGCATGCCGACAGCTTATGCTGGTGTATGCGCATGGTGCACATGGACACAACATTAGCTCCCTTGTGCGATTGGTAAGATGCACTGTCTTTCCCAGGAGAGGAAGTTAGGATGTGTGCTCCTAATCCATTGATAGGTTTGATGCAATGAATGTGTTTGCATGTCTGCACTATGCATGTTACAGGGCCAGAGTTAGGACACCTATGTTTACCTGGGTACTTCTGCGCAGTATAGGTGACTAAGCATAAGAATGCATTCTTCTGTGAACTAAAACCCTGGCTTTTAATTTAGCTGTAGGGATAACAGTTGTGCCTGGATGAGTAAATCTGTGAATGCATTTGTTTGAACATTTGCATGTGAGTGTGCGCAGGGTTAATTGATTTTTGCTGTTTCTAGCCACACCCCCTTCAGCACCTCCCTTTCCCTAATAATTTATTTAATGTCCTAACTAGAGGCGATGTGCCTGGATATATGTATGTTTATTCTTATCATTGACCCCTGTGGCTAGGGTCCAATTCGGTGCACTCCCCCCTTCCCCTGTATGTTTGTCAGCATGCCGACAGCTTATGCTGGTGTATGCGCATGGTGCACATGGACACAACATTAGCTCCCTTGTGCGATTGGTAAGATGCACTGTCTTTCCCAGGAGAGGAAGTTAGGATGTGTGCTCCTAATCCATTGATAGGTTTGATGCAATGAATGTGTTTGCATGTCTGCACTATGCATGTTACAGGGCCAGAGTTAGGACACCTATGTTTACCTGGGTACTTCTGCGCAGTATAGGTGACTAAGCATAAGAATGCATTCTTCTGTGAACTAAAACCCTGGCTTTTAATTTAGCTGTAGGGATAACAGTTGTGCCTGGATGAGTAAATCTGTGAATGCATTTGTTTGAACATTTGCATGTGAGTGTGCGCAGGGTTAATTGATTTTTGCTGTTTCTAGCCACACCCCCTTCAGCACCTCCCTTTCCCTAATAATTTATTTAATGTCCTAACTAGAGGCGATGTGCCTGGATATATGTATGCTTGATCTGGTGGCGCCCTAGTCCACGGCCTACATGGCCTTGGCTTAAATTATCCAGCCCTGGTCACTAACGACTCGGTCTTCCATCGTTCATCATTAATTTTGAACGATTTCCATCTGCCGTGTGTATGAACCTCAACTTACATCTCTCCATCGGAGACAGAGCAATAAATATATTTTTCTGTAAATTGTGAAGAGCTAGAATAGGTTTTCCCTGCGGTCCCTAACTTCCTGTCTGCAGCAATACCTGGGCTCACATGCAAGTAACCTGTCCACCCGAGTTTTCTCCTAGGAGATCATTTTTACACTTCTTTATAGAAATAACTTTTCAGAAGTCTGCAATTGAAAAGTACCAAAAAGTGAGTGAAAATGTGCTGCCAAAATTATTCGGAGTATTTTCTTTCTTGCTGCCGGTAGCTTAACGTGACACTGAAGTGAAAAAAACGCATGAGATGATGAATTGTATGTGTAGTACGGATAATGAATAGAACATTAGTAGCGAAGAAAAGAGTCTCATTTTTATTTTCAGTTATAGATCTTTTTTTATAACATTGCATCATTCTGTCATATTTGCAGTTTACATACCACACACTGTATATTAAACTATAGTTACAGATTATCCAACATGGCTCATGGTGAACCAGAACGCATTGGAGTGTGTAAGGGGCTACAATGGACCAAAAAGCCCTCTTACTAAAATGCTAAGAAAACAAAACTTAGCTTTAACCACTTCACCACTGAGGGGTTTTACCCCTGGAACACCAGAGCAATTTTCACCTTTCAGCACTCCTTCCATTCATTCGTCTATAACTTTATCATTACTTATCGCAATGAAATGAACTATATCTTGTTCTTTTCGCCACCAATTAGGCTTTCTTTAGGTGGGACATTATGCCAAGAATTATTTTATTCTGAATGTGTGTTGATGGAAAAATAGGAAAAAATGTGGGAAAAAATGTATTATTTTTCAGTTTTCGGCCTTTATAGTTTTTAAATAATGCATGCTACTGTAATTAAAACTCATGAAATTTATTTACCCATTTGTCCCGGTTATAAAACCATTTAAATTATGTCCCTATCACAATGTTTGGCGCCAATATTTTATTTGGAAATAAAGGTGCATTTTTTTCAGTTTTGTGTCCATCCCTAATTACAAGCCCATAGTTTATAAAGTAACAGTGTTATATCCTCTTGACATAAATATTTAAAAAGTTCAGTCCCTAAGGTAACTATTTATGTTTTTTTTTTAATTGTACATTTTTTTTTAATTACAAAAAAAACTAAATTGTGGAGTGTTGGTGGTAATGAGTTAAATTTTAATGTATAACTAATGTATTTGTATATGAAAAATGCTTTAGGGTGTAGTTTTACTATTTGGCCACAAGATGGCCACAGTGAGTTTTTGTTTATGCGACCTGCAAGCGTACAGGAAGTACGCTTGCAGGAAGTTCAGGGAGGCTGGGCAACTTTTTCTTTCACAATGATTGCGCTGCTTCTCGTAGAAGCAGCTGATCATTGCGGGGGGCTTAGAGCAACAAACGGGAAAGGTTTTTCCCGTACAGCGGCGAGCGGGCGGCGGCGTGCACGAGCGCGCGGACAAGCGAGCGGGAGCGCGGACAGCGGCGGGAGCGGCGTCAGGTACGGATTTCTCCGTCCCTTGGTGGAAACAGGGTGGAAAAAGGGACGGAGAAATTGGTACCGCTGGGGGTAAAATGGTTAATTCAGGTTGGAGTAAGCCCTGAGATGTCTCCCAGTGCATCACCCCCTTACACACGCCAATGAGTTCTGGGTCACCATGAGCTTGCTGGGTACTCTGTAACTCTGGGTGTTTCAAGTCCTACTCCATAGAGCCACATTAATCCATGCCATGCACTGATGAGGATCAACCAATCTGAAACAGTCTGTATGCATGTTGGATTATTATGGCTCTGTACAAATAACAAGCTGACACATCGTTGCATTCCAGCGGATCGGAAGGAGTGGCTAGCTCACAGGGACAACAATGGATAATTTGCATGTTCAGCAGTGATGCATCATGGGAGACATCTCGGAGCTCACTCCAACCTGAATTATCGCAAATACTTTCTGAAAGCAATTTTTTTTAAACTATGAAACAGAACAGAAATAATGACCCTTAGAATTTCTCTGTAGTCAAATGTTGTCTGGAGTTGTCTTTTGCAGTTTCTTTGATGTAGAAGTGCTTCGGAAAAAAGCACTGTAGCCAACCAAGCTTGGTCAGGGAGCTCAGACAAGCTCTTTTGCACAGATAACTGAAGTTTTTTTTTAACATCTTAACTCTTCCTGTACTGGTAACAATATGAGACTCATACAGTTGCTACTTATGTTCTATTTCTCAGCTGTACTACACATGTACAAATTATTATTTCATAAGTTTATTTTCACTTTAGATTACCTTTAAAGGGTATTTTATTGACAAGGGCCCAGATGCAATTAACTTTTTCTCCCAAGTTTTCTCCTGGGAGATATTTTTTAAACTTCTTCTTAAAATAACTTTTCAGTACTTTGCAATTGAAAAAGTACCAAAAAGTAGGTGAAAAAGTAGTGTCAAAATTATTCTGGGTATTTTCTTGCTTGCTGGTTGTAAAAATATCAGGAGAACAAGTTACTTGCATATGGGCCCAGGGCTCTCATCAATGACTTGAAGGTCCACAGAGTTTGCAGAACTGAAAATTGCAGCTCTGACCCCAGGTAACACGTGGCCTTGCTTCGCCAGATGGAGCCGTTTTCATTAATAGTAAATTCCTCTTATTTCTTTTCTCTCCGGTAATACCATATATCACTTACACAAGACGCGGGTCCGATGTCCAGCGCACCACTAATGGCCCTATAAAACCCATCTCCGTGCTAATGGTTGCTTCCGCTAAACAAGACCGCATTTTAAATTGAATCTTCAAAAGAGATAAAGTTTCTTTCAAGTCGCCGGTACATATTGCTTCTTCATGGCCGCCACGTGTCTGCAGCCACCCATTGCCAAAAAACAAAAGATTTACATTTATGGTCGGACTCCACCTGCCGGGTTAATGGACCAGGAGGGGAAGAGGGAGACGAGGAGATAGCCGGTCGCTGTTTACTTACTGCTCAAGTGGATAACCCGGCAACGCCAGCGGAAGACACTAATGTGATTTGGAGAGGGGCGCAGGAGGGCACGCCACGGACGCCTTGTTTGTTCTCGATGCCCGCTGAATAATTTATAACGGTTGATGTTTTGTTTGTTCCCCGAATTTCGTAGAAGAAAGAGCGGGGACGATGCCATTTATCTGCCCGGCGTAAATCAATTCTTCTGACGTTCTCTTAGCGGACCAGCTCTCAGAAACTCATTAACCGGCAATTCTGTTATTTGTCAGCTGAAATTGTCTTTTAATGGGAAGAATAGGTCGAGAAACACGATCCGGGCCGCTTCTCAAAATGTTCCCATCAGCCCAGCCATAATTCAAAGATTTAAAGGGGAAAAATACTTGGATTTCCCATTATCCCGCGGAACGACGGGAGATAGAGCTAGTACCATCAGCTCCTCTGGCGGACGATACAAATGGCCTTCTCGTATTTTTAGAAGTTGACGATTATTTCTTCTACCAAGTGACGTTATTGTGTAATCTAAAGGGTAACTGCGGACAGTTTCTTCTAATGAACGTTCACATTACTGTCCTTGTGGGCTGAGAGGGATCAATTTATAGAGTAGGATAAAGCAGTATTGTATATTAGTATTTAGAAAGTAAGTAAAACATATAAAAAATGCAAAACCTAAAAAAACATTGGTATGGAAGAGTTGGGTGTCTGGGTTAGCTGTCAAAAAAAAAGTCTCATACTCACCTACAGAGAGGGAAGACTGGATCTCAGTTTCCAGTCCTTTCTTGGTGTCCTTGTTCCAGCATTGTTATGCATGTTGAAGTTATTTGACCAACTGGTGGAATACACCTTTGGGGAGTCTTGGAAGTCTTCAGAAGCACTCAGGGACAAAGCCTTCCGAGAGCTCCCGGAGGCAGTAAATTTAAATGGGCGACACCAAGAGAGGACCAAGAATGCTCTATGAGATCCACAGCCTTCTGTCTCCATATGTGAGTATCTGACAGTCGCTTCAGTAGTGCTAGCAAAGCTACCTAAGGTAAGCACGGAGGTATGTTCAGGTTTTGATCCATGACCCTCTGTTCAACATCTATTGCTCCGGATTTATCGCAGCCTCCCCAAATTTGCAGTGTGTTCAGCAGAACTTGCCTAACGAATATGTTCTAACAGAGCAATGTGAATAGATCCTATTGATTAACATAGGATCCTTTCACTTCCGTTAGCTTTTCACCCATGACCCTCCATTCCATTGGCGTCCATTCCATTATCCTATGATCATTGCAACATGCTTGTCGCTCCAAATCTACCGCAGCCTCCCCAAACGTGTGCTCCGTGTGGTCTGCTCACTGAAACAAGCCGAGTGCAGGGGCGTAACAATAGACCCTGCAAGGGATGCAGCTGCAGGGGGCCCAGAAGCTCTCAGGGGGCCCCGTAGGGGGGAGAAGTTTCTTTTCCCTATCCAGAGAGACTGACAACTAAGGGCACAGAGAGGAAAAACTTTCTGCTCTCTGCACAATTGTTCTAATGACTGCATCTGCTCAGCCACTGATAAGGAATCATACAAAGATTTGTAGACAGTCCCTATTCAGTGTGCAGCAGGCTCTTGTGTACAGCCCCCAGACCCTCTACCCCTCCCCAAGTGCTGTGTACTGTAGTGGTGCTGGAAGAGTCTGCAGAGTCAGGTCTGCGCCATTAGAGGAGGTCAGAGTGAGTGTAATAAGCTGAGGCTAGGAGCATAGTCGTCTGTCAGTTTTCTGTATGCGATTTCTGCACTTCATGCATTGGTACTCAGTTTACCTGTGCAGAAAGAGAGGGGGGGGGGAAGGGGGCCCCATCCAAAGTTTTGCAGGATCATGGATTATATTGATTAACCTCCTCGGCGTTCTATTGAGATCGCCAGGGAGGCTGCGGGAGGGTTTTTTTTTAATTAAAAAAAAACTATTTCATGCAGCCAACTGAAAGTTGGCTGCATGAAAGCCCACTAGAGGGCGCTCCGGAGGCGTTCTTCCGATCGCCTCCGGCGCCCATAATAAACAAGGAAGGCCGCAATGAGCGGCCTTCCTTGTTTTGCTTAGATCGTCGCCATGGCGACGAGCGGAGTGACGTCATGGACGTCAGCCGACGTCCTGACGTCAGCCGCCTCCGATCCAGCCCTTAGCGCTGGCCGGAACTTTTTGTTCCGGCTGCGCAGGGCTCAGGCGGCTAGGGGGGCCCTCTTTCGCCGCTGCTCGCGGCGAATCGCCGCAGAGCGGCGGCAATCAGGCAGCACACGCGGCTGGCAAAGTGCCGGCTGCGTGTGCTGCACTTTATTTGATAAAAATCGGCCCAGCAGGGCCTAAACGGCAGCCTCCGGCGGTGATGGACGAGCTGAGCTCGTCCATACCGCTCAGGAGGTTAACATAGGAGCTATTCGCCTCTGTTTGGATCCAGTTCGTTTAGTTCTGCTTTGGTTTTTTTTATGCCAGTGTGAACTGGGCCTTATGTAAGCATCCCGAGTTTTTAGCTGCAGCGGCTTGGCATTGAGTGCGGTTATTTACTTTTTGTCAACAAGTATTCCCAAGTCCTTTTCCAAGTCTGATGTTTCCATCTGTATCCCGTTTATTTTGAATGGTGCTAGTGCTAGACCATTGGTATGACTGAAATGCATGACTTTACATTTTTCAACAATAAATCTTGTCTGCCATTTAGGTACTCTTAAAGCCATCCTATCCAGATCCTTCTGCAATATGTCACACGATCCTCCTACAAGTTGATAATCCTGCACAACTTTGTATCATCTGCAAAAATAGCAACATTACTTTCTATTTTTTTTACCTCTACTTCATTAATAAATTTAAATTGAAAAGCACTGGACCCAGTACTGACCCCTGTGGGACTCCACTGCTAACAATCAACCACTTGGAATGTGAGCCATTGACCACAACTCTTTGCTTTTTGGCCAATAGCCAGTTCCTTATCCAAGCACACAGACTCTTCCCTAGTCCTTAACTTTTGCACCAGACTGTTGTGGGAAACAGTATAACAGGCCTTTGCAAAGTCCAAGTATATCACATTTACAGCATTCCCAATATCCACATTAGCGTTCACTACCTCATAAAAGCTGAGTCTGTTAGTCAAACAAGATTCATGTTGATGCTGAGAAAAAAAGATTATTCTCTGCTTGTATGGCATCTCTTAGGGACCCTTTTATAAACAGGGTACAGATGGGGACATCAAACTTGGAGAAGGAATTAGGAGTACTTATCGACAACAAGTTAAATAATTGTATTCAATGTGAACCCGCAGGAGCTAAAGCAAATAACATTTTGGGATGCATTAACCATTTCAGCCCATGGGGATTTTTCACCTTATGCATCAGAGCAATTTTCACCTCCGATTCATTCGCTAATAACTTTATCACTTCTTAACACAATTTATTATCTATATCTTGTTTTTTCCGCCACTAATTAGGCTTTCTTTAGGTGGTACATTTTGCTAAGAATTATTTTTTTTATAAATGCATTTTAACAGGTTTAATAAGAAAAAAATGGACAAAAATTCATTATTTCTCAGTTTTCGTCCGTAATTAAAACCTATGTATTTTATTTGCCCGTTTGTCTCGGTTATGAAACCATTTAAATTTTGTCCCTATCACAAATAATATTTGTGCCTTTTTTTTTAGTTTTGCGTCCATCACTATTTACAAGCTTATAATTTAAAAAAAGGTTCGTAGTATACCCCCTTTAAATGCATATTTAAAATGTTCAGACCCTTAGATAACTATTTATGTTTTGTTTTTTTTAATTGTAATTTATTTTTTCATTAAACATTTTATTTGGGTAATATTTTGGTGTGGGAAATAAACAGTTAATTTTTAATGTTATTCTATGTATAAATTGTAATGTAAAAAATATGTAGATGTAGTTTTACTATTTGGCCACAAGATGGCCACCTTGAGTTTATTTTTTTCTCCTTGTGCTTCTCGAGCACAAGGAGGACACGCAAAATTTTATTTGCAGAAAGACTGAAGCCTCTAGTAAGAGTGCTTCGGTTTTTCTGCTGGGGACACGGATCGGTGATGTTCCCGTTCACTGATCAAAGGGCTGCCGGGGGACAGCACGGGGGCGCTCCTGCGGTCGTGCGCGGGAGCACGCCGAAGCGCGTTACCGCAACAGAGCAGCCGCTTGGACAGGAGCATCACGTCCGGGCAGCAGAAATGGTTAAAAGGGAAATAAAAACTCAGGATAATACTGCCCCCTGTGTAACTCTCTAGTAAGGTCACATCTGGAATATGGAATTCAGTTCTGGGCACCCCATTACAGGAAAGATATTGCAGTTTTAGAGCAGGTGCAGAGACAAGCAACAAAATTGATACGTGGGATGGAAGGTCTCCCTTACCAAGAAAGGTTAGATAAACTGGGTTTATTTAGTCTAGAGAAAAGACGCCTTAGAGGGGATCTAATTAACATGTATAAATACATCAGATGGCAATATAAAAGCTTGGATGGTTAGCTTTTTGTCCCTGGGCTTTTGTAAAGGACTTAAATGGAGGAAAAAAGTTTTAGCCATTTAGTTAGGAAAGGGTTCTTTACAGTAAGAGTGATCAAAATGTGGAATGTACTGTATTATCAATATAGGCAAATTCTATATCTGCGTTTAAGAGGGCTTGGATGTTTTCCTTGCATTGAAAAACATCCATGTCTATAATTACTAGGTATTTCCCAGTCATGTTGATCCAGAGATTTTATCTGATTGGCATCTGGAGTCGGGAAGGAGTTTGGGGCTAATTGGACCATGCCTTGTAAGGGTTTTTCACCTTCCTCTGGATCAACAGGGATATATGAGGGAGCAGGCTGGAGTTTCTGACTGAACTCGATGGATATATGTCTTTTTTCAACCCAAATAATAATGTAACTCTTCAAATAGTTTGCACACAACTGATGTTAACAGGTCTTATAATTTCCCCTCCCTACTGTGTCCCTACTCCCTCCTCTTAGACTGTAAGCCTTTGGCCGGGACCTACCCCACCAGTGTATCCTACTGGATTGCGCACCCCCATTATCATGCACCCATCCCATGGACTGACTTGAATTACTTGGTCTCTACGTCCATCAGGGCCGGATTTGTACTTTTTTACCGCCCAAGGCCGCTGTCACTAGCCGCCCCCTGACCAACTGCAAACCCCCTTCCACAGACACACTTTTATTGCTTCCAGTAATCAATGTATTTAAAGAAGCTTATTAACAATACAGTTCTACTCAGGGCCGGATTACCGACCAGGCAACAAAAGCAGTCGCTTGGGACCCCATTCAGAGTCAAAGGGGCCCCATCAGCACATAAACCAGCCCTTGCCATCCTGTCAGCGGTGGCTGGATGGTATAATGGTTAAAGGGACTCTGAGCAGTGCAGTAATTATGGAAAGATGCATATCTTTCTCCTCTTTCCAATGATATATAAACCGCCACCCTATGCCTTTTAGTTCTCACTATTTTCGATCGAAATCGCGCCACAGCAATTTCGATCACGAAAATAGCGAAAACTAAAAGGCGTAGGGTGGCAGTTTATCTATCATTGGAAAGAGGAGAAAGAGAGCTTCAAAATGATATGCATCTTTCCATAGTTACATTGTATTACACAGGACGACTTTTCTCCAAAGTCGGCAGATCGATTCAGCACAATGCAATGAAATATAAGGAACCCAGGGGGATATAATTACAAACATCATGCTGGTAGGTGTGAGGATGTAATTAATTAGTTGTGGGTATGCTTAAAGGCATACCTACAGGCACTGCTAGGAGTCCCTTTAAGGGCTCTGCCTCTGACACAGGAGACCAGGGTTCGAATCTCGCTCTCGCTCTGCCTGTTCAGTAAGCCAGCACCTATTCAGTAGGAGACCTTAGGCAACTCTCTCTAACAATGCTACTGCCTATAGGGTGCGTCCTAGTAACTGCAGCTCTGGCGCTTTGAGTCCATCAGGAGAAAAGCGCGATATAAATGTTATTTGTCTTGTCTTGTCAAATGATGCCATGCACTGCTGATTGTCTTCAGAGCCAGGCTCTCCTCCTAGGTCCCCCTCCTGCTACTGTGCGCTCTGCCACTGCCCACTCCTCCCTCCCTTCCCACAGAGAACCACAGCTGCAGCAAGAATGATAGCAGCAGATGGCAAACTCTCACTCACCTATCCATGATCCAAGCGATAGAGATCCCGTCATCTGAAACTCATCTGTCTCTTCTACAGTGCAGCCACTCGCTCTGAACTTCCTGATTCTCAGATCAGACAGGAAGTAGGAAGTAGTAATAGTAGTAGTAACAGAGCGGCAGCACTCTAGAGGAGACAGATGGGCTCCGGATGACAGGGCCTCTATTGCTTGGATCGCAATAGGTGAATGTGAGTCATCTGGTGCTGTCATTCTCCCCCGCTGCGGCTGCCTTCTCTGCTGGACTATCATATTCACTGGGATGGAGGCTGCATGGTGGCTGTCTAGTTTGGGAGGAAATCGGTTATTTGGTGGTGGGGGTGGTTATGTAATTCTGTCTGGGGAATGGCTTCCGGTTTGGCAGTGTCCAGAGCTTTCTGCTATTACCAGGCTGGAGATGCAGGGGGAAAGTGCTGCTGCTGTGATATCTGGTGCCCTCTCCACAGGGGTGCCCCAGCCCCTGAGTGCAAATGTCCCAGCCATTCATCTCTCACTCTGCATTTTGCTGCTGCTATTCCCTGCATTGTGCACCCACAGAGGAAAGCGGGCTGTTGCCCATAGCAACCAGTAGCTCGGCTGCCCCGGTGTGTGCGGCATGTTGCTGTGCAGCTGCATCTTCTGATTCTATTAGGACATGATGGGGGCCCAAATCAGTTACTTTGCTTAGGGCCCCATTTAGCCTTAATCCGGCTCTAGTTCTACTGAGTGGTAAACCTTCCAATAGATTGGACTGGGCTGTGTTGATGGCGCCAATCAACTACAAATGACCAATTTGTCAATCATTTTCTCAATTTGTTTTATGGACCGATTACATCTGAAATGATCGGAATGGTTATAATGTTTATTCCATTTACAGGTCAAATCCATGCTTTCCGCTCTGATAGGTTGGAGCTGGGTGGAGGGTGGAGCTGGACGTGAAGAGCGGCCAACAGTGATGACAAGTGACAGTTCACGTCACAGACGATAAGCTGCCCACGTTTGCTGTTCCTTTATCCCCTGAGTCCCAGACACTTGCCCAACTGCTGCAGTTCACATGTTTGGTGGCTTGAGTGTGCCAGCCCCTTGCTTCCTGGTGCCCTAGGCCATGGCCTCTGGGGCCTTGCCTGAAATCTGGCCATGACGACCATTATTCCATTGAGTGATCTTGTTCCATGAATTCTTGTATGACTTAGTGTTTTCTGCTCACCGATATGTATTGTTGTCTGTAACGATATTTATTGTCCACTGTCCAGTGCTGCGTAATATGTTGGCACTTTAATAATAATTAATATTAATAGAACAGAAAAGTTCAGAGTAGGCTGGAGAGGTACCAGTTGGTTAAGTGATAAGTAGCACAGCAGGGTCTGTAGCCTGGATGGGCCGGGAGTGGGGGGGGGGGGGGGGTACTGGGCACAGACATTTCAGTGTCTTGAGAAAGGAAAAGGCAGACACGAGATGTTTTTCCTCGGTTGTAAGTGTCAGAAGACGTTTAGCGTGTTAATGTGAGGTTTGATTGGGAGCCAATTCGTGTGTTACTCCTGAGCAATTGTTATTTCAGGATGGAAACTACATTTAGAAGGCGGAAAAAAAAACCTCTAAGTTGTCCATATTACTATTTAATGATTCAGGAAGCCCTGAAAGGAGGAGACCACATAAAAGGCACAAAAGTTTTCTCGGATCTGTGGAGATACTCGGCTACAGAAATCATTTGTATCTGTCTATATGCTCATTGGTTAGATCAGATGATGTCAAATTAAACTAAAATTGGACACTTACTGCACATAAGACCATACAGTGACTCTTGGTGTCTATAGTGCCCCCCCATACAGTGATTCTTGGTGTCTATAGTGCCAACCCCCCCCCCCCCCCTCCATGCAGTGATCATTGGTGTCTAGTGGTTCCCCCTCCTTCCCCCAGACAGTGATCCCTGGTGTCTAGTGATGCCTCCTCTCATATACAGTGATCATTGGTGTCTGGATGTACAATGTACAGAAAACTTCATTAACTCAGAAATATTTGCATCTCATTGATCGTCCCTCATCCCTAATCACTATGGGCTCGTTTCCACTATTGCGGTGCGGAATCGCCTGGATTCCACCGCTGATGAAATCGCATGCGGATGCGATTCCGCATGCGTTTTTTGTCGCGAATTCGCATGCGAATTCGCATGCGAATTCGCATAGGTGAGGGTATATGCGATTTTAACCATGTCACTGCCTGTGTGAATTTACATTGGTGCCTATGCGAATTCGCGGCAAAAAACGCATGGGGAAAACGCATGCGATTTCCCTATTAAATACATTGTGTGCAATTCGCCTGCATTCCACACGCAGGCGAATTCTGCAGGGTGTTCCGTGCAGATTTTCTCTGCACAATAAAACGCTCCCGCAGACGCATAAGTGGAAACAGGCCCATTCACTTATATTGTCTATGCGAATCCGCATACGCAAGACGCATGCGGATTCGCGATAGTGGAAACGGGGCCTATGTGTTCCCTACGCACGGCAACTTTACTAATCCTTTGAGAATAAGGCGACATGTGACCAAACTGAAACCTAACTGATTACTGTAACAAGCAAATCACTCAATCAGAAGTTGAAATTTAGTTCCACATCACCAGCCTTATGCCCGACTAACTACAATCTCACTCCATCCCTCAGCTGCCCCCCCCCCCCCCCCATGTACAGCTCCGCTCCTCCTCATGTGCTAGTAGTCCCCACTTTTATGCAACTTTCTATAACAAACCCTTCCCCATAGCTCTCAATTGTCCCTCTTTTGGAGGGACAGTCCCTCTTTGGGAACCCAATCCCTCTGTCCCTCTTTCTTCCTCATTTGTCCCTCTTTCAGGACTGATGTACAGATCTGTATTATTACTATATATACTATAAGTCTAGACATTTAGGTCTGATTCACTTCATAAAAGTATAGGGATCGACTTATACACGAGTCACCGGCAACACTGAGTACACTGAGTAATGTGTGTACTAATAGTGACATTCCCATTTGCAGCAATGTACCCAGAGGTAAGTGATACTTTGAGCAAAGGAAATGCCAAGATAACACAGGTGTGAAAGTTCTGGCCACAACAATTACCAAGGAAAGGGGCGGGGAGAATACTGGGCTGCATAAAAGGGAGTGAATAATTACAGCACTTGGGGGCCTGGAGGAGGAGAGGATAATGGCTGCAATACTGTATGCAGTGCAGTCATTAACCCCTCCTGATCCCCAAGTGCAGCCATTAATTTTGCTGGGTAGACTTATACTTGAGTCAATACAACTTTCCAGCTTAAGGGGGTTGAATATTGGAGCTGACTTATACACTGGGTCGACTTGTATTCGAGTATATACGTATATATGTATTTTTCTACTGAAAAAATGTGTTTAACTGGCTCTTAACTTTAATCTCATCAATAAAATGGATATATTTATTATTTTCAGGCCTCATTCACCCTGGGACATTGCATTGTAATGGGACGTTAAAATCACAACGCAGCATTACAACGCAACGCAAAAAAAGGTGGTAACGCACATTAACCATTTCAGCCCGCGGGTATTTTTCACCTTATGGACGAGAGGAATTTTCACATTTCAGCGCTCCTCCCTTTCATTCCCCAATAACTTTATCACTACTTATCACAACAAAATGATCTTTACCTTGTTTTTTCCGCCACCAATTAGGCTTTCTTTGGTTGGTACATTATGCCAAGAATTATTTTATTGTAAATGCATTATAATGGGAATAATAAGGAAAAAATATGAAAAAATGCATTATTTTTCAGTTTTCAGCCATTTTAGTTTTAAAATAATTCATGCTGCTGTAATTAAAAGCCACACATTTTATTTGGCCATTTGTCCCGGTTATTGCAACGTTAAGATTATATCCCTAGTATAATGTATGGTGTCAATATTTTATTTGGAAATGAAGGTGCATTTTTTTCAGTTTTACATCCATCACTAATTTTTAATAATTATTTGTCCTTTTGACATAGATATTATTATTCCCCCCCACAAGTCAGTAGGTGTATTTTACTCTGTGGCCATACGATGTCCCCGCTGAGCAAAATTCTATGTAGCGTATAAGTACGCTACATAGGAAACAATGTATTGCTACATTGTAACTAAGGAAGCGATGCAGGCTTCCATTGGAAACCTGCGATCACAGTTCCTGCAGGGAGATAAATGAATGGAAACATTGTTCCCATTCATAAATGTAACGATGGAGCGGCGGAAATCATCGGAAATCACGGCGGGAGGCAGGATAAAGGGGAAAGAGGCGCCCAGAGAAGATAAAATGCGTCAACAACAAATAAAATGAAAAAAGGGAGGTGGCCCACCTCAATGAAGACAAACACTCGCATTAATAGAATTTTATTGCACTGGCAACACGCCCCGTGGGTGCACACCCACTTCCTCAGGCCAAACAGCAGCGCCCAACAGTGCCTGTAGCCACAAATAAGGCGCCTTATTTGTGGCTACAGGCACCTCACTTTTTTTCATTTTATTTGTTTTTGACGCATTTTATCATCTCTGGGCGCCTCTTTCCCCTTTCTCCTGTGCCTTCACCCTCCGTTTGGAGGGGGATCAGCCCTCTTTGACCAGTTTAGGTCATTTGAGGTTTGCTTTTTCCCAAGAGTGCGACCATCACCAGCTCTGTCTGGTCACCCGAGTGGAGGCGGGGTTATACATCTCCACCTGATTCTAGTGGTCGGGTTGCCCTTCTGCACTCCACCTTTGTGAGTATAATTCATCCGCATATTTTACATACTTCTGGTACTGTGACGTACTGCACCATCTGGGCTCCTGTTGCCTCTGTGCTTTCTTTCTGCAGGGTGCAATTTGTATTACTCCTACTTTTTGTCCGGCTCTATGTCAGAATAAACACTGTTTTAGAACAAAAACAGTGTTTATTCTCGGCGGTAATGTACGTATTGGCACAGGCCTGCAGCCAATCTCCCCCTGCTCCCAGTAACAGCGCGATTGTGGGGATATGCCCGCTCGATCGCCTGCAAACCCCCCCAAAGTGCAGGGACGTGACTAGCATGTCCCTGCGGCTCTGGCAGCTCACGGCCGCGTGGCATATATGGTTAATGCTGCATTATCCTCGCATACAGTAGGTACAGTAAAGCATATAGTCAATGAAAAGTATGCTTTACTGTACCTGGTAATGTGTGCGTTTAAAGGTAACGCACTGCAGCAGTGTGTTATCATAATGCTACACGTTGCAATGCGGCGCTAACTCTGTACTGCGAACAACCCATAGGATTAGCATTGCAGTGCAGAAAGCTGCGTTATAGGACTTTATAACGCAGTTCCGCAACGTCCCACTGTGAATGGGGCCTCAAATGTTACAATTAAGAAAAACGAATGATGATAGAAAGGACCAGTGTGGTTTGAATGCGAAAACTACATCTTTTGCTTCTGAGTTCTTTGTGGTATGCGTGACTAGGGGTGTGGTGGGGGCGTGATTAGAGGTGTGACGGGGGTGTGTCTTAAAGTGTCCCTCATTCTTATCTCAAAAATTGGGAGGGATGCCTTCCCTAATATAAAAATCTGTATCCCTCTGTATCCTGAGACCTGATGTGTGGAAAACACATCACAGATCTGTAAGTAATGCTGACACACCATTAGTCCTGGGAAATGGGCGGAAGGTTGAGGATCAGGATGAGGTATAGCATTGCTGTCTGGCGTTCTGTGGGCCGCATCTAGCCTGCCAGGCCTCCTGTTGCATCCTGCCAGTCACTGGCTCAGCACTGTGCACGTCTTTAACCCCCTCCAAGGTCCTGGTAGGCAGAGCGGCAGCGGAGCGATCTTAGCCCACGCTGGACCGGCTAGAACAGGTATGTCAAACTGGTCCTACGAGGGCCGAGATCCTCACACATTTTTGATACAGCTCAAATGAATTGATGGGTCTGAATCAGGAAAGGCGTGGTCCATCAGGTAGAACACATTCCTTTCTTTCTCAGTCCATCCTAAACACTGGCATGGTTCTGGCCCTCCAGGCCTAGAGTTCGACACATGTGGGCTAGAATGAGTGTGAGATGATGCAGATTGATACACACTCCAACCGCATCACCCGGAAATACATTACTAGTCGACTCAGTGTGAGGCAGGAGATATGTAGCTGCAGCTGCTACACTGACAAGGAGTAACCACCCAGGATAGTTCAGGAGTTCAGGTGCATGACTGTCTCCAGGGATATCGGAGGCACAGGAATACTCTCTTTAATAAATGGGAACACTGCCTGGTGTTTTTTTATGGGTATTTTAATGCTGCCAGATCATGTTTATTTTGTGGAAAACCGCTGCCAGATCGTGTTTATTTTGTGGACGACTGCTGCCAGATTATGCGTATTTCTTTGGAGGGGAGACACTGTCAGATTATGTGTATTTTGTGGAAGACTGCTGCTGGATTAAGTGTATTTCTTTGGAGGGGGAGACTGTCAGATTATGTTTATTTTGTGGAAGAATGCTGCCAGATTATGTGTATTTCTTTGTAGGGGGGACACTGTCAGATTATGTGTATTTTGTGGAAACCGCTGCCAGATCATGTGTATTTCTTTGTAGGGGGGACGCTGTCAGATAATAAGTGTATTTTATCCCTCTATTGGTACTGTGGAAACTATCCACCTTGTAGTCTGAAAAAAAAATTGGCCCTCAATGCCTATGACGTTCAACAGCACTGATGTATAGGGTAGCTGTACAGACTGCTGATATAACAGTGGCACATGTAAACAATAGGTAACCAGAGTTCTCTGATTTGGACGGTGGCAAATTGGTTTTTACGTAGCATAGTTATGTCCTATGTATGCACGATCCTCTAATCTTTGAGTGAACAGGCTCTCATCTGTGTCCTCTGTTTCTAGGGCAATGGCCTTCACATGACGGCACGTCCGGATTTCAGAGATATAGCGATGGAAAAGACCAGACTGGAGACTTTACCGACACGCCGACAACCTTCCTTGGACTGTAGAGATGAAGCCACGGGCTTCGGTGCACTATAGCTGGGACACGAGTGATCAGCTGTTGGAGCCTCTCGTGGACATTGTGCTTCATGCCCCATGTTGTCTCCATCCTTCCTCCGACCCCAGGCACCAGACGGGAGAAGGATGAGCCAGTCCATCCATTACCTACTGCTGCTGCTACTGAGCTTTGCTCTGGACTCATCTTCTTATGGGCCGAACACCAGAGCCCAGAAGAAAGGGGACATTATTCTTGGTGGCCTCTTCCCCATCCACTTTGGAGTCAATTCAAAGGACGAGATCTTAGAGTCTAGGCCGGAGTCCTTAGAGTGTACCAGGTAAGAAAGGTCCTCAGAGGACACCCGTGTCCATTTCCCCCCACGTGGGCAGGTTCCTCCTCCAGTTCCTTCTCCCGCTTAACTGCTGGTAGAGAAAAGTCCTTTGCTTTCAGTGTTCCCAGATGCTTAGTGGTCAGAAAAACAGGTGTGAGAGTAAAGGACCACTATCAAGAAAAATTGTAAAAAATTGTAAAAATTACAATGAACATATATAAAATGTACTTTGTTCCAGAGCAAAATAAACTATAAATGTACTTTTTTCTTATGTTGCTGCCACTTACAGTGGCTAGTAAAGATCAGGTTTTGCACTAAGTAATCTCATGGGGATAGTGTGGTCCAATTTATACGTACCAGGGGCTTTCTCCAGCCCCATGAGGTGCTTGGAGTCCCTTGACTTCCTCCCTGGCTGCCGTTTTTTCAGAAAACCTCCGGTAATCAGGCCGGCTGCGCTCTCCTGTGCATGGCGCAGAATGCTCCTGGGCATGGGGGCGCATGCCCACGCCCTGAAGACCATGACTGACGACGACTGACCCAACTACCGGGAGGATTTCTGAGAGAAGCATTTTACAACCTAGTATAAGTGCCAACAACATAGGATAAAAGTAATTTATAGTTAATTTTACTGTGGAACAAATGTACATTTGGTGCCCCTTGAAATCTTTTTCTATTCCCTCAGTAACATTCAGTTGGAAATCTCTGGTTTGCCTTTACAGAAACCTTATTGAGAAATGAAAGGAGGAACTTTGCGCTGTAAGGAAGGCGTGTGCTGCATGCTGACCACTTAGCTCACAGGCCTCCGGAGAGAAGAGGTCAGCCCAGAGTCAGTCGCGGCAGTGAGAGGTCTGTATGGCGGATATTTACAAGTCTCCTTCCTGCCCCCACCATATTACAGTACCAGAGACAGTGTGATAGGCCAGCGGCCAGATGTCACCCCCAACATAAACTGTCCCACCTAGGGGGGAGTTTGTAAAAGATCCAAGTCTCTTTGTCACCCTCACAGCTGCAGGAAATAGTGCTGATTGCAGATTGCCCGATGGCCAATACAGAAGGTTAGAAAGTCATTTTGTGGTTTAGGGTCAGAGAAAAGTTTCAGGTTAGGTTCAGCCCTGGATTCCATCACACCTCCCACGACCTCAGATCAACAGGATCTAATAGCTTGGCCACCCCCAAAGTCCACCTCGAATCCTTTGGAGCCAGAGTCTTCTGTCATGCGGCCCCTACCCTTTAGAACACCTTGCCACAGTCAAGACAGCTCCAGCCAAAGAGGTGTTTAAATCCAAACCGTAAAGCCAACTGTTTAGTCTTCTTGAAGGATAGAGATGACCAAAATTATACAAAACAATTCAAATAATTTTAAAAAGGAGAGGGAGTAGTTGACTTACATAGTTACATAGTTATTTTAGTTGAAAAAAGACATACGTCTATCGAGTTCAACCAGTATAAAGTACAACACCAGCCTGCTCCCTCACATATCCCTGTTGATCCAGAGGAAGGCGAAAAAAACCCTTACAAGGCATGGTCCAATTAGCCCCTAAAGGGAAAAATTCCTTCCCGACTCCAGATGGCAATCAGATAAAATCCCTGGATCAACATCATTAGGCATTACCTAGTAATTGTAGCCATGGATGTCTTTCAACGCAAGGAAAGCATCTAAGCCCCCTTTAAATGCAGGTATAGAGTTTGCCATAACGACTTCCTGTGGCAATGCATTCCACATCTTAACCTCCCCAGCGGTATGGACAGAAATGTCCATCCATAAAAACATGCTGTGAACAGTATAAACGTGCATACACATCACTACTCTCCTGCACTGTATACTAGACCCTTGCTTGACACATTTTGGCAAGTTACAGGGAAAAAAAAGTTTTAAAAATAAATTTTATCACTTTTTGCAAAGAAATCCTGGAAAAATTGAACGCTGGGGAGGTTAATCACTCTAACTGTAAAGAACCCTTTCCTAAATAAATGGCTAAAACGTTTTTCCTCCATGCGCAGATCATGTCCTCTAGTCCTTTGAGAAGGCCTAGGGACAAAAAGCTCATCCGCCAAGCTATTATATTGCCCTCTGATGTATTTATACATGTTAATTAGATCCCCTCTAAGGCGTCTTTTCTCTAGACTAAATAAACCCAGTTTATCTAAGACTTGCCTCTCCTGAAGAATAGTAGCCTATATGACTTTAAAACAGTTCAATTTTTGTATTAAACAGAGATAGAGTACGACAATGCATTTCGCAGGCTTTACTGACTTCCTCAGGTAACACCCCAAAAAAGTGTCATGCGGCTTCTAGTGAAACAATACCAACACCTCCTTGCTATGATGAAACCAGGATGATAAACATAAAATTTGGAATTATGGATAATACATTACATTCTTCTATATGCCTCTTGAAAGTGTTCCTGTAATGAAAAATTGGCCCTGGGGGGTACTTACCTTGGGAGGGGGAAGTCTCTGGATCCAAAATGTTGTCCAGTTCTTTCCTAATATACTGTTTCAGTTGCTCAACAGTTCAAGAGTCACCTGCATTGTATTTTACATTGGATAATGTGCCAAATGTGTTAAAAGGACAACTGAAGTGAGAAGAATAGAGAGGCTGCCATATTTGTTTCCTGTTAAACAATGCCAGTTTCCTGGCAGCCCTGCTGATCTGATCTATTTGGCTGCAGTAGTGTCTGAATAACACCAGAAACAAGCATGCAGCTAATCTTGTCAGATCTGACAGTAATGTCCGAAACACCTGATCTGCTGCATGCTTGTTCAGGGGCTATGGCTAAAAGTATTAGAGGCAGAGGATCAGCAGGATAGCCAGACAAATGGTATCGCTTAGGCCCGGTTCACACTTGCGGTGGCCCTCCGGAATCGCCGTGCCGGAGCCGCACCGCCTGCAGAACGGACGGAACGGACGCACGGCATAGCAATTAAAGCCTATGCGTCCGTTCACATGGGTCCGTTCTGCAGAACCGGAGCCGGACCGGATCCGGGCCGGATCCGGCCTCCGGCCTCCGTTCCAACATGCGCTATTTTTTCATCCGACCCCTCCGGCAGCCGTATCCGGGGCAGAGCCGGACTGCACCATCCGCCTAATACAAACAAATGGGAACCGGAGGCCGCACAACACACTGGCTGAGAAATCCGGATCTTCTACCCCACTTCCTATGCGGATTTTTGCGGCGATATTGGCTGGGGACACATGGGCAAGCATTTTGGAGTGGAGCAGCACGAGCTGGAGGTGTTGGCAGGATGTTGGCAGCATGTCGGAGGTGGAGGTGAGTGCTAAACAGCAGAGGGCCTGATTCCACAGGTCCCCCTTCTGCTGACCTCCCAGACCCCAACATTTTTTTTTTTTTTTACGTATATTTTGCCAAACGGATCCGGATCGCATCCTGATTGCCACCTGATGCAACCTGACCGGATCCGGATCGGATCCGGATCAGAACCGTACGGTTCCGATCCGGATCCGGTCTGGATCCGGTCAGGTCATCCGGTCCGTTTGGCAAACAACCGCTAATGTGAACCGGGCCTTAAAAGGAAATAAATATGGCATCCTCCATATCTCTCTCGCTTAGGTTGTCCTTTAATGAGTTTGGACCAAAAGCAGCCAGTTTTGAAAAGGGCTCATTTACTACAGAGCCATGCTGTTGTAATACAGTGGTGTGAAAAACTATTTGCCCCCTTCCTGATTTCTTATTCTTTTGCATGTTTGTCACACTTAAATGTTTCTGCTCATCAAAAACCATTAACTATTAGTCAAAGATAACATAATTGAACACAAAATGCAGTTTTAAATGATGGTTTTTATTATTTAGTGAGAAAAAAAACCTCAAAACCTACATGGGCCTGTGTGAAAAAGAAATTGCCCCCTGAACCTAATAACTGGTTGGGCCACCCTTAGCAGCAATAACTGCAATCAAGCGTTTGCGATAACTTGCAACGAGTCTTTTACAGCGCTCTGGAGGAATTTTGGCCCACTCATCTTTGCAGAATTGTTGTAATTCAGCTTTATTTGAGGGTTTTCTAGCATGAACCGCCTTTTTAAGGTCATGCCACAACATCTCAATAGGATTCAGGTCAGGACTTTGACTAGGCCACTTCAAAGTCTTTATTTTGTTTTTCTTCAGCCATTCAGAGGTGGATTTGCTGGTGTCTTTTGGGTCATTGTCCTGCTGCAGCACCCAAGATCGCTTCAGCTTGAGTTGACGAACAGATGGCCGGACATTCTCCTTCAGGATTTTTTGGTAGACAGTAGAATTCATGGTTCCATCTATCACAGCAAGCCTTCCAGGTCCTGAAGCAGCAAAACAACCCCAGACCATCACACTACCACCACCATATTTTACTGTTGGTATGATGCTCTTTTGCTGAAATGCTGTGTTACTTCTATGCCAGATGTAACGGGACACGCACCTTCCAAAAAGTTCAACTTTTGTCTCGTCGGTCCACAAGGTATTTTCCCAAAAGTCTTGGCAATCATTGAGATGTTTTTTTAGCAGAATTGAGACGAGCCTTAATGTTCTTTTTGCTTAAAAGTGGTTTGCGCCTTGGATATCTGCCATGCAGACCGTTTTTGCCCAGTCTCTTTCTTATGGTGGAGTCGTGAACACTGACCTTAATTGAGGCAAGTGAGGCCTGCAGTTCTTTAGATGTTGTCCTGGGGTCTTTTGTGGCCTCTCGGATGAGTTTTCTCCGCGCTCTTGGGGTAATTTTGGTCGGCCGTCCACTCCTGGGAAGGTTCATCACTGTTCCATGTTTTTGCCATTTGTGGATAATGGCTCTCACTGTGGTTCGCTGGAGTCCCAAAGCTTTAGAAATGGCTTTATAGTCTTTACCAGACTGATAGATCTCAATTACAGTACTTTTGTTCTCATTTGTTCCTGAATTTCTTTGGATCTTGGCATGATGTCTAGCTTTAGAGGTGCTTTTGGTCTACTTCTCTGTGTCTCCTATTTAAGTGATTTCTTGATTGAAACAGGTGTGGCAGTAATCAGGCCTGGGGGTGACTACAGAAATTGAACTCAGGTGTGATAAACCACAGTTAAGTTATTTTTTAACAAGGGGGGGCAATCACTTTTTCACACAGGGCCATGTAGATTTGGAGGTTTTTTTTCTCACTAAATAATAAATACCATCATTTAAAACTGCATTTTGTG
Organism: Hyperolius riggenbachi; assembly: GCF_040937935.1. Classification (NCBI taxonomy): domain Eukaryota; kingdom Metazoa; phylum Chordata; class Amphibia; order Anura; family Hyperoliidae; genus Hyperolius; species Hyperolius riggenbachi. The sequence continues at coordinate 558,719,825 of NC_090647.1, forward strand.
TTCAATTATGTTATCTTTGACTAATAGTTAACGGTTTTTGATGAGCAGAAACATTTAAGTGTGACTAACATGCAAAAGAATAAGAAATCAGGAAGAGGGCAAATAGTTTTTCACACCACTGTATATGCAGGTTGCTGTTTAGTTCTGAAGTAAGCTGGACCTTACCTAAAATAGATGTATAAATGGCAGCACATGCTCCAAAAGCTGTATATAATAATTCAGCATTAAGGTGCAAGCTATCCCTACCCCTCGTCATCATATTGTATTTGTTTACGTCAGAACTAGGCACTGATAACCTTCTCCTTATTTGCCCAGAGAATGCATTGTCCACGATATCCCAAAAAAGAATTTTACAGAACATAGCTCAATTTTCCACTTTACTTCAATCCATCTTAAAGCACACCTGAACTGAAAATAAACTTGAGACAATTCATTGCATGTGTAGGATACAGAAATGTCCTGGTCTTTCACATCTTCGCCGCTGCCTGCCGGGCCAACCCCAAGTGTACGTATCCCTCCAAGCCAATAAAGGTTCACCTTTCCACCGGCATAACTCCTGCCCTCCTCTGGTGACCACCTCCACGATTGCCTGTTCCATGTGACACCAGGTGCATGTAGGACAGCATTATATGCGCCTGTGTTACCTTTGCCAAAGGTAAGAGGTAGGGAGAGGCACACCTTTCCGTATTATTCGAGTGCATAACCATGGATGCTAAGCAACATCCCAAACACAGTCCAATAGTAGAAAAGATTGGTTAGCACTCCAGCTTCTCACTGAGCAAAATTTATTCTCAAGTCATGTGTCAACACTCCAGTTAACAATTGTTTTGGGGCCACCAAGGGTCCCCTTCTTCAGAACAGTGCAGACAAAAAGGGGGGGGGAGGGGGAGTTGAACAACACATTCACTTAAAGGGACACCGCCTGGGGGTCTGTCTGGTATGAACCGTACGATTACCATAGCGCACCCAATCAAACCCTTGCAACTGAGTTTTTACCAGCATTCCCAATTGATTCTTTTGACAGATTTCAGCCCAAAAACCGATTGTGCAGCCATGTGGTGGCACCAATCAACCCCCCGCCCCCAGCCACCCCCCTCCCCACCCCGATTTGATAAAATTATTGAAATCAGGTTGTCAATTGGCCTGCAAACTTGAATGATGGAAGGGCACCTTTATGGACTGGATATTGGAAGTATCAACAGGATTACTTCTTAAACTGCAGTATAATGATCTCTATGGCATTGTGATTTCCTGTATTCACTCTGTTGTTCCTCTCTGTTTTAAGTAAGCTGCATTACCCAATGCTGGTGTATGACATATCTCTGCATGTTTTTCTATAGTAAAGAGTTCTAACCTGTTATACTGGGTGCCTATTCGCGTGCACCACTCTGCTCCATCACTGGAGACATCTGCTTAGTGTTAATGACCTGTCCCTATACACACCCTGCAGACCTATCTTCAGACGATCTGGTCACATCCTGAGATAAGCAGCACTTCTTGTGTCAAAGCCACGCAGTTTAGTTACAGAAATAAAATTATACAGGAAACATGGCAAGGAAGCCAAGTTCTTAGGTGTTTCCTCTACAGCTGGGAAGGAGTCACAGTATTGCTGCTAATCTGTGGCGGGACGTTCCCCAGAGAGGTGGCAACAATGCCATCAGCTCCGCGTAGCTTTGTCCCTGGAAGACCCGAAGAAGGATCAAAGGGCGACTGATCAAAGGGTCATTAATGGCTGGGATAAAACGGTTCCTGGTAAATTTTCCGAGAAATAAACGTTCTGTGTAAACAGGCCTCTGACGTCTTCTCACAGATGGCTCATGTCTCCTCTTTCTCCATTGCAGATATAACTTTCGTGGCTTCCGCTGGTTGCAGGCCATGATATTCGCCATCGAAGAGATCAACAACTCCACCACCATGCTGCCGAACATCACACTGGGCTACAGGATCTTCGACACGTGTAACACGGTCTCTAAGGCTCTGGAGGCCACGCTCAGCTTCGTGGCCCAGAACAAGATCGACTCGCTGAATCTGGATGACTTCTGCAACTGTTCCGAGCACATGCCGTCCACCATCGCCGTGGTGGGAGCCACCGGCTCTGGGATATCTACCGCCGTGGCCAACTTGCTGGGGCTCTTCCATATACCTCAGGTGAGACCAGAAGAATAAAGGAACCCAAGCTCCTCCCCTTAGGTCTGCAAAACACATCCTTATTTAAAGTAAAACTGAAGCCACCTAAAGAAAAATAGATAATTACCTATGGAGAAGGGAGGAGGGTTTCGGTGATCCTTTTAGTGACCTTGCATTTCAAGAATACCAGGGTTACCAGAGAGACCAGGAGCCCAGTGGTGTAGTATTGTTAATAAATGGGAAGTTGTAAGTATATACATCTATACTCATTACTCACACGAGTAGGTTGCAGATCCCTGCAACCACCATACAGGATCTTCTCAAAAAATTAGCATATTGTGATAAAGTTCATTATTTTCTGTAATGTACTGATAAACATTAGACTTTCATAAATTTTATATTCAAATACACACAACTGAAGTAGTTCAAGCCTTTTATTGTTTTAATACTGATGATTTTGGCATACAGCTCATGAAAACCCAAAATTCCTATCTCAAAAAATTAGCATATTTCATCCGACCAATAAAAGAAAAGTGTTTTTAAAACAAAAAAAAGTCAACCTTCAAATAATTATGTTCAGTTATGCACTCAATACTTGGTCGGGAATCCTTTTGCAGAAATGACTGCTTCAATGCGGCGTGGCATGGAGGCAATCAGCCTGTGGCACTGCTCAGGTGTTATGGAGGCCCAGGATGCTTCGATAGCGGCCTTAAGCTCATCCAGAGTGTTGGGTCTTGCGTTTCTCAACTTTCTCTTCACAATATCCCACAGATTCTCTATGGGGTTCAGGTCAGGACAGGAGAGTTGGCAGGTCAATTGAGCACAGTAATACCATGGTCAGTAAACCATTTACCAGTGGTTTTGGCACTGTGAGCAGGTGCCAGGTTGTGCTGAAAAAGGAAATCTTCATCTCCATAAAGCTTTTCAGCAGATGGAGACATGAAGTGCTCCAAAATCTCCTGATAGCTAGCTGCATTGACCCTGCCCTTGATAAAACACAGTGGACCAACACCAGCAGTTGACATGGCACCCCAGACCATCACTGACTGTGGGTACTTGACAATGGACTTCAGGCATTTTGGCATTTCCCTCTCCCCAGTCTTCCTCCAGACTCTGGCACCTTGATTTCCGAATGACATGTAAAAGTTGCTTTCATCTGAAAAAAGAACTTTGGACCACTGAGCAACAGTCCAGGGCTGCTTCTCTGTAGCCCAGATCAGGCGCTTCTGCCTCTGTTTCTGGTTCAAAAGTGGGTTCATGCTTCCATCTGCTGAAAAGCTTTATGGAGATGAAGATTTCATTTTTCAGCACGACCTAGCACCTGCTCACAGTGCCAAAACCACTGGTAAATGGTTTACTGACCATGGTATTACTGTGCTCAATTGGCCTGCCAACTCTCCTGACCTGAACCCCATAGAGCTTCTGTGGGATATTGTGAAGAGAAAGTTGAGAGACACAAGACCAGTGCTGGGCCGAAATTACGCATTAGCGTAATTACGCATCGTAATTCACTACAAATGCACCGTAAGCGTTACGTGTAAGGTTACGGTATTACGCGTAATTAATTACGCGTAGACTCCCATTGAAATTACACAGTCTGCCGTAATCGCGTAATATTACGCTCCCGTATAATATAAAAAAGCCGCCGACTTTAAGGGTTAATAGCAAAGCCCCCTTAAGTGCTAAGAGCCTCAAATTTGGAGAATATATTAAGGAGATCAGAAGGAATAAGAGGAAATTTTTTTTTTTCAAAAAGACCTTATAGTTTTTGAGAAAATCGATGTTAAAGTTTCAAAGGAAAAATATATACATTTGAAAACCCGCCGACTTTAACGGTTAATAGCAAAGCCTGCTTAAAATTTAGGAACACCAAATTCACAGGGTATATTAAGGGGATCAGTGGGAATAAGAGGGAAATTTTTTTTTTCAAAAAGAACTTATAGTTTTTGAGAAAATCGATTTTTAAGTTTCAAGGGCGAAAATGTCTTTTAAATGCGGAAAATGTCAGTTTTTTTTGCACAGGTAACAATAGTGTTTTATTTTCATAGATTCCCCCAAGTGGGAAGAGTTTTACTTACTTCGTTCTGAGTGTGGGAAATATAAAAAAAAAACGACGTGGGGTCCCCCCTCCCAGACCTCTTTAACCCCTTGTCCCCCATGCAGACTGGGATAGCCAGAATGCGGAGCACCGGCCGCGTGGGGCTCCGCACCCTGACTATACCAGCCCGCATGGTCCATGGATTGGGGGGGTCTCGGAAGGGGAGGGGCAGCCAAGCTTTCCCCTCCCCCTCCGAGCCCTTGTCCAATCCAAGGACAAGGGGCTCTTCTCCACCTCCGATGGGCGGTGGAGGTGGAGGCCGCGATTTCCTGGGGAGGGGTTCATGGTGGCATCTGGGAGTCCCCTTTAAAAAGGGGTCCCCCAGATGCCCACCCCCCTCCCAGGAGAAATGAGTATAGAGGTACTTGTAGTACCCCTTACCCATTTCCTTTAAGAGTTAAAAGTAAATAAACACACAAACACATAGAAAAAGTATTTTAATTGAACAAAAAACATAACCACGAAAAAAGTCCTTTAATATTCTTAATTAACCATTAATACTTACCTGTCCCTTTAAAAGCCAGTTCCCACGCAATATCCTCGGAAATATACTAATCAGTTACAACGTAACAAAGTTATTACAATGTAACAACTTTGTTACATTGTAACTACGCCGCACCCGACGTCACTCACCGCCGCCGCCGCCGCGTCTGTGCTGCAGGACCCGACAGAGCTCTGAGCTATAGCTCAGAGCTCTCTAAGCATCTTTGTATTTGGGCTCCAAGGAGCCCCATTGGTCCTTAGCAGACCAATGGGGTTCCTTCTGATTTGAAGGAACCCCATTGGTCTGCTAAGGACCAATGGGGCTCCTTGGAGCCCAAATACAAAGATGCTTTCGAGAGCTCTGAGCTAATATAGCTCAGAGCTCTGTCGGGTGAAGGGACGCTAAGTCCCCGCCGGCTCCGCTGCCCTCCCCGCCTCTCCCACATGTCACCTATATACATGCTGGCACCCATGGGTGCCAGCATGTATATGAGTGACAGGTGTGGGCGGAGTGGACGGCGGGAGCCGGCGGGGACTAGCGTGTATGCGGCGGCCGGCGGGTGAGCGGCGAGTGACGTCGGGTGCGGTGGTGTTACAAAGTAACAAAGTTGTTACATTGTAATAACTTTGTTACATTGTAACTGATTAGTATATTTCCGAGAACATTGCGTGGGAACTGGCTTTTAAAGGGACAGGTAAGTATTAATGGTTAATTAAGAATATTAAAGGACTTTTTTCGTGGTTATGTTTTTTGTTCAATTAAAATACTTTTTCTATGTGTTTGTGTGTTTATTTACTTTTAACTCTTAAAGGAAATGGGTAAGGGGTACTACAAGTACCTCTATACTCATTTCTCCTGGGAGGGGGGTGGGCATCTGGGGGGACCCCTTTTTAAAGGGGACTCCCAGATGCCACCATGAACCCCTCCCCAGGAAATCGCGGCCTCCACCTCCACCGCCCATCGGAGGTGGAGAAGAGCCCCTTGTCCTTGGATTGGACAAGGGCTCGGAGGGGGAGGGGAAAGCTTGGCTGCCCCTTCCCTTCCGAGACCCCCCCAATCCATGGACCATGCGGGCTGGTATAGTCAGGGTGCGGAGCCCCACGCGGCCGGTGCTCCGCATTCTGGCTATCCCAGTCTGCATGGGGGACAAGGGGTTAAAGAGGTCTGAGAGGGGGGACCCCACGTCGTTTTTTTTTTATATTTCCCACACTCAGAACGAAGTAAGTAAAACTCTTCCCACTTGGGGGAATCTATGAAAATAAAACACTATTGTTACCTGTGCAAAAAAACCTGACATTTTCCGCATTTAAAAGACACTTTCGCCCTTGAAACTTAAAAATCGATTTTCTCAAAACCTATAAGGTCTTTTTGAAAAAAATGTTTTCCTCTTATTCCCACTGATCCCCTTAATATACCCTGTGAATTTGGTGTTCCTAAATTTTAAGCAGGCTTTGCTATTAACCGTTAAAGTCGGCGGGTTTTTAAATGTATATATTTTTCCTTTGAAACTTTAACATCGATTTTCTCAAAAACTATAAGGTCTTTTTGAAAAAAAAATTTTTCCTCTTATTCCTTCTGATCTCTTTAATATATTCTCCAAATTTGAGGCTCTTAGCACTTAAGGGGGCTTTGCTATTAACCCTTAAAGTCGGCGGCTACCTAACATTGATCCATGCGTCAACTTTTCCGCTTGGCAGCATGACCTTACGCATTAATTGCTAGTAGGATTTTACGCGTAAGCCCATAACGTAATAACTTGAATTACGGTATACTTACACGTAATTGCGTAAGTGCTATGCGTAATTATAGACATGTACCGAAATTGAATGTCTATGCCGTAAGCGTAATTTCGTAATGCGTAATAGCGTAAAATTACGCGTAATGATCCGTAAGCGTAGCTTTCTCCATTACGACCAGCACTGCACAAGACACAACACTCTGGATGAGCTTAAGGCCGCTATCGAAGCATCCTGGGCCTCCATAACACCTGAGCAGTGCCACAGGCTGATTGCCTCCATGCCACGCCGCATTGAAGCAGTCATTTCTGCAAAAGGATTCCCGACCAAGTATTGAGTGCATAACTGAACATAATTATTTGAAGGTTGACTTTTTTGTTTTAAAAACACTTTTCTTTTATTGGTCGGATGAAATATGCTAATTTTTTGAGATAGGAAATTTGGGTTTTCATGAGCTGTATGCCAAAATCATCAATATTAAAACAATAAAAGGCTTGAACTACTTCAGTTGTGTGTAATGAATCTAAAATATATGAAAGTCTAATGTTTATCAGTACATTACAGAAAATAATGAACTTTATCACAATATGCTAATTTTTTGAGAAGATCCTGTATAAGCCAGCAGGAAATTAACGCCTCCCCACATGGTTTTCCAGGTCCTCCCGGAAGCTGGATGGTCGCTCTTCTAGGTTTGTAGTTTTTACTGAAAAATACTGTTACCTCCAAATGAGATTTATCTGGATACTCGTAACGATAGAGGTGCACATGTGCAAAAATATATCTAAACTTCTAATAGATAAAATACAAATGAGAGGTAATCTCTTACCTTTTCTAGCATCAAAAAACAGCAGTAGTACTGGAAAACTATTTATTCAAAACACAAAATAGACAACACGTTTCATGGGTAGAGTTGGGCCGAACGGTTCGCCGGCGAACGGGGTTCGCGCGAACTTAGGTGGTTCGCGTGCGGGTACCGCACGCGAACCTTTTGCGGAAGAAGTTCGGTTCGCCCCATAATGCACCTGAGGGTCAACTTTGACCCTCTACATCACAGTCAGCAGGCCCAGTGTAGCCAATTAGGCTACACTAGCCCCTGGAGCCCCACCCCCCCTTATATAAGGCAGGCAGCGGCGGCCATTACGGCCACTCGTGTGCCTGCATTAGTCAGAGTAGGGCGAGCTGCTGCAGACTGTCTCTCAGGGAAAGATTAGTTAGGCTTAACTTCTTCCTGGCTGCATACCTGTTCTGTTCAGTGAGCCCTCAGCCCACTGCATACCTGTACTGTGATCCTGCCACTGCATAGCTGTTCAGTGATCCTGCCACAGCATACCTGTTCTGTTCAGTGAGCCCTCAGCCCACTGCATACCTGTACTGTGATCCTGCCACTGCATAGCTGTTCAGTGATCCTGCCACAGCATACCTGTTCTGTTCAGTGAGCCCTCAGCCCACTGCATACCTGTACTGTGATCCTGCCACTGCATACCTGTTCAGTGATCCTGCCACAGCATACCTGTTCTGTTCAGTGAGCCCTCAGCCCACTGCATACCTGTACTGTGATCCTGCCACTGCATAGCTGTTCAGTGATCCTGCCACAGCATACCTGTTCTGTTCAGTGAGCCCCCAGCCCACTGCATACCTGTACTGTGATCCTGCCACTGCATACCTGTTCAGTGATCCTGCCACAGCATACCTGTTCTGTTCAGTGAGCCCTCAGCCCACTGCATACCTGTACTGTGATCCTGCCACTGCATACCTGTTCAGTGATCCTGCCACAGCATACCTGTTCTGTTCAGTGAGCCCTCAGCCCACTGCATACCTGTACTGTGATCCTGCCACTGCATAGCTGTTCAGTGATCCTGCCACAGCATACCTGTTCTGTTCAGTGAGCCCTCAGCCCACTGCATACCTGTACTGTGATCCTGCCACTGCATACCTGTTCAGTGATCCTGCCACAGCATACCTGTTCTGTTCAGTGAGCCCTCAGCCCACTGCATACCTGTACTGTGATACTGCCACTGCATACCTGTTCAGTGATCCTGCCACAGCATACCTGTTCTGTTCAGTGAGCCCTCAGCCCACTGCATACCTGTACTGTGATCCTGCCACTGCATACCTGTTCAGTGATCCTGCCACAGCATACCTGTTCTGTTCAGTGAGCCCTCAGCCCACTGCATACCTGTACTGTGATCCTGCCACTGCATAGCTGTTCAGTGATCCTGCCACAGCATACCTGTTCTGTTCAGTGAGCCCTCAGCCCACTGCATACCTGTACTGTGATCCTGCCACTGCATAGCTGTTCAGTGATCCTGCCACAGCATACCTGTTCTGTTCAGTGAGCCCCCAGCCCACTGCATACCTGTACTGTGATCCTGCCACTGCATACCTGTTCAGTGATCCTGCCACAGCATACCTGTTCTGTTCAGTGAGCCCTCAGCCCACTGCATACCTGTACTGTGATCCTGCCACTGCATACCTGTTCAGTGATCCTGCCACAGCATACCTGTTCTGTTCAGTGAGCCCTCAGCCCACTGCATACCTGTACTGTGATCCTGCCACTGCATAGCTGTTCAGTGATCCTGCCACAGCATACCTGTTCTGTTCAGTGAGCCCTCAGCCCACTGCATACCTGTACTGTGATCCTGCCACTGCATACCTGTTCAGTGATCCTGCCACAGCATACCTGTTCTGTTCAGTGAGCCCTCAGCCCACTGCATACCTGTACTGTGATACTGCCACTGCATACCTGTTCAGTGATCCTGCCACAGCATACCTGTTCTGTTCAGTGAGCCCTCAGCCCACTGCATACCTGTACTGTGATCCTGCCACTGCATAGCTGTTCAGTGATCCTGCCACAGCATACCTGTTCTGTTCAGTGAGCCCCCAGCCCACTGCATACCTGTACTGTGATCCTGCCACTGCATACCTGTTCAGTGATCCTGCCACAGCATACCTGTTCTGTTCAGTGAGCCCTCAGCCCACTGCATACCTGTACTGTGATCCTGCCACTGCATAGCTGTTCAGTGATCCTGCCACAGCATACCTGTTCTGTTCAGTGAGCCCTCAGCCCACTGCATACCTGTACTGTGATCCTGCCACTGCATACCTGTTCAGTGATCCTGCCACAGCATACCTGTTCTGTTCAGTGAGCCCTCAGCCCACTGCATACCTGTACTGTGATACTGCCACTGCATACCTGTTCAGTGATCCTGCCACAGCATACCTGTTCTGTTCAGTGAGCCCTCAGCCCACTGCATACCTGTACTGTGATCCTGCCACTGCATACCTGTTCAGTGATCCTGCCACAGCATACCTGTTCTGTTCAGTGAGCCCTCAGCCCACTGCATACCTGTACTGTGATCCTGCCACTGCATAGCTGTTCAGTGATCCTGCCACAGCATACCTGTTCTGTTCAGTGAGCCCTCAGCCCACTGCATACCTGTACTGTGATCCTGCCACTGCATAGCTGTTCAGTGATCCTGCCACAGCATACCTGTTCTGTTCAGTGAGCCCCCAGCCCACTGCATACCTGTACTGTGATCCTGCCACTGCATACCTGTTCAGTGATCCTGCCACAGCATACCTGTTCTGTTCAGTGAGCCCTCAGCCCACTGCATACCTGTACTGTGATCCTGCCACTGCATAGCTGTTCAGTGATCCTGCCACAGCATACCTGTTCTGTTCAGTGAGCCCTCAGCCCACTGCATACCTGTACTGTGATCCTGCCACTGCATACCTGTTCAGTGATCCTGCCACTGTATACCTGTTCTGTGAACCCGCCACTGTATACCTGTTCTGTTCAGTGGACCCGCCACTGTATACCTGTTCTGTGAACCCGCCACTGTATACCTGTTCTGTTCAGTGGACCCGCCACTGTATACCTGTTCTGTGAACCCGCCACTGTATACCTGTTCTGTTCAGTGGACCCGCCACTGTATACCTGTTCTGTGAACCCGCCACTGTATACCTGTTCTGTTCAGTGGACCTGCCACTGTATACCTGTTTAGTGAACACGCCACTGCATACCTGTTGTGTTCAGTGAACCTGCCACTGCATACCTGTTCTGTGAACCCGCCACTGTATACCTGTTCTGTTCAGTGGACCCGCCACTGTATACCTGTTCTGTGAACCCGCCACTGTATACCTGTTCTGTTCAGTGGACCTGCCACTGTATACCTGTTTAGTGAACACGCCACTGCATACCTGTTGTGTTCAGTGAACCTGCCACTGCATACCTGTTCTGTGAACCCGCCACTGTATACCTGTTCTGTTCAGTGGACCCGCCACTGTATACCTGTTCTGTTCAGTGGACCTGCCACTGTATACCTGTTCTGTTCAGTGGACCTGCCACTGTATACCTGTTTAGTGAACACGCCACTGCATACCTGTTGTGTTCAGTGAACCCGCCACTGTATACCTGTACTGTTCAGTGAACCCACCGCATCAGTGCGCATACCTGTGCAGTTAAGTGAACCCACCTACCTACGTGAGTGCACGCAGTGTGATATACCACTCCGTGCATACCCGATATGGACAAAACAGGTAGAGGAAGAGGAAGAGGTAGTGGCAGAGGCAGAGGAAGGCCACCCGGCAGGTCTGCGCGAGGTCGTGTAAATGTAATTTCGTGTGGACCTGGCCCACAGTACAGTGCTCGGAAGAAGGCACGTCCCATCACCTCCCAAGATTGTCAGGACGTGGTTGAGTATTTAGCGACACAGAACACCTCATCTTGCTCAGCCACCAGCGCTACTACTAGCACCACTTCCGCTGCATTTGACACTTCGCAAGAATTATTTAGTGGTGGTGAAATCACTGATGCACAGCCATTGTTACAGCCAGATGAATTTTCACCAGCTCATATGTCTGCGTTACGCGACAACACTATGGATGTAACGTGTAAGGAGGATGAAGGACCTACACATTTGGATTTTTCTGAGGCAAGCGAAGCTGGGCAGGATGATTACGATGATGACGATGATAGGGATCCTCTGTATGTTCCCAATAGAGGAGATGAAGAGGGGGACAGTTCAGAGGGGGAGTCAGAGAGTAGTAGGAGGATAGAAGTTGCTGAAAGAAGCTGGGGCAGCTCTTCGTCAGAAACAGCTGGTGGCAGAGTCCGGCACCATGTATCGCCAGATTCGCCACCTATGTACAGCCAGCCAACTTGCCCTTCAGCATCAGCTGCTGAGGTGCCCACATCCCAGGGTGGCTCAGCGGTGTGGAAATTTTTTAATGTGTGTGCCTCAGATCGGACCAAAGCCATCTGTTCGCTCTGCCAACAAAAATTGAGCCGTGGAAAGGCCAACACTCACGTAGGGACAAGTGCCTTACGAAGGCACCTGCAGAAAAGGCACAAACAGCAATGGGATGGCCACCTGAGCAAAAGCAGCAGCAGCACACAAAAGCAAAGTCACCCTCCTTCTCCTCTTCCTCCTTCAGGTGCATCATCTGCTTATGCCGCTCTCTCCCTTGCACCTTCACAGGCACCCTCCTCCACTCCGTCTCTGCCCTTGAGCGGTTCCTGCTCCTCTGCCCACAGCAGCAGTCAGGTGTCCGTGAAGGAAATGTTTGAGCGGAAGAAGCCACTTTTGGCCAGTCACCCCCTTGCCCGGCGTCTGACAGCTGGCGTGGCGGAACTGTTAGCTCGCCAGCTGTTACCATACCGGCTGGTGGACTCTGAGGCCTTCCGTAAATTTGTGGCCATCGGAACACCGCAGTGGAAGATGCCAGGCCGCACTTATTTTTCCAGAAAGGCCATACCCCAACTGCACCGTGAAGTTGAGAGGCAAGTGGTGTCATCTCTTGCGAAGAGCGTTGGGTCAAGGGTACACCTGACCACGGATGCCTGGTCTGCCAAGCACGGGCAGGGCCGCTACATTACCTACACAGCCCATTGGGTGAACCTGGTGGTGAACGATGGCAAGCAGAAAGCGGCGGACCAAATTGTGACACCTCCACGGCTTGCAGGCAGGCCTCCTGCCACCTCCTCTCCTCCTGCTACATGCTCTTCGCTGTCCTCCTCCTCCTCCTTGGCTGAGTGGCAGTTCTCCTCTCCAGCTACACAGCCCCAGCTCCGCAGGGCCTATGCTGCATGCCAGGTACGACGGTGTCACGCCATCTTAGACATGGCTTGTCTCAAAGCGGAGAGTCACACTGGAGCAGCTCTCCTGGCTGCTCTTAAGAAACAGGTGGATGAGTGGCTGACCCCGCACCACCTGGAGATAGGCAACGTGGTGTGCGACAACGGCAGCAATCTGCTTGCCGCTTTGCATATGGGGAAGCTGACACACATACCCTGCATGGCACATGTCATGAATCTGGTGGTTCAAAGATTTGTGGCAAAGTACCCTGGCTTAGCGGATGTCCTGAAGCAGGCCAGGAAGTTCTGTGGGCATTTGAGGCGCTCTTACACAGCCATGGCACGATTTGCAGAAATTCAGCGTAAAAACAACATGCCGGTGAGACGCCTCATTTGCGATAGCCCCACTCGCTGGAACTCGACCCTCCTCATGTTCTCCCGCCTGCTAGAACAGAAGAAAGCCGTCACCCAGTACCTCTACAACTGGAGTAGAACGAAACAGTCTGGGAAGATGGGGATGTTCTGGCCCGACAACTGGACAATGATGAAAAATGCATGCAGGCTCATGCGGCCGTTTGAGGAGGTGACCAACCTGGTGAGCCGCAGTGAGGGCACCATCAGCGACTTAATTCCCTACGCGTACTTCTTGGAGCGTGCTGTGCGTAGAGTGGCGGATGAAGCTGCGAATGAGCGTGACCAGGAACCGTTACGGCAGGAACAGGCATGGGACCAATTTTCATCAGACCCAGCTGTTTCCTCAACACCTGCGGCAGCACAGAGGGGGGAGGAGGAGGAAGAAGAGAGGTCATGTGCAGAAGATGAGTCAGACTCAGAGGATGATGAGCAAGGTGTTTCTTTGGGGGAGGAGGAGGAGGAGGAGGGGACAGCGGCAGGAGAACAACCGCAGCAGGCGTCGCAGGGGGCTTGTGCTGCGCAACCTTCCCGTGGTATTGTTCGCGGCTGGGGGGAGGAGGTTGACTTACCTGACGTCACTGAGGAAGAGCAAGAGGAGATGGAGGGTACTGGATCCGACTTTGTGCAGATGTCGTCTTTTATGCTGTCCTGCCTGTTGAGGGACCCCCGTATAAAAAACCTCAAGGGGAATGAGCTGTACTGGGTGGCCACACTACTAGACCCTCGGTACAGGCACAAAGTGGCGGACCTGTTACCAACTCACCGGAAGGTGGAAAGGATGCAGCACATGCAGAACCAGCTGTCAACTATGCTTTACAATGCCTTTAAGGGTGATGTGACGGCACAACGCCAGCAAGGTACCACTGCCACTAATCCTCCTCCCGTGTCCACGCAGTCAAAGACAGGACGCTCCAGCGATCTCATGGTGATGTCGGACATGCGGACGTTCTTTAGTCCAACGCCTCGCCGTAGCCCTTCCGGATCCACCCTCCACCAACGCCTGGAACGGCAGGTAGCCGACTACCTGGCCTTAAGTGTGGATGTAGACACTGCTGTGAACAGCGATGAGGAACCCTTGAACTACTGGGTGCGCAGGCTTGACCTGTGGCCAGAGCTGTCCCAATTTGCCATCCAACTTCTCTCCTGCCCTGCCGCAAGCGTCCTCTCAGAAAGGACCTTCAGCGCAGCTGGAGGCATTGTCACAGAGAAGAGAAGTCGCCTAAGTCACAAAAGTGTTAAGTACCTCACCTTTATAAAAATGAATGAGGCATGGATCCCGGAGGGCTGCTGCCCGCCCCAAGACTAAGTCAGTCCCCGCACATACAGCATCTCTGCCTGCACGCCGTGTGACTGGCTGCCTGGCCTGCCCCAAGAAGACTAAGTCGCTCCCAGTCCCTCCACACAGCATGTCTGCCTGCAGGCCGCTTCACTACCTTCTCCGCCACCACCAACAGGGTCCGGGACTCCAGGCGGATTGCTGAATTTTTTAGGCCGCTGCTAGCAGCGGCCGCTGTAATAATTTTTCGGGTGCGTGTACATGACTGCCTAATTTTTCTGGCTGCACTGCGGGCAGCTGCAACAACAAAAGAAAAGGCATGAACATGCGCCCATTCCCCTTCGTGATCATTACCTTGCCGTGGTGAAGGGGCTTGCGTATCACAATGGAGCAATGACCGGCGCCTAGATGAGTGTCTCGGGGGGCACACCCACGATAATAAGGTCGTTGCCTCATTGTGGTCAGACCAAATTTGATCAGCTGGACAGTCACTGTTCTGTCATTCAGCTACATCAGCCAGGTGACTGACCATATGGGCTGTAAAGCCACCAAAACCTGCACTCTCGCCATGGTGCGCACCAGTCCAGCACGGCCGTCACTACACAAACAGCTGTTTGCGGTGCGTTACACGATGAGTTTGGTGCGTCAGTGTGAAGCAGTACCTTAATTACACTACCTGATTGATGTATACACATGCAAGATGTTTGAAAGCACTTTAGGCCTGTCATTTAACATTCAATGTGATTTCTGCCCTTAAAACGCTGCTTTGCGTCAAATCCAGATTTTTCCCGGGGACTTTTGGCATGTATCCCACTCCGCCATCCCCCCCTCCAGGTGTTAGACCCCTTGAAACATCTTTTCCATCACTTTTGTGGCCAGCATAATAAATTTTTTTTTTCAAAGTTCGCATCCCCATTGAAGTCTATTGCGGTTCGCGAACTTTAACGCGAACCGAACCTTTCGCGAAAGTTCGCGAACCCGGTTCGCGAACCGAAAATCGGAGGTTCGGCCCAACTCTATTCATGGGTACTATCCAGCTTCCTCAGGTCAATACACAGCGACTTGCAGCAAGGTGGATAGGATATGGGTGCCTCTGATAGCTAAATAATAAATAAACCTGAACTATGCTGTGCTCACATGTGATTACAAAGCAAGATAGATATGATAGTGCAGTTTCTGGGAGGAAAAAAAAAAGAATAAGGGAGCAAATGACATCAGGATTGGTTTCAGTCAGAGGCAGTAAAGATGGAAAACACCTAGAACAGGTTTCTCTTTATCTACCATATAACATTCACTGAAATCAAAACATGGACACTACAATACATCTGTTGTGTAAGTAGAACAAGTAGTCATCTACACACACATATATATATATATATATATATATATACACCGGTATATATATATATATATATATATATATATATATATATATATATATATATTTTTTTTTTTTCCCTGGGATAGTATGGTTGTCCCTGTTCACACGGACGCTGTTCACACTCTGTTCACACACTGGTTCACACGGACGCTTGCCAAGCGTTCGGGATTCATCTGCTAAACGCTCCCATTCTAGTTAATAGGAACATTTAGCATCGTGTTTAGCATTGCGTTTAGCATTGCGCGGTTTCCGGCGCTTACCAGCAATTGCACAAACGCGGCTTTTTGATCTCGATTTACCACATCGTTTCAGCCGACCCTAGAAACCGCATGCAGCGTCAAGGGTCGCCTAGCTGCCGCGGCTTCATGTCTCCTTGCAGGGACGAAAAAAGCCGATCACGATGAGAAGCCGACGATTGCCGTACCACCGCCCCCCGCACAAGACGTCACAGGACAATGCGGCATCCGCCCGTCCAACATCGCCTGCCATCCGTGTGAGCCAGCCCTTAAAGTGAACCCCTAAAGCCAAGTTAAAAAAAAATGAGCTTAACTCACTTGGGGCTTCCCTCAGCCCCCCGCAGCCAATCGGTGCCCTCGCAGCCCAGCTCCGATGGTCCAGGACCCGCCGGCGAACACTTCCGGTTTATCCGTCACAGGCCGACAGGCATGGGAGCGCGAGTGATTCTTCGCGTTCCCAGCCTGTATATCACCCCCATGCTGCTATTGCGGCCAGGAGGCCGCAATAGCAGCATAGGGGGCGATATACAGCGATATACAGGCTGGGAACGCAAAGAATCACTCGCGCTCCCATGCCTGTCGGCCTGTGACGGCCAAACCGGAAGTGTTCGCCGGCGGGTCCTGGACCATCGGAGCGGGGCTGCGAGGGCACCGATCGGCTGCAGGGGGCTGAGGGAAGCCCCAGGTGAGTTAATCTCATTTTTTTAACTTGGCTTTAGCTTCACTTTAAAGAAAGTAAGAATAAGCTTACGAGATAAACAACTGTATCTATAGTCCTAATCTCTTTAGGGCTGGTTCACACGGGCGTCTGCCCGGCTTTCTGTGGCATGGCGTTTGTTGGCGTTGCGGCGGCGACGAGTTCAGCTTTCAGCAGCCTTCACGTAGCTTCCGGATGCGGTCGGCATTTTTCTTCCCCTAGGGGACCATTACCCGTGGCGGTTAGCTGCCTCAGGACGCTACATGTAGCGTCCAGGGTCGCCTTGAATGCCAGGGAAAATCGGGACCCAAACGCTGGTAAAAGCCTGGTACAAACGCTCCCATTCACTTGAATGGGAGCGTTTTTAACGCCAAGTCCCGAACTCTGGCGGTAAACGCTCCGTAGACGCCCGTCTGAACCAGCCCTTATCCAACTGGAAATCTCACCAAGCAGAGAGCAAAATGACCCATCTGCATTCATTTGCAGGCTGATTGCAGCTATTATTCCACCTTCTGTCTTAATGCCAAATCTCATGGGTACAGGAAGCCAGGGGACGCTGACACTGCAAATACAAAAACAATAAAATTCCCCCATCTCTATCCAAGACAGAAAGTTCAGTCTGGTCATTAGATAATATGCTGTGCAACTTCCTTTTATTTTAATATGTGTAATACTACAAAGATTCAACATTAGACTATGACTATGGTAGGATTAGACTGTGAGCTCCTCTGAGGACAGTCAGTGACGTGACTATGTACTCTGTAATGTGCTGCAGAAGATGTCAGTGCTATATATATACATAATAATAATATGGTAGGACATTAGGCTATGACTATGGTAGGATTAGACTGTGAGCTCCTCTGAGGACAGTCAGTGACGTGACTATGTACTCTGTAATGTGCTGCAGAAGATGTCAGTGCTATATAAATACATAATAATAATAAGGTAGGACATTAGACTTTGATAGGATTAGACTGTGAGCTCCTCTGAGGACAGTCAGTGACATGACTATGTACTCTGTAAAGTGCTGCAGAAGATGTCAGTGCTATATAAATACATGATAATAATAAGGTAGGACATTAGACTATGACTATGGTGGGATTAGATTGTGAGCTCCACTGAGGACAGTCAGTGACATGGCTATGTACTCTGTAAAGTTCTGCAAGTGATATCAGTGCTATATAAATACATATGAATAATATGGTAGGACATTAGGCTATGACTATGGTGGGGATTAGATTGTGAGCTCCTCTGAGGACAGTCAGTGACATGACTATGTACTCTGTAAAGTGCTGCAGAAGATCTCAGTGCTGTATAAATACACAATAATAATATGGTAGGACATTAGACTATGATAGGATTAGATTGTGAGCTATTCTGAGGACAGTCAGTGAAAAGACTGTATTGTGTAATGTGCTGCAGAAGATGTCAGTGCTATATAAATACATAATAATAATATGGTAGGACATTAGACTATGACTATGGTAGGGATTAGATTGTGAGCTCTTCTGAGGACAGTCAGTGACATAACTATGTACTCTATACAGTGCTGCAGAAGAATATATCAGCGCTATATAAATACATAATAATAATAATATGGTAGTGCATAACAATAGGACAATGCACACTTTCAATGGTGGCCATGTTTCAGGGTTATGCTTAGTATGAGGTTAGTGTAGGACAGACTGCAGAGAGGGAAACAGCATGAAAAATACAATCTATTTTCTGTTTGAGTTTCGGTGCACAAAGGTCTAATACGAACATATGCTCTTTTACAGGTCAGTTACGCCTCCTCCAGTCGCCTTCTCAGTAATAAGAACCACTACAAATCTTTCTTGCGCACAATGCCCAATGATGAGCACCAAGCTACGGCCATGGCGGACATCATTGAGCACTTCCAGTGGAACTGGGTGGGGACCATTGCCGCGGACGATGACTATGGCCGGCCAGGGATTGAGAAGTTCCGAGAAGAGGCCGAGGAGCGAGACATCTGCATTGACTTCAGCGAGCTCATATCCCAGTACACGCCCACGGAGGAGATCGAGAAAGTGGTGGATGTCATCCAAAACTCAACAGCCAAAGTGATTGTGGTCTTCTCCAGCGGGCCCGACCTTGAGCCGCTCATCAAAGTGATTGTCCGTCGTAATATCACAGGACGTATATGGCTTGCTAGCGAGGCCTGGGCCAGCTCGTCCTTGATTGCTCTACCAGAATATTTTCATGTTATTGGGGGCACTATTGGGTTTGCCTTGAGGGCCGGACAGATTCCTGGATTTCGTGAGTTCCTTCAGAAAGTCCACCCCAAGATGTCCAGTAGCAATGGTTTTCTCAAGGAATTCTGGGAAGAGACCTTCAACTGCTACATGTCAGCAAACTCTAGGAAAAGCGAGGAGAATCCCAACATCACGGCATGCACCGGTGAGGAAAACATCACCAGCGTGGAGACGCCATACCTGGATTACACTCATTTGCGGATATCGTACAATGTGTATTTAGCTGTATACTCTATCGCCCACGCACTGCAAGACATGTATACCTGCATCCCTGGAAAAGGACTCTTTGCCAATGGATCGTGTGCGGATATCAAGAAGGTGGAGGCCTGGCAGGTAGGACCTTTTTTTATGAATTGGGTGCCTCTACCCCTGTTTTAGTGTCTTATCATACCTCTTTAGAGGTGATAGGTTTTTTTTGTTTGTAATAGACAGCATTCGAGTGTAACCGACCAGTTCCTGTTACAGACTTCGAAAACCGAGCCAGGACGGTTAATTTTCCGCCTGCTCTGATGGTGAATGGAAGACTTTGCAACCTGCCTTTGTAAGTGCATACATCCTTAGCCATTTTCTTTAATGAATCTTACACGATTCTGCCCCATTGGGCTCCTGTAACACTACAGCGGTGCAAAAAAAAGGATAAAAACTGTTTTTGCTAAAAAGAATAAAATGGGAGGAAGTGGTGGAAACTTACCTCCCCAATAGAAGACACAATTTTGTTGGTTTCAGTTCAATAATAAACTTTATTTGACTACTCCATGATGCAACACGTTTCACATGTGCAAACCTGCTTCATCAGGAAATTAAAGGAGGAACTACTGTAGGTCAGGTCCTCAGAACACCAAGCACCTGGTCTCCTTTTGTCTTTCAGAGGAACCTGGTGTTGTTACAATCACAGAAACCATCGGCATAAGCTATCCCCTAGCTGCATGCTTGTTGCAGGTGTGTGACTCAAACACAACTATAGTCAAAAGCTCAGCATGACAGTTGGGCAACTGGCATTGTTTATAAAGGAATGAAGATAGCAGCCTCCCTATTCTTCACTTCAGGTTCCCTTTAACCTCAAATTGGTAAAAGCTGAGGCGCTATTGAATAGTATCCACCCAGCAAGCCAGGGCTTGGGGCACAGATTTCGGTATGAAGTATTTAGCAGGTGCATGGTGAACGTTGTCAGTAGGAAGTGCGTGACATGACAGGGTCACTTTGAGTGTAAAGTTGTCAGGCTTCTTTTCTGCAGCCTTTGTAGTGTAATTTCTAATTGCCGTGTGTATTAATTAGAGAAGGAGCAGATCTACGCTCTTCCTGTGTCCCGGGGTTGTTGATTAATCCTTGCGGTTCTTTCCTGGGTGCGGATGGCGCTCTGTGGAACAGACGTTGTCTAATTAGAGCAGACAGCGGACACGGGGCACGGAAGAGGGAGAGCGCTGCGGCTCTGGACAAGAGACACGTGTCCCCTAATTGTGTTTAATCTGTAGCAAGATGCGGTGATTTTCCGCCTGTTTTATGAATTAGTCCAGTGTTGGCAGATCCGCTGTGTCTCTGCAGAAGCAGCTGCGTGTCTCTCTATAGGCTGGCCTGGGAAATTCCACTCTTATTCTGCAAGGAGGGATTACATCACCTCCAGGACACAGGGAGATCTCCTACTACAAACCTTGTCCGCTGGATTTGAGAAACTGGGATCTTGGTTCTATTACTTTTCTTACTACTTAGTCAACATCTTCTTCACTGATGTGTTTTTTTTTCTTTGATGGAGTTCCCCAAGGTGCAGTCTTTGGCCCTGTGCACTTTGACTTTTTACAGTTCCACCTTTGGCTACCTTCTGTGCTGGACAGGTAGTGCATACACACAGTACAGATACACTGTACTACTCCAGAGGTCTGTTGAGGTGTCCACTGCACTCAGGAAAGGATGCATGCTATGCATTCTATCGTAAACATTGAGCAGATCAAAATTGTAAAGCCTGGTACACACTTTACATTTTGATGGGACAATCCAGGATCCAATCTAGGATCCTAAGAGATTGGGGGCACTTTTGGGCACTCCAGCTGAAAAATGGGTGTGGCCATGCACAGCAGTGTGGGTGTGGTTATGGGTGGTGCCAAATTTACATGAGCTTCTCAGCAGTCTAAGTAGGCCTGCCCAGCAAAATGTTGGATGAAGCTCCCCTTTCCATTAATACAAAATATCATTCCCTGACTTTCTAGTGGACCCTCTCCAAGGTTCCCACCCCACCACAACTCCCAGCATGTCCCCATAGAAGAACTACAGCTCCCTGCAGTCCCCCATAAAGGCATCACAGCACCCAATATGTCCACATAGAGGCACCATAGCACCCAGCATACACCCCATTGCTGTGCTCTGGTGCCATTCTGGGTGCTATGGTGCCTATATGAGGCACACTGGGTGCTGTAATGCCATGCTGGGTGCTGTGGTGCCATGATGGGTGCTATGGTGCCTTTATGTGGCACGCTGGGTGCTGTAATGCCATGCTGGGTGCTGTGGTGCCATGCTGGGTGCTATGGTACCTCTATGTGGCATGCTGGGTGCTGTAATGCCATGCTGGGTGCTGTGGTGCCATGCTGGGTGCTATGGTGCCTTTATGTGGCACGCTGGGTGCTGTAATACCATGCTGGGTGCTGTGGTGCCATGCTGGGTGCTATAGTGCCTCTATGTGGCATGCTGGGTGCTGTAATGCCATGCTGGGTGCTGTGGTGCCATGCTGGGTGCTATGGTACCTCTATGTGGCATGCTGGGTGCTGTAATACCATGCTGGGTGCTGTGGTGCCATGCTGGGTGCTATAGTGCCTCTATGTGGCATGCTGGGTGCTGTAATGCCATGCTGGGTGCTGTGGTGCCATGCTGGGTGCTATGGTACCTCTATGTGGCATGCTGGGTGCTGTAATACCATGCTGGGTGCTGTGGTGCCATGCTGGGTGCTATAGTGCCTCTATGTGGCATGCTGGGTGCTGTAATGCCATGCTGGGTGCTGTAATGCCATGCTGGGTGCTATAGTGCCTCTATGTGGCATGCTGGGTGCTGTAATGCCATGCTGGGTGCTGTGGTGCCATGCTGGGTGCTATGGTACCTCTATGTGGCATGCTGGGTGCTGTAATACCATGCTGGGTGCTGTGGTGCCATGCTGGGTGCTATAGTGCCTCTATGTGGCATGCTGGGTGCTGTAATGCCATGCTGGGTGCTGTGGTGCCATGCTGGGTGCTATGGTACCTCTATGTGGCATGCTGGGTGCTGTAATGCCATGCTGGGTGCTGTGGTGCCATGCTGGGTGCTATAGTGCCTCTATGTGGCATGCTGGGTGCTGTAATGCCATGCTGGGTGCTGTGG
Source organism: Hyperolius riggenbachi (assembly GCF_040937935.1). Classification (NCBI taxonomy): domain Eukaryota; kingdom Metazoa; phylum Chordata; class Amphibia; order Anura; family Hyperoliidae; genus Hyperolius; species Hyperolius riggenbachi. Next base: position 558,741,962 of record NC_090647.1, read on the forward strand.
TGCCATGCTGGGTGCTATAGTGCCTCTATGTGGCATGCTGGGTGCTGTAATGCCATGCTGGGTGCTGTAATGCCATGCTGGGTGCTGTGGTGCCATGCTGGGTGCTATAGTGCCTCTATGTGGCATGCTGGGTGCTGTAATGCCATGCTGGGTGCTGTGGTGCCATGCTGCCTGGGGGACAAACGGGGCACCCCAGGATAGATCTGGGGCACGTGCCACTGATCTTTGGGGCTAGTAGCAACACCCCTAGGACAATCATTGACCATATTTACCCCCTTCATATAGTATGAGGGTTTACCTACACCATCTGCTCATAGTATTCAATATCTGTTGACCCTCATACTACATGGAGGTGGTAAAATTGGTCAGTGATTGGCTGATCACGATTGAAAGTGTGTACCAGGCTTTAGTGGTGATAATGTAACCAACAAACATGAAAACAGACATGTATGAACAGGCACATAGGAAAGCATGGGTCCATTCTCTATGCCCATTCCTCCACTCCGTGGAACTGAAAACTTTGTGTGAATTGACCGTTGTGGCCCACAGTAATACTTGTATGCAGATGAGTACTCTAGTAAACAAAAGAAAGGAGTTGAGCTAGTAAAAGCTAGCAGCCGCCAATCAGCTGGTTAATTAACTGGCAGCTACACTCTATGATTGGCTCAATTCAATCCCAGCCTACCTGGGATGTGGATATTTGCAGCCAGTGCAAGACCTCATTCACACTGGGATGGTGTCAGGATTATAATTATCTCCAGTCTCCCTGATTCTTTCCATTCTAAATGGCAGGGCACCCGGCCTCAACTCAGGACCCTCTGGTACTCCTAGCTCTCTGCTCTCAGCACAGCAGCTCTCTCCAAGAGTGGGGTCTCCTGACCTGAACACCGGAGTCACCCTGATGCTCTCCATTCTATATGGCAGGGTATCTGGCCTCAGCTCAGGACCCCCTGGTACGCCTAGCTCTCTGCTCTCAGCAGCTCTCTCTTCAAGGCTGGGATCTCCTGGCCTGAACACCGGAGTCCCCCTGATGCTCTCCATTCTATATGGCAGGGTATCTGCCCTCAGCTCAGGACCCCCTGGTACTCCTCCTAGCTCTCTGCTCTCAGCAGCTCTCTCTTCAAGGCTGGGATCTCCTGGCCTGAACACCAGAGTCCCCCTGATACTCTCTATTCTATATGACAGGGTATCTGGCCTCAGCTCAGGACCCCCTGGTACTCCTAGCTCTCTGCTCTCAGCAGCTCTCTCTTCAAGGCTGGGGTCTCCTGGCCTGAACACCAGAGTCCCCCTGATACTCTCTATTCTATATGGCAGGCTATCTGGCCTCAGCTCAGGTACTCCTAGCTTTCTGCTCTCAGCAGCTCTCTCTGTAAGGCTGGGGTCACCTGGCCTGAACACAGGAGTCCCCCCGATGCTCTCCATTTCCATAAGGCAGTGTACCTTGTCACAGACTCGCAACTCAGGACCCCGAGAGATGTGAAATCACACAAAGCAAACCTCTGAGGAAGAAAGATTTAACTTTCACATTCTTATTGATGTTATTCCAGTACCAAATTGCACTTATAAATACTACATAGTTATTTGGGTTGAAAAAAGACACACGTCCACCAAGTTCAACCAGAAAACAAAGTACAACACCATCTTACCCCGCACATATCCCTGCTGATCCAGAGGAAGGGGAAAAACCCGTACAACTTCCTTCCCAACAGACAATCAGATAAAATCCCTGGATCAACATCACTGGGCATTACCTAGTCATTATAGCCATGGATGTCTTTCAACGCAAGGAAAGCATCTAAGCCCGCTTAAATATAGATATAGAATTTGCAATAACTACTTCCTGTGGCAATACATTCCACATTTTAACCTCCTGAGCGTTACACCGCTCAGGAGGTTTTGCTAGTCTCAGAGTCCCCCAGGATAAATCTATTAGATTTAATGGCTGCAAAATGTTTAGCTAGCACTAGGCTAGCTAATCAGGGCCGGTTTAAGCAACAATGGGGCCCCAGGGCAGAATAAACCTGGAGGGCCCCCCAACAGATACCCCGGAGCAAAAATTGGCATTAAGGGACCTTTTTTGCAGCTGGTATAGTCCGGGTTTGAAGCCCAAATCGGTCGGAGCTCCACATTCTGGCTACCCCAGCCTGCATGGGGGACAAGGGGTTAAAAAGTTTCAGGAGGGGGGACCCCACATAATTTAAAAAAAAAAAATTCCCACACTCTAAACATAAAATTTTTTGGGGGAAAATAGGAAAAAATTGCCAGGGATCTTCATACAGCCATATTGCGGCTGTATAGCGATCCCTGGCCAAAGCGCTGCGGCTGCGTGTGGACCCCCTGGAAACCCCGTTAGGAAATTTATTGCTCTTTCTTTTGATACATGTAAAATTACACTACCTTTAGGTTTGCTGCTAAAAGTGACATTTACCGCACATTTAAAAGTATACTTTTTTCCTTCGAAACTTTAAAATCGATTTTCTCAAAAACTATAAGGTCTTTTTGAAAAATTGTTTAAAGTCGACAGGTTTTTTAATTTGTGTATTTTTTTTCCTTTGAAACTTTAAAATCGATTTTCTCAAAAACTATAAGGCCGATTTGAAAATTTTTTTTTTCCTCTTGTAGCCACTGGGGGCCCCTACAAGCTCTGGGGCCCTGGGGCAGCTGCCTCCTTTGCCTCTATGGTAGCGCCGGCCCTGTAGCTAATATAGGTGGCCACACCCCCCCTCCCCCCGATCTTCCCCCGATCTCCCCGATCCAGCCGCTTATACATTACGCAGCCTGGATCCAGCGATCGCCGCAGCCTCCCCGGAAAGCTCTGGTCTTCTCTATAGGGAGAATCGTACATGACGTCATGCACAGTCACAATCCTCCCCATAGAGAAGACCGGAGCTGTGCTGGGACTCTGCCCTAATGCCCTACCTAAAACGCTGCATCCCCGCGGCTGAAATGGGTATAAAACTTCCTGAAATCCCGGGGGGGGGGGGGGGGGGAGATTTGGGCAGCGCTTCCTGTAGAGGCAGAGATTCGGGCTGTAGCTCTGCCTCTACTGCTGTGAATTGGCGCTGATCGCCCCCTCCGCCGCGGGAAGAGGCGGAGATTAGCGCGGATTGACGAGAATGGAGGCAGAGAACAAAGCTTTGCCTCCCCAGCGGCAAAATCCACAACCAAGAAAGTCGTGGATTTTTACCCTGGGATTTCGGTGTTTTTTTTTAATAACGATTTCAGCCGCGGGATGCGGCATTTTAGGTAGGGCATTAGGGCTAATGTAAGTTAAGTAAAACCGGGATATTAGTGAGACTTCAGAGTCTCTTTAAAGAGAATCTGTATTGTTAAAATCGCACAAAAGTAAACATACCAGTGCGTTAGGGGACATCTCCTATTACCCTCTGTCACAATTTCACCGCTCCTCGCCGCATTAAAAGTAGTCAAAAACAGTTTTAAAAAGTTTGTTTATAAACAAACAAAATGGCCACCAAAACAGGAAGTAGGTTGATGTACAGCATGTCCACACATAGAAAATACATCCATACATAAGCAGGCTGTATACAGCATTCCTTTTGAATCTCAAGAGATCATTTGTGTGTTTCTTTCCCCCTGCAGCTATCTTCCACTGAAGTGTCAGGCTGCCTGTTTCTTCCTTCAAACAACTCTGCCCTTGTCTGTAATTCCTCAGTATGTGAAAGCCCAGCCAGCTCAGAGGACGATTTATCCAGCTTGTAAAAGATAAGAGAGAAGCTGCCCTAATCTAAATAACACACAGGCAGTGTGCATAGAGGGGCCTGGAGGGGGAGTGCATAGCAGAACCACAACACTGAAGAATTTGGCAGCCATCCAGACACAGGGTGACAAGTCCGACAGGGGAGAGATAAGATGATTTATTACAGAGATGGTGATAGTAGAAAGTGCTGCAGTAAGCTCGAGCACATTAGAATAGGTTTTGGAACTTGTAGGATGATAAAAAATAACAGGATGCAATTTTTGTTACAGAGTCTCTTTAAAGAGAACCTGTACTGAGTAAAAATATTTAAAATAAACACATGAGGTAACTTCAAATGAACATTGCATAGTTACCTTGCCATCAGTTCTTCTCGGAAGCTCACCATTTTCTTCTGACAATGATCCCTTCCAGTTCTGACAATATTTTGTCAGATCTGAAATATATCAGTTGCTGTCAGTAAAATATCAGTTGCTGTCAGTTATAGCTGAGAGGAAAACTGATGTACCAGGTAATGTCCATGTTTCCCTATGGCTCAAGTGGGCGATGTTACAGTTTAACTGTGTGCTGACCAGAAAGCTGTTATGGGTAATGGCCATTTTCAAAATGGAGGACGGAAAATTCCCTTGATCACAGTGAACAAACAGGACGCAGGATAGGAGAAAGACACTGAGGAGTAGACTACATGGAAGGTAAGTATGACTTGTGTATGCTTATTTTAACTTTTAATTTTCAGTTCAGGTTTTCTTTAAGGATTGTTACAAGTGAATAACCGCCTCATTTCCTGCAGCTGACATTTTTCTGTAAAAGAACGTCGATTTGTAACCTTGGCGAGGTCGGAATCTTTTAAAACCATCAATAAATTTCTATTCATGGTTACTGCAGCACAACAGCCAAGAAAGTTATTTCTGGTAAAATTCTGACCCTGCCCTTTAATGATGCAAATCGTAATTAATGAGCCGAGAGTGCAGAAGATGAGAAGAATCTGCTGTGCGGGGAGAATTTATCTGCCACAGCAAACCAAAGAGTATTCGTGTACATTTATATCATCAACTTGTTTCACAGGATGAGCCCTCTGCAGGTCAGATTTAGCATTGCATCAATAAAGCACACCCTAATGTACATTGTTTCTATAAACCAAACGCGCCAACATATTAGGCAATGCTGGGCAATAAAGTTACAGATATCAATAAATGGGGCTGTCAGACAGTATTAGGTCAAAACAAAATAACAATAATTATTATAAGATTATATAACACAAGAGAATGGCATGAGAGTGAGGCAAAGCAGTCACAAATAAAAATTGTGTCATTTTATAAGCTTTCCCTTCTATTATTACTATTATACACCTTTTGGTTAACAATAGTACTACAAATGCAGCAATCACCCCCACATTTGAAATACTGCAATCACTGCACATATGAAATGCTGTAATCACCCCATTATATTTGAAAATGCAACAATTACCTCCACATATACAGTATGAAAAGCAGCAATTTCCCCCACATATATGAGAATCATCAATCATCCCACATATGAAAAGCAGGAATTACCCGCTCATATATGAAATGCAGCAATTACCTCCACATACACGAAAAGCAGTACCCCCACATATCTGAAAAGCAGCATTTACCCCAACATATATGAAATTCAGCAGTTACTTCCACTTATATGAAATGTAGCAATTACTCCCACATATCCCCCTCTTCTGCTGTATGGTTATCTTCTCCTCCTCTGAATCGTCTTGTTCTCCTCCACTAAGGCCTGAAACACACTACAAATCGCAAATCGCTAACGCAATTGCTGGGTCTGTATCTCACTCTAGAAGAGATCTGTTCACAGGGGCAGATGAAGCAGAGCCCCTTTCCTATTTATCAAGAGGAGTGGAGAGTGTTTTGTCCAGAGAGCTGCTGTGAGCATGAAGGGTCATGTGTCCTAGCCAAGCACACAGTCTTCTGAGTAAAGGTCTAGCGTACTAACGGTTGTGTTCAGTGGTCTCAGAGGCAGGATAACTGATACTAGGTTTAGTTACAGGGTCCACCAACTCTACATAAACAGTGTCTTTTCTATGAATTCCTAGCCAGGGCAGAACAGGAACCAACGATCCACAACTGTATAGATAATCTTATGCATTAAGCAAGTGTAACAGTGCCATCTACAGGCCAGATGTATGAACAAAACACTGATCCCAAGAAAGCTTCCACTGCCTGAGCCTGGCTGCCCATCTCTCTGTTCTTCCTCCAGCTGGTTGTGGAGGCCTAAAAGCTTACTAGTGAATTGCTGGCACTTGTTGTTCATCCTCCTCTCTCACTGAGGACTGGGGCTTGTAGTTTTTGTGCGGAGGAACACGATTGTGTTGCCCGGGGTAGGACAATCGCACTGCACCATTTCCCCTTCCATATTACCCTGTGGCATAGTGCGCCATCAGGGTAATATGCATAACTCCCCCCTCCCCCCCAGTGATGTGCTCCCTGCTGGACAGAAAGTGCATCGCTTTTTTTCTTTGCTAATCAGCGCATGCGTGCAGCACCGCCACAATCTAAATAGATTGCTCTGTGCCATTGACTCCAATGCAATTGTCTGCAGTTTGTACCCCTCGGCAACACACTGCAGAGTCTGCGTCACCTGGGTCGTTGGAACCAGTTCGGCCCCATTGCATCACACCATGGGTAAACCTTCCCATTCCTCTATGCTGCCAATTGTTCCTGCACCATGCCTAGTCCAATAGTCATGGGCGTAACAATAGGGGATGCAGGGCCTGCTCAGGACCGTTTTTGGGGGCTGGAGGGGTCGCAGCATGAGGGGAGAGCTTGGTGGCACGTCGGTGGGGAGGGGGGCAGTCCGCCCCCCTCCCTCACCTCGGGCCCGGGGGGGAGGGGAAGGGGGGCCCGCTCAGAATTTCTGCAGGGGGGCCCGGCGATTCCTATTTACGCCCCTGCCAATAGTGGTTCGGTTTTCTCCAGGCAGCCTTCGAAAGTGCACATCCCCAAGTGTTCTGTACTGCGCATGCGTGAGCCCGGACTGGTGTGCACACAGTATAGGTGCGCTCGTCTTCAGAAGTACTAAAAGTTCTTGCAAAGGCTGCCTGAAGACTACTGAAATGCTAGCAGATCAAGGAAGCTCAACCAGGCACGGCGCAGGAAGGACAACTAGCACAGAGGAATGGGTTTTTGTTTTGAAAACAAAGAAAACACTGAGAATCCCCCATGAGTAGATGGACTAGTTCAAAACCTGTGGGTTCTGTCAGATTTTAACTGCTTACTTTTTTTGCTGGAGTGGTCCTTTAAGAGTAGACCTTAGCGATTGAATTTTCAAAGGTTGGACACTTAAAGAGAACCCGAGGTGGGTTTTAAGAATGCTATTGGGACACAGAGGCTGGTTCTGCATACAATGACCAGCCTCTGTTACTTTACTGTGCCCCCCAGGCTCCCCCTGCTCTCTGCTGTCCCCCAGAAAAACGCTGTGCTAGCGACATGCAGCTTGTCACTAGCCGGAACGGGGGGTCTCTGAACTATCCAAGGGCTCCCCACAACTGAAGTAAGTATCTAAGTTCTTAAAGAGGAACTCCAGTGAAAATAATGTAATAAAAAAGTGCTTCATTTTTACAATAATTATGTGTAAATGATTTAGTCAGTGTTTGCCCATTGTAAAATCTTTTAAATCCCTGATTTACATTCTGACATTTATCACATGGTGACATTTTTACTGCTGGTAGGTGATGTAGCTGCTGCTTGCTTTTTTGGCAGTTGGAAACAGCTGTAAACAGCTATTTCCCACAATGCAACAAGGTTCACAGACAGGAAACTGCCAGGAGTACCACAGTTCTCAGAGTTTCTTGTGGGAGGGGTTTCAGCACAATATGAGCCATACAGCGCCCCCTGATGGTCTGTTTGTGAAAAGGAATAGATTTCTCATGTAAAAGGGGGTATCAGCTACTGATTGGGATGAAGTTCAATTCTTGGTCGCGGTTTCGCTTTAAGGTGCACTTTAAAGAGTAACTGTTAGCCCCCAAATTGAAATTTAAATCTCTATTGCAATGTTTTATTTAGTATTTAAGTGAGCCAAAAAGCCAATGCAGAACTTAAAAATCAATCTAATTTTGTTACTATGTAACCTTTTCCCCCAGCTCCGGACGCAAGCCGCATATCAGATACTGTAGCATGCAGAGCATGCCTATGTCTGGCCGACCCCCCTCTCCCCCCCCAGGACCAGGTGCCAATATATTCTCCTGACCAAACAGCTGACCGCTCTGACACGGAGAGAGAGCGGCTGCACTTCCAGAGCAGCACCGCAGAGCAGCCGCCGCCGAGTCACATGTGAGAGAATCACATGTGAGAGAGATGCACGGCGCTGGCTGCTCTGCGGTGCTGCTCTGGAAGTGCTGCCGCTCTCTCTCCGTGTCAGAGCGTTCAGCTGCGGTGGGGAGAATATATTGGCACCTGGTCCTGGGGGGGGGGGGAGAGGGGGGTCGGGCAGACATAGGCATGCTCTGCATGCTACACAGTATCTGATATGCGGCTTGCGTCCGGAGCTGGGGGAAAAGGATACATAGTAACAAAATTAGATTGATTTTTAAGTTCTGCATTGGCTTTTTGGCTCACTTAAATACTAAATAAAACATTGCAATAGAGATTTAAATTTCAATTTGGGGGCTAACAGTTACTCTTTAATAATGGCTCCGGTTCTCCATAACCTGGCCGGTACTCGATAACAATAACAGACCATGAAGCTCTGGTGCGTATACTAAGGCGGCGGCCGCAGTATAATGTACAGTGCTCCAATTAGCCGGTACTCCCAAACTTCCTCCAAAGTGTTGTGTTCTTCCCATTAGGATGGAGACTTTCAGAACCTCTAAGCTGCAAAGTGAGTTGGCACAGAGAGGTCTGTTCTTTTATCATGAATGTTTTATTGGTATTAGTTCCTCTGTTGACAAAGTGCTTATCTCACAATGTCCATTTGAAGAGATAAAAGTGAAAGAACCACTCCATTAAGAGCCGTCGCAGTTTGGATAGGTACAGATACAGTGGGGGGAGGAGGAGGGTGCCTGACAGCTGTTTCGCGACCTTGTCACCTCCGAAGAAGCAACAAGGTCGCGAAACAGCTGTCAGGCATCCCCTCACCCCTCTGCTGTATCTGTACCTACCCAAACTGCTATAAAGGGCTCTAATACATACTGGGAATACACAATGCGTTTCTGCCGCTCGATTCCCCACTCAATTCTCTTATCTTCCGCTCGTTTTTCTTATATTTTTCCATTCACTTCTATCAGAAATGGAGCAGAAAAACGATCAAACGAGAGATCGGACATGTCGGAAATTATCTATCGAACCATCTATCTGCTGCAGGAACTCATCCTGTATTCCCAGCATTATGCCTGGTACACACCATGCAATTTCCCATCAGATAGATAAGTCGTTAGATAATTTCCAAGAGATCTGATCAGATTTCCGATCGTTTTTCTGATCGACTTTCTGATCACTTCTATGGAAATTGACCAGAAAAACGGTCGGAAATCAGATCGGACCTGTCAGAAATGATCTATTCGACCCATCTATCTGATGGGAAATTGCATGGTGTGTACCAGGCTAATGCTAATGCATACAATTTTGTGTTAGATAGATGGTTCGATAGATAATTTCTGTCATGTCCGATCTTATTTTCAATCGTTTTTCTGGTCGATTTCTCATAGAAGTGAATGGAAATAGATAAGAAAAGATAAAAGAATCGAGCGGGAAAATCGGATCGAAAATTAATGGATGGAAAATCGACGGAAAAAAATGCATTTTGTGTACCTGGCATTAAAAGGAGCAGTACCTTTGCTTTTACCTCTGCTGCTATCAACTCCTCAGTGTAGAGTCTAGTAATCACCTAGCTGAAAGGATCTAATTCAGGTGGTGATAAGGGGCTAAGTTTACAGAAATGTGTGTTTATTGTCTTCACTTATCTGACTGTTCAGAAAGACATTATTACTGTGTCTTTATCAAGGTCCCTCCCCGACAGCGTGTACACTCGCGCGTACTGTCGGCTAAAGACCGCCCAGCGGGAGGGTCCGGCGGTAGTGCGTGTGTATGCACCTTAAGAGGGATGCAGCCCCAGGGAGGCCCAGAAGCAGCAGGGGGGCCCATGGGGGGAGAAATGTATTTTCCCTGTCCTAGAGACTGACAACTAAGGGCACGGAGAGGAAAAAAACTTTCTGCTTTCGGCACAACTGTTCTAATGACTGCATCTGCTCAGCCTTTGATAAGGAACCATACAAAGTTTTACAGACAAAGATTTGTAGACATTCCCTATTCAGTGTGCAGTAGGCTCTTGTGTACAGCGCCCAACCCCTAACTTCTCTAACCCTCCCCAAGTGCTTTGCACTGCAGTGATGTTGAAGAATTCTGCAGACCCAGTTCTGTTCCATCAGAGGTGGACAGAGTGAGTGTAATAAGCTGAGGCTGGGAGCACACTCGTCTGTCTTTTTTTCTGTCGGTTTTCTGTATGCGTTTTCTGCACACCATGTGTGTCTGTATGTGTGAAAACATGCACGTTTTATCACAGGAGCTAATGCAATTGATAGAGAAAATGCCTGCAGTGCTTCACTGCTGTCTGTTTTTATCTGCATGGGGAAAAGACATTCAAGTGTGCACTAGCCAATTGAATTGGTTCTCAGTTTACCTGTGCAGAAAGCGAGGGGGGGTAGGAGGGCCCATACAAAGTTTCATAGGGAGGCCCAGTAATTTCTAGTTACGCCCCTGAGTGTAACATCACAAACAGCTAGTCAGGAGTGGTGTATACATATCTCCCTGACTGCTAGTTATATTACAGCAATATTCCAGCACGTATACTGTAGCTACCTGTTACCTCCTCTGATCAGCTTTCCCTCTCAGCCTGTGCATGCTGTGAGGAGAACACAGTGAAGTATATTTGTAAACTGTGTGAGGAGTGAAGCATGGGAGAGAACTGTGGGAATAAAGTGCCGCTAGCACTAGTGGTAATGTGAACCCCAAAACAGAGTATTAACTAAAACACTTTTTTATCAATAGTTGTCCTTGAAAGTGATATTTTACGCTTGCTAAAAAATTTGCTATATGCAGCAAGCCTGCATAAAAGGTTTTTGCACTTTAATGCAATTAAGAATGACATCTCCATTTAAATTTGCAGACAGACAGTATCCAAATCTGACCATAAGCACCTGCAGAAGCTTTGACTAGTTTGGAATCTTCACTCTTACTTGTAGTCCAAACAGCCCAGGTCTTTCTCCTCATAAATAGTTATTTTCCACACCTGCAATAATTGAGTTGCTGGCACCAACATTGACACTCCTGTCCTGATGGACGATTTGGGTGGAGCAGATGCGCAAATATTCTTAGAGACAGAACACCAAAAGTTGTTTAGGTGATACCAGCTGTACGGGCCCTTTTCCACTAGCAATCGCAATCAGTCACAAACGCCAGCGATTGCAATTTTTCATTAATTTTGTTATGCGATTACAATTTTTATTTGCATTGCATTATTCCTCTTAAAATTGCTCCAGAAAGCCATTGCCATTTGCGATAATCAAATCGAATCACTATAGTGGAAAATATTTATGATTTCTATGATAAAGTAGCATTTAAAAATCACTAGCGATTTGTGATTCAGTTGTGTAGTGGAGAAAGACCCTATAAGATTTCTTTGCAAGCTTTAAAAATGTTGTTTCCTCTTTAGGCATGTTACAGAACTGGATCAGAACCGGTTCTGTATGGTTGGTTCTAATCCAGCTCTGTAACCTGCCTGAAGAAGAAACAAAGTTTTGAAAGCTTGCAAAAAAATATTTGTTGTTATGTCTTTGGATGCTCTTTATGACTAATACTCGATCACATGCAGGTGGCTTTACCATGGCAAATATTCTTGGAAACTTTCCATGCATTTTAAGTCGTTTTATTAGTCCTTGTCTCAGATTTTATGGAATTACCGCCTTTCCACAGTTCCAATTAGGATGTTTTGTGTTCTGCAGGTACTGAAACATCTCCGACACCTGAATTTCACCAACAACATGGGGGAGCAGGTGGACTTCAATGACTTTGGAGACCTGGTGGGGAACTATACCATCATCAACTGGCACCTGGCCAAGGAGGACGACTCGGAGGACGAAGTGGTGTTTGAAGACATTGGGACCTACAACGTCTACGCTCGGAATGGGGAGCGGCTTCTCATCAACGAGAGCAAGATCTTGTGGAGCGGATTCTCCAGAGTGGTAGGGGGTATTGCACAGCACAAAACACGTATGATCAGTCGTTGTGAGATGAATTGTTGCTTGCTTGTATAGAGCAGGTGGATCTGGTGCTGCTGCAAAGCTACAGGAAGTTCTCAGTACTGTGCCGGTGGTCTGGGCACTAGTGTTTGTTACAGTGCCACCCTCAGTACTGTGCCGGTGGTCTGGGCACCAGTGTTTGTTGCAGTGCCACCCTCAGTACTGTGCTGGTAGCCTGGGCACCAGAGATTGTAATAGTGCTATCCTCAGTACTGTGCTGGTAGTCTGGGCAGTGTCTGTTACAGTGTCACCCTCAGTACTGTGCAAGTAGTCTGGGCACCAGTGATTGTTACAGTGCCATCCTCAGTACTGTGCAGGTAGTCTTGGCACCAGTATTTGTTACAGTGCCATCCTCTGTACTGTGCTGGTAGCCTGGGCACCAGAGATTGTAATAGTGCCATCCTCAGTACTGTGCTGGTAGTCTGGGCAGTGTCTGTTACAGTGTCACCCTCAGTACTGTGCAAGTAGTCTGGGCACCAGTGTGTGTTACAGTGCCATCCTCAGTACTGTGCCGGTAGCCTGGGCACCAGTGCTTCTTACAGTGCCATCCTCAGTACTGTGCAGTGGTCTGGGCACCAGTGTTTGTTAGTGCCATCCTCAGTACTGTGCTGGTAGCCTGGCACCAGTTTGTTACAGTGCCAGTCTCGGTACTGTGGTGGTGTTCTAGATACCGATGGTTGCCTACAGCACCATCCATTTTACTGTGCAGGTGGTCTGGGCACAAGTGTTTGGCTATAGTGCCATGCTCAGTGGGCATAAGGAGAGACTCCTGCATATTCCAGTTTTTGAATTTTTTTTAATAGGGCTGAGATATCCTTTAAAGAGAACCTGTACGCCATCGTGTGTGTCCTCTGCTGCCCCTGTGTATAAGGAGAAGCAGCAGCGCTGCTCACCTAATCCATGGCTGCCGTGGCAATCGCAGACCTCTCCTCTCCTGCATGTATCCCCTAGTGCTAGCTTCTGCTAATGACATGATCAGCAGAAGCTGGCACGAGGGGAAGGGGATACATGCAGGAGAGGAGAGGTCTCTGATCGGCGCTGGAGCCATGATGGATTAGGTGCTTCTCCTACTTATACACAGGGGCAGAGGAGGACACATGGTGGAGCGCAGGACCGACGGGGGGCTTGGGACAGCAGTTGAGGGAGTTCCCAACATCGCAGTAGGTCGGCGGTTCGTATCGGTGGGCGTGTCCTGTATTTGGCATATGAGGAGCAGGGACTTTTTCTCCCCATTTTTGGGGGTGAAAAAGTGCATCTTAAATGCCAAAAAATATGTACTGTATATACTATTAATCTTCCTTAAACAGGAAGTGGGTTTGATTGGACCAATTCCAAACTGAATACAATTATATCCTCACCCTATCCATTCTATTTTGGTAGGTTCCATTCTCCAACTGCAGCCGGATCTGCCAGGAGGGCACCAGGAAGGGGATAATCGAGGGCGAGCCGACCTGCTGCTTCATGTGTGAGGACTGCCCTGACGGCGAGTACTCCGATGAGACAGGTGAGTGCGGGCAGAGAGGGCGTCTACTGCAGGAAAATGGGGGAGACTCCCACTGACATCACCTGGTTTCACCAGGGCCAAAAAACTGTTCTAAAAATGGAGTAGCTGATTTAATTTTATTTTTTTTAATAAAAGGACATCTGAAGTGAGAGAGATATGGTGGCTGTTATTTTCATTTCCTTTTAAGCAATACCAGTTGCCTGGCTGCCCTGCTGATCCTCTGCCTCTAATACTATTAGCCATAGCCCCTGAACAAGCATGCGGCACATCAGGTGTTTCTAACAATATTGTCAGATCTGACAAGATTAGCTGCATGCTTGTTTCTGGTGTGATTCAGACACTTCTGCAGCCAAACAGACCAACAGGCAACTGGAATTGGTTACATGGAAATAAATATGGCAGCCTCCATACACTTCTCACTTTAGTTGTCCTTTAAAGTGGATCCGAGATAAACTTTTACTACTCATTGCATAAATTGTGTTCCTTTCATATAGTTTATAGCAGGGGTCCCCAACCTTTTTGAGCCCGGGGCCCACTATCCCGACCAAAATGGGGGCGGGGGGGGGGGGGTGAGTGGGCGTGGCTAGTGTGACGGCAGCAGCAGCCCCCCCCCCCCTTTTTTTTCCAGATTCCACAGTATAGCAAGTACAGTTTCCACAGTATAGCAAGTACAGTTAGCCCAGTATAGCAAGTGCAGTTACCACACTATAGCAAGTACAGTTAGCCTAGTATAGCAAGTATAGTTACCACAGTATAGCAAGTACAGTTAGCCTAGTATAGCAAGTACAGTTACCACAGTATAGCAAGTATAGCTACCCCAGTATAGCCAGTAGTTACCCCAGTATAGCAAGTACAGTTAGACTAGTATAGCAAGTATAGCTACCCCAGTATAGCAAGTACAGTTAGCCTAGTATAGCAAGTATAGTTACCCCAGTATAGCTAGTACAGTTACCACAGTATAGCAAGTACAGTTAGCCTAGTATAGCAAGTATATTTACCCCAGTATAGCTAGTACAGTTACCACAGTATAGCAAGTACAGTTAGCCCAGAATAGCAAGTATAGTTAGCCCAGAATAGCAAGTATAGTTAGCCCAGTATAGCCAGTATAGTTAGCCCAGTATGGCAAGTATAGTTAGCCCAGAATAGCAAGTATAGTTAGCTCAGAATAGCAAGTATAGTTAGCTCAGAATAGCAAGTATAGTTAGCCCAGAATAGCAAGTATAGTTAGCCCAGTATGGCAAGTATAGTTAGCCCAGAATAGCAAGTATAGTTAGCTCAGAATAGCAAGTATAGTTAGCTCAGAATAGCAAGTATAGTTAGCCCAGAATAGCCAGTATAGTTAGCCCAGTATGGCAAGTATAGTTAGCCCAGAATAGCAAGTATAGTTAGCCCAGAATAGCAAGTATAGTTAGCCCAGTATAGCCAGTATAGTTAGCCCAGTATGGCAAGTATAGTTAGCCCAGAATAGCAAGTATAGTTAGCTCAGAATAGCAAGTATAGTTAGCTCAGAATAGCAAGTATAGTTAGCCCAGAATAGCAAGTATAGTTAGCCCAGTATGGCAAGTATAGTTATCCCAGAATAGCAAGTATAGTTAGCCCAGAATAGCCAGTATAGTTAGCCCAGTATGGCAAGTATAGTTAGCCCAGAATAGCAAGTATAGTTAGCTCAGGATAGCAAGTATAGTTAGCTCAGAATAGCAAGTATAGTTAGCCCAGAATAGCCAGTATAGTTAGCCCAGTATGGCAAGTATAGTTAGCCCAGAATAGCAAGTATAGTTAGCTCAGAATAGCAAGTATAGTTAGCTCAGAATAGCAAGTATAGTTAGCTCAGAATAGCAAGTATAGTTAGCCCAGAATAGCAAGTATAGTTAGCCCAGAATAGCCAGTATAGTTAGCCCAGTATGGCAAGTATAGTTAGCCCAGAATAGCAAGTATAGTTAGCTCAGAATAGCAAGTATAGTTAGCCCAGAATAGCCAGTATAGTTAGCCCAGTATGGCAAGTATAGTTAGCCCAGAATAGCAAGTATAGTTAGCCCAGTATCGCTGCCCTAGTGTCGCCAGTACAGTTAGCCCAGTGTAGCCTCTCCTCCCCCCGCGCGGCTGCCGCTCCTGTTACCTTACGAGTGGGCGGTCGCTTCCTTGTATTCCCCATAGCTCCTCTCCTCTTGCAGCACCTCGTATCACAGCAGCGCTTCCCGCGCGGCTGCTGTAGGAAGGGTAGGAAATAGGACAGCGGCTTCCTGTAGCGGCGATCGCCGTTACCATGGGAACACTGCCCGCCTCCTTCCCTCCTTACAGCATGCGCACAGCAAGCGCTGCTGTAATACGAGATGCTTCAAAGAGGAGAGGGGCTATGGGGAATATAAGGAAGAAAGCGGCCGCCCGCTCATAAGGTATCAGGAACGGATGCCGCTGGGGGGAGAGGGAGAGAAGCCAGATCCGCCGCGGCCCCCCAGAAATCTGCCCGCGGCCCCCCAGAAATCTGCCCACGGACCCCCAGGGGGCCGCGGCCCCCAGGTTGGGGACCTCTGGTTTATAGGGCATTCCTCAAGCCAAATACTTTTTTTGTTTTGTTTTAATACTCTAATTCCCTATAAACTAAATAAGCCTCGCCCACAGCTTTTCAGAGTGCCTTGGCACTGTAGCAAGGGCTTATGGGAGCTCAGTCTGGGCAGGAGGAGGTTACTAGCCATTGATTTCAGAGGCAGAGGGGAGGAGGAGAGGGGAGTGAATTTACACACAGGCAAAGCTGATAACATCTCCAGCCCTCAGCCTGTGACAAATAGAACATGGCTGTCCTCATTGTATCACACGTAGAAATCATCATAAACGTTTGAAGCTGTTTGCAGCTAGATTTGCTGTGTAAACTATCTAAACTTTAGATAAGATATATGACAAGTTACTTATTATAGTTAGTCTTTCATCTCGGATCCGAGAACTGTAACCAAGGATTGAACGTCATCCGAATCAGTAGCAGATACCCCCTTTCTCATGAGAAATCTTTACCTTTATATGAGTAAATCATCGGGGGGGGGGGGGGGGTGTCTGTATGGCTGCTATTGTGGTGAAACCCCTCCCACAGTGTGATGTCATGACCATGGTCCTGACAGTTTGCTGTCTGTGACCCTCGTTGCATTGTGGGAAATAACTGCTGTTTCCAACTGCCAAGCAAGCAGTATCTCCCTCTGTGCATAGAACTCTCAGCAACGAACATTCCGTACAGATCAACGGACGGAACTATAGATGTCACTACCAGTGATAAATCTCAGACTGTAAATCAGGGAGAGGAAAGATTTTTACAATAGGCAAACCCAGACTAAATCTATAAATTAGTATTGTAAATATTAAGCAATATTATTGAATTATGTTATTTTCACTACAGTTCCTCTTTTAAAAATAAAATAAGAAAAGGTGTATTCGCATGCAAATAACCGGTACAGAATTGGGATTGGGGTAGTTTTTCCCCGGGAACCGGTTATTTTGATTACATGAAATGAATTCAGGTTTTCTTCAATGCTTCTAAAGAAATCCTAACACTAACCCACACCTTTCAGCTATGTCCAACACTAACCAGTTTTCTAGCATTAAACTACCACCCAATTCAAACCCCATCTGATAGTTACAATAACCTTGACCCTAAAGTTGACCATAGACATAATACTGTAGTCAGCTGATATTAAGCAGACAGGCATCATCCGCTGACCCATCATCTGCAGACTGACCCATAAACACTGCTTAAAGAAAACCCTACCAACATTGTATGTTCTGCTACAGCTTCCAGCTCCACTCTGCTCCTGCTAAACACCCCAACTCCACCTTCATATGTCTCCCAGCCACTTCCTGCTCTGCTGCCCTGCTCCACCTCACTCCTGCTAAACACTCCAACTCCACCTTCATATAAACACTCAGCCACTTCCTACTACACTGTTCTTCTACTTAAAGGACAACTGTAATGAAAAGAATATTGTGGCTGCCATATCGCTTTCCTTTTAAACAATACTAGTTGCCTGACAGCCCTGCTGAGCTATTTGGCTGCAGTAGTGTCTGAATAACAACAGAATCAAGCATGCAGCTAATCTTCTCAGATCTGATAATAATGTCAGAAACACCCGATCTGCTGCATGCTTGTTCGGGGTCTATGGCTAAATGTATTAGAGGCAGAGGATCAGCAGGAAAGCCAGGCAACTGGTATTGCTTTAAAGAAAATAAATATGGCAGCCTCCATGTCCCTCTCGTTACAGTTGTCCTTTAAGGAAGGTTACACTATCATTTGGATTTGGAAATGGTATACAAAGATCTCCAGTAACCTTCCAGGAATAAAGAGCCTAATATAGTGGAGTATTCAGGTCTGTAGTGGAATATCAATAAATTAGTAAGTTTACTCACAAACTAAAGGTTGCCCCGATAGCAACCACGGTTAGCATGTGCGAGGAACACCCAACCTCAATCAGGTGTGTAAGTCCCACTCTGACACTTGGTTGTTCTTCCAATAAAACTGATACTTACGAACACATAACATATGATAATGAGGCAGAACCCAACATAAACTAAATTTTTTTTTAAAAAAAAGTGTGAAATATTGGATGGATTGTTGTGGCAACTCCAAGTAAGACAACTGGCATTCACCAAATAAAGAGGACCACAGACAATGCATTTTGTGACTATTAACCCACTGCATTGTGTGACCTACCAGCTGAATTCCAGTTATCTTCTTTGAAGGAATCACATCTTCCATCCAATTCCAAATAGTTTTTAGTTCTTTTGCTTCCTTATTATTCTTTAATTGTAGATGTTCTTCAGTATACCAATCGTGATAACACTTCTGTTTTGTACAAATGTTCACAGATGCGAGTGCCTGCGAAAAATGTGGTGCTGAATACTGGTCCAATGAAAACCACACCTTCTGCATCCTGAAAGAGATCGAGTTCTTGTCTTGGACGGAACCCTTTGGGATCGCCCTCACCATGTTCTCCATCTTAGGAATAGTCCTGACTTCCTTCGTGCTAAGTGTCTTCATTAAATTTCGCAACACGCCCATCGTCAAGGCAACAAACCGGGAGCTGTCCTATCTCCTGCTTTTCTCCTTGTTGTGCTGCTTCTCCAGTTCCCTGTTCTTCATCGGCGAACCAGAAGACTGGACTTGCCGACTACGCCAACCGGCTTTCGGCATTAGCTTTGTACTTTGCATCTCGTGTATCCTGGTAAAAACAAACCGTATCCTGCTTGTGTTCGAGGCCAAAATACCCACAAGTTTTCAGCGGAAGTGGTGGGGCCTAAACCTTCAGTTTCTCCTGGTGTTTCTGTGCACCTTCGTGCAGATTGTGACTTGCATTATATGGCTGTACACGTCACCTCCAAAGGCGGCAAAAAATCACGATGATGAAATCATATTTGTCATCTGTAACGAGGGATCACTGATGGCTCTTGGATTCCTGATTAGTTATATATGCGTGCTGGCGGGCATCTGCTTTTTCTTTGCTTTCAAGGCACGGAAACTACCAGAGAACTTTAACGAAGCCAAGTTCATCACCTTCAGCATGCTCATATTCTTCATAGTTTGGATATCCTTCATTCCAGCCTATGTAAGCACCTATGGGAAATACGTTTCAGCCGTTGAGATAATTGCCATTTTGGCCTCAAGTTTTGGCTTGTTGGCTTGCATCTTCTTTAACAAGGTCTACATTATCCTGTTCAAACCATCCAGGAACACCATCGAAGAGGTCCGCTGCAGCACTGTAGCTCATGCCTTTAAGGTTGCAGCTCGAGCTACTCTGAGACGTAGCAACGTTTCCCACAAAAGGTCCAACAGCTTAGGAGGATCTACAGGTTCCACCCCATCGTCTTCAGCGAGCAGCAAGAGTAACCACGATGAACATTTTTCTGCAGCTGACCGTGCCAGAAGCTGCAAACAAAAAGTGAGCTTTGGCAGTGGCACGGTCACTTTATCATTGAGTTTCGAAGAGCCTGCAAAGAATTCAGTGTCTAACAAATCCACAAAGCCAAAGAAGTCCCTGGAAGGTACAAACAGCGATGACAGCTTAATGAGGCATAAAGCTTTACTCCCACTCCAAAATAGTGATGGTGGAAGCGAGTCAAGCTTCCGTACTGCCTCCAACGTTGACGACTCTGAGCACCAGGAGTCCACCAGCCAAGCCAGCCCAGACAACCAAAGCACAATGGTTTCTTTAACTCAACCAGAGAATCCTAAGACGGATATTGATGGCTCATTCTCAGAGAACATGGTTAAGTCTTAACTAAGTGGCCATTTTAGACTTTAACATGAACAGAATTCTATTTGATGGCAGGAGTTGAACAAAGGCATGGGTTGGATCACGTGGACATTACATTTATTGGAGACTTCTCTCTCCCATCTATTAACGCTGATTGACTGAAAGAACACAACACTTCGTATTCGTTTCATACCGGCATATTTCCAGATGCGGACAAACCTTTATGTTTGTTGTAAGAGTTATCCCAGCTTGAGGAACTGTATTAGTAGTGGACTAGTAGTAGGTGAAAAGTTGACCCGTGGAAAATGATGAACGTGTATTTCTGTACCTGTACCCAGTTTTGAATGTTTAAACCTGTGAGCTATTCGTATGTATTTTGGTGCCGATTTCTTGGAGCCTAGATGGGGTGGGCGGGTGGGGGCAATTTCTGGTCTGTCTGCATTGGCGATATTGAAAATAATGAATAAAATGTACACATAGTCCCTAATTTCACGCATTTCTTATAGTAATTTACAGTCAAACAGCCTCTACTGGCTGAAATTTGGTAACAAAGCAGAACTCAGCCGACATTACTTTGGGATAAAAGCTGTTAGGTTAACTATATGGGCAATATGGTTTTATTTATTCTATTTTAGGCCAGGCTGAAGTTCCAGTTTAACTGGCAGCTGACAGTTCATTGATCTTCAGTTGACAAATCTATTTAGCAAGTAAAAACGTCTGTGTCTGCCCCCACAAATTCCCAACTGGAATTTAACATTTTTCGTGACAATATACTCTGTACAGCGCTGCGTAATATGTCGGCGCTATATAAATACTAAATAATAATACATTTTTAGGCTTTCGGTTCATTATTATTCGGCACTGGCACTTCTGTGTGAGATCCTGGGCAGTGTTGGTGTTCGAATTCGGTATATTGAATTCAGAACATTGGAATACTCCCGAACACCACACTTTAGCATCAAACAAGCGGACAGGGTCGGGAGAGGCCACTACTTGCGCTTCACGGCGCGTTTCATGCAACTCTGATGCTTCCTCTTTCCAAAGCCAGCAGGAGGAAGTATCAGTCACATGAAATGTGCCATAAAGCACAAGTAGTGACCTCCGCCGACCCTGTCCACTTGTTCTGTACTGAAGTTTGGTGTTCGGGAGTATTCCAATGTTCTGAATTCGAGACCAACACTACTCCTAACACCAGAGAGTTACAGTATAACTAATTACAGTGCGGAGAACTAAAACCACTAGAAGGAACTAGAAAAAAAAAAAAAAAAAAAAAAACAACTTTGGACTAAAATATAAATTTTGTCAACTGAACGGAATACTGAGGTGAAAAACAAATGAAAAACTATAGTATCTAGTCTCCTCCTACTAGCAAAAAATTGTTTTTGAATTATTTTTTTACATCCCACGGTTTTATTCTGTATTTTAATCTACTTAAAGGGAACCTGATGTGAGAGGGCTCTGGGGGCTGACATGTTTATTTCCTTTTAAATAATGCAGATTGCCTGGCTTTCCTGCTGATCCTCTGCCTCTAATGCTAGGCACACACAATGTCATTTTCTGACAGATCAACTATTTCCAATATTTCCGATCGATTTTCCATTTCCTATGGAAACTCAATCAGACATGTTGGAAAGTCGATCTGACAGTAAATCTGTCAGAAAATTGCATCGTGTGTACCTAGCATAATACTTTAAGCCATAGACCCTGAACAAGCACGTACATCAAAGGTCTATACCAGATTAGCTGTACACTTGTTTCAGATGTGTGATTTAGACCCTACTGATCAAAAGGATCAGCAGGCCAGGGAACTGTTATTGTTTAAATTCAAATAAATATGGCAGCTTCCATAGGTCTCACACCTCGGGTTCCTTTTAATTTTTTTTTTTTTAATGTTTCTTTGTTTCTGCTCTAAGACACAGTATTTGAAGTATGCCAGAGCTAAAATCTATGAACTATTGACCCCCTTTATCTCGACCCTGCTCTCAGAAGCTTTTCTTTGGCAGCAAAGAGCTTTATGGCTGTAATTCCTTATCAGTGAGGGTTATACTATAGCCTGACTAGGATAGCATAACTGAATGGTTAACCACATAACGACCAGCTAACACCGATAGGCGGCGGCTGGTCGTTTGTGGGTTTCCATGGAAACGGCTGTTCCATGTCAGTTCACGGAGGGTGTCTCCATGAACAGCCTGCGAGCCTCCGATCGCGGCTCGCAGGCTAAATGTAAACACGCGGGGAAGAAATCCCGTGTGTACATCCATACGGCGCTGCTGCGCAGCAGCGCCGTAAAGGAGATCGGCGATCCCCGGCCTCTGATTGGCCGGGGACCGCCGGCATCTGATAGGCTGAAGCGTATCAGAGGCGGCGCAGGACGGATCGCCGTCCTGTGCCGCCCACTGCAAGAGAGAGGGAGAGGGAGGGAAGGAGAGGGAGGAATAGCGCTGCGGAGGGGGGCTTTGAGGAGCCCCCCCCCCCCCGCTCGGCCACACAGAGCGACGGCGATCAGACCCCCCCAGCAGGACATCCCCTTACTGGGGAAAAAAGGGGGGGGGGGGGGAAGTCTGATCGCCCTGCCTTTCACATGATCTCTGCTGCGGGCTGCAGAGCCCACGCAGCACAGATCAGAGAAACCAGCTCCGGTCGTTAAGTGGTTAAAGTGGGATTGTCACCATAAAATTCAAATTTCAACAGCAGCTGGGCTGAGTGTACTAAGTGATAAAGATGCTAATCCAGCATTCAAAACTTCTTCTGCTGTTATGGTTTGGAGTTATTACATACCTTAGGAGCACTGGCCCTTTAGTAGTCAGTGTCAAACAGTTGCATGCTGGGTTTTTTTAATCTATAATATATTCCTCATCTTCCCTTTATTTCCCTGCCTAGCTGAAACATGATCCTCTGCTCACTTGTGTTTACAAGCAAGGCTGAGGTGACTCAGCAATTGGAGGAGAAAAGAAAAAAGTTAAGGGAAGAAATTACATCAGTATTTAGCCTCAAACTGTGGGCAAAAGACATGGCCCCCACCAGGAACAGGATTCTATTCATTTACAATATAACATTCACTGAAATCAAAAGGTGGACAGTACAATACATGTGTTATGTAAGTAGATCAAGTATCTACTATATGTGTGTTTTTTCCCTGGCATAGTATGGCTAATCCTACTGCTTTAACTCTTTCAGGCAGAGAAAAAAAAAAAACACAGCCTAGTTATTGGTATGCTTGGCACTGCACACAGACATGTCCGCCTCATGTCACATGTCACCTCAGTACTCATTTAACACAGAAGGTATTTGCAGCAATTGACCTTCACACAAGCAAGAGGCTCAATAAGCTATTCTCATGCTGCAGTCACGTCAGGTCAGTGAGTGAAGGTGGAAATCATTCCTCCTTCTTCCTGGAAAAGCCAGCCATAGTAACCACATCCTAAACCTCATTAGTTTAACTTAAAGCGAATGTTCCCCTTTATTGATATACAGACTTCAAACCAACAGAGGTTGAGTCCGATGATAACTTTAACCACTTTTTCCACCACTACAGTATACAGTATATTCAAGTAGTCGCCAAGCAGTGAAGATTTTCAATTTTCTGTTTAATTCACAAAGACAGTGATTATACAGCCATCACCCGGTATAGGTATCAGGAGTAAGTAGCTCTCAGGTGTAAGTAGCTCTCAGATGCTCACAGCGCTGTAGGGCAAACTTACTTAGTAAGTGTGTCTACATTGCAGCCGGGCAGTAAAGCACAACGGACAGACGCCGCATCGAGCGGTCTCCTGCACTTTGACGAGTGCAGTGCAATGTAGACACACTCACTTCCAAGTGTACCCTACATTGCTGTGAGCATCTGAGAGCTACTTATACCTGAGAGCTATACTTACACCCGATACCTACACCGGGTGATAGCTGTATATTCAGTCTTAGTGAATTAAACAGAAAATTGTAAATCTTCACTGCTGGTCGACTACTTCATTGGATATCAAGTCTGGAAGTCACACAGACTGGACCGTCCAGGAAGGATCCATAGCAAGTGAGGTGTGCTGTTCAGGAAGTATATCTAGTATACAGTATATTGAATTGGTAAAACTGAGAAATAATGTATTTTTTTCTATTTTGTTTCCTCTTTTTCCTATTAAAATACATAGAAAACAAAATTGTTAAAAGAGGAACTGTCGCAAAAATCTTAAAATTTAAAACACATACAAATAAGAAGTACATTTCTTCCTGAGTAAAATGAGCCATAAATTACTTTTCTCCTATGTTGCTGTCACTTACAGTAGGTAGAAATCTGACATTACCGACAGACTTTTGGACTAGCCCATCTTCTCATAGGGTTTTCTTTATTTTTAAAAGCACTTAGTGAATGGCAGTTGCTCCATCCAACTGCCAAAATAGTGCACAGAGAGCAGGGAGGCTGGCCAGCATATTTGTATAAAGATTTTTCAGGGAATACCTTTATAAAGAATAGAGGCCTTGCTGAGAATCCCCCATGGAGAGATGGGCTAGTCCAAAACCTGTTGGTAATGTCAGATTTCTACTACCTACTGTAAGTGACAGCAACATAGAAGAAAAGTAATTTATGGCTCATTCTACTCTGGGAGAAACGTACTTCTTATTTGTATGTGTTTTAAATTTTAAGATTTTCACGACAGTTCCTCTTTAAGGGAAAAAAATGCCATACAATGAAAATATAGTTAGTCTTGAAAAAAACAATATATATTTCATTTAGCTGTCATAAGTATTGATAAAGTTATTCATGATTAAATAAACTGTCAAAACTGCTCTGGTCCATAAGGGGGAAACAAGGTCTGGATGCGAAGTGGCTAATGACTAACTGTACATGGCTTACTGCAAGCTTTCCAAACGTTAAGTTTCCTCTTCAGGCATTATTCAGAACTGGATCAGAACTGTACAACTGTAGGGATGGTCGCTGGATTCCCGCGATTACGGCCGGAATTTTGTGATTCCGGTTCCGATATGACGGAACGGAATTGCTATACGGCTA
Source organism: Hyperolius riggenbachi (assembly GCF_040937935.1). Taxonomy (NCBI): domain Eukaryota; kingdom Metazoa; phylum Chordata; class Amphibia; order Anura; family Hyperoliidae; genus Hyperolius; species Hyperolius riggenbachi. The sequence continues at coordinate 558,766,688 of NC_090647.1, forward strand.
AAACGGAATTCCGCTGAAAATTTTAAAATTCTGCGAAATTTTACGGAATTCAAATTTGTTTCCCCACCAAACTGATTTCTGCCTGATAACAGGTATTTCTACTCCCTCCTCCCTCCAGCCAGCCTAGCATGTACCATTATGATATATCCAAGAGAAAAATGAGCTTGCTTAAGGATTTGTAGCATGTCAAAAGCCAACTCACATTGGCTGGGAATTGAACCCAGGTCTAGTGCTCGGTAGGCTGCTATCCTCCTAACCATTATACCAACACAACACACTACAATGCTACATGCTGAAGCCAGCCTAGCATGTACCATTATGATATATCCAAGAGAAAAATGAGCTCTCTCTCTCTCTCTCTCTAGGACTTGATACCATTGAACTGAATTTTCAGCTTAAAAACAGCAGAATTTCACAGGCAATTTCGGAATTTCGCCAGATTGAAAAAAAAATTCCGTTCCGACCAAACGGAACGGAATGACCAATTTCCGCCTAAAATTGCGGAAAATACAATTCCGCGGAAAGCGGTGACCATCCCTAGAGAGAGAGAGAGAGAGAGAGAGAGAGAGAGAGAGAGAGAGAGAGAGAGAGAGAGAGAGAGAGAGAGAGAGAGAGAGATGAATCTACCTGGCTATCTGGGGTTCTCTTCGGACAACTGTTGAACACAAAAGGCAAGACCATGCCTGGGTGGGCTTGAACCACCAACCTTGCAGTTAACAGCCAAACGCGCTAACCAATTGTGCCACAGACACTGTGTACCACAAAAACTGTGCACGCAGTTGCTGTTGAATGATTTTATGGGGATGTATGTGTGTCTTTTGGAGGGAGGAAGTAAGTCTGCTCCAAGAAGTTTCAGCATGTAGTGTTGGTGGTATAATGGTTAGGATAGCAGCCTACTGAGCACTAGACCTGGGTTCAATTCCCAGCCAATGTGAGATGGGTTTTGACATGCTACAAATCCTTAAAGGGAAGGTTCAGGGACTATCCGAAAAAAATAAAAATCCCCATCCACTTACCTGGGGCTTCCTCCAGCCCGTGGCAGGCAGGAGGTGCCCTCGGCGCCGCTCCGCAGGCTCCCGGTGGTCTCCGGTGGCGCCTGCGCAGTACAGCCCGGAGGACGTCCGATGACATCAGCGCGCCGGCGTGGGACGCAGAAGTGCCGGGCCTTGGAGCGCAGAAGAGCCCGACCTGGCCGCCAGCCTGGCCAGGTCGGACGCGCCACCGGAGACCACCGGGAGCCTGCGGAGCGGCGCCGAGGGCACCTCCTGCCTGCCACGGGCTGGAGGAAGTCCCAGGTAAGTGGATGGGGATTTTTATTTTTTTCGGATAGTCCCTGAACCTTCCCTTTAAGCAAGCTTATTTTTCTCTTGGATATATCACAATGGTACATGCAAGGCTGGCTTCAGCATATAGCATTGTAGTGTGTTGTGTTGGTGGTATAATGGTTAGGATAGCAGCCTACAGAGCGGTAGGCCTGGGTTCAATTCCTGGGCCTGGCCAATGTATGTGAGTTGGCTTTTAAAATCCTACAAATCCCTAAGCAAGATCATTTTTCTCTTGGATATATCATAATGGTACATGCTAGGCTGGCTTCAGCATGTAGTGTTGGTGGTGGTGTAGTGGTGAAGAGAGTTACCTACCGAGCACTAGACCTGGGTTCAATTCCCAGTCAAGACCTGGGTTCAATTCCCAGGCAAGGTATGTAAGCTGGCTTTTGAAATCCTACAATTCCCTGGTAGACGAGACCCTCCTCCCTCTGAGGAGGGAGGGAGGAAGGAAAAAAAGGACTAAGGAAACAGTCAATAGAGTCTATGGGCTACCACATAGCATAAACAAGGTTCCATTTGCGATTATTATAATTTTTCCGCCGGAATCCAGAATTCCGCGGAAATTCGGAAAAATCAGACGGAATTCTCATAGCGACGGAATTTACCTCTGGCGGAATCCGCAAATTCCGGTGGAACAGAATTAGTTCGTTCCGATCATGACTGTATGGCTGTGATCCAACTCTGTATCATGTCAAAGGAACAAACTTTGCATTTCAATAGCTTGCAGTAAACAATGCAAATCTGTTGGCTTGACGTCTGCACCTTTACTGAGAAATAAGCAATCGTTTTAACAATAAAATTGGCCTCAATTCACTAAGATCATGCTGGAGATAATAAGGCAAGAGAAAACTTACCTCCACACAGAGAGGGAGTTATCTTATCTCTTCATTCCTTAAGTTACCTCCTCTGTAGTTATTTTCACACGCAGTTAATAAACAGCCTGTCTTTAACTCTGGAGTTATTTTAAGGATTGAAGAGTTAACTTAAAGACAGAAGAGTTAACTTTAGGTTTGCCTGACGTAAAATGTTTCCTGAATACGACATGCCTCATCACCATGGTGACCACTCTAGAAATGTTACTAGACAGTAGATAAGCTTAGTGAATTTAGGCCAATTTAATGTCAGTTATTATTTGAGGTAGAATGCTTTGTATAGTTGAATGCAAATAGTCAGCTACTCCAGGTGGATTATAACAGGCTATGTCAAGGGTGGGCGTGTCTGAGCATACTGACAGACAGTTTGTGAAGGTGTAGAAAACAAGCTACAATTGATCTTGTTCTGCGCAGCTACACAATTACTCCAGCAGAAAGTCAAAAGACAACAGGTAAGTACTGAAAACTAGTGTGAAATGGAGTACAAATTACAAAAGCGATGCAACTTTGGCTTACTGTCAGTGCTGGAACCTCATAGCAACTTGCAAGTGGAAATGGATAGTTTTAAATAAATATCAAACAGAAAATATGACCAGTACTGATGCATGTTGCTAACAATTTTTTATGCAAACAGTGGAATACCCTTTAGCCTCATCTACACGCGTAGATGAGGCTCCGATGTGCCTTATCAATCGAGCCGCTAATGCGGCTCGATTGATAAGATCTGGCAGATCGGATCTCGCTACCGCCGATTCCCTGCTCGTTCCCGCGAGGGGACAATGCCAGGGAATCGAGCGGAAGATAAGCGGCGCCATGCGGGGACGAGGACGGATCGAATGCGACGCACACGGGTACGCGCGGGGATGCGGATGAGGCGATCCGGCGGCTAATCGAGCCGCCGGATCGCTCCGATGTAGCTCCGTGTAGATGGGGCTTTAAAGAGGCACTTAAAGGGATACTGTAGGGGGGTCAGGGGAAAATGAGTTGAACTTACCCGGGGCTTCTAACGGTCCCCCGCAGACATCCTGTGCCCGCGTAGCCACTCCCCAATGCTCCGGCCCCGCATCTAGTTCACTTCTGGAATTTCAGACTTTAAAGTCAGAAAACCACTGCGCCTGCGTTGCCGTGTCCTCGATCCCGCTGATGTCATCAAGAGCGCACGGCGCAGGCCCAGTATGGTCTGTGTCTGCGCAGTACACTCCTGGTGACATCAGCGGGAATGAGGACACGGGCGTGCAGGCGCAGTGGTTTTCTGACTTTACAGTCAGAAATTCCAGAAGTGAACTGGAGGCGGGGCCGGAGCATCGGTGAGTGGCTGCGCCAACACAGGATGTCTGCGGGGGACCATTAGAAGCCCCGTGTAAGTTCAGCTCATTTTCCCCCGACCCCCTACAGTATCCCTTTAAGTGAAATAAAAAAATAAAAAGTTTTAGTCACCTGGGGCTTCCCTCAGCCCCCTGCAGCTGTCCGGTGTCCTCGCAGCCTCGCGACGATCCTCCTGGACCCGACGGCGACCACTTCTGGTTTCGCCGTCAGGACCCGACAGGCTGGGAACGCGAGTGATTCTTCACGTTCCCAGCCACAATAGCGCCCTCTATGTTGCTATAGCAACCCTCTATGCTGCTATAGCAACATAGAGGGAGCTATTGTGGCTGGGAACGTGAAGAATCACTCAGGTTCCCAGCCTGTCGGGTCCTGACGGCGAAACCAGAAGTGGTCGCCGTCGGGTCCAGGAGGATCAGCGCGAGGCTGCGAGGGCACCGGACAGCTGCAGGGGGCTGAGGGAAGCCTCAGGTGAGTAAAACTTATTGTTTTTATTTCACTTAAGGTTCACTTTAAAATTATTGTTTTCCCAACTGGAAAGGAGGAAGATGGCCTTTCACGCAGAACTTATAGCACATCTGAACTGGGACAAAAAAAATTATTTTCATTTACCTGGGCCTTCTTCAAGCACCCAATAGTCTTTGAGGCCTCTTAATATCTTCAAGGTCCTTTTCATTGTTCCGCCCCCCACCCCATCCCTTAATTGCATCTGATAAGAGAGAGATCTGTCACCTGCCCATACACCATAGGCCGGTTCCCAATCAATTTCATGCTAAAATCGATCTGCAAGTTATACATTACCTATCCACGGCTTCTGTTTGTCTCTGCTGGCTCCAGGCGCACTCTTTCTTCATACACACTCGCCACGTGGTTGCTCAGTAACGTGGCCGCGTGTATGACGTCTGACGTCATGCATGCGCCCTTATTAGGAAACCACGTGGGGCGCGCGTGTATGTGGAACGGAATACGCCCAGAGCAGCAGAGGACAAGCAGAGGCCGTGGACAGGTAATGTATAACATGCACTGGGCATTGGGAGGTCACTTGACATTAGGGGGGACAGCACGGGGGGTTTCTTCGCGTTCATCGATTGTCCAGAAATTGCATGCCGTTACCACCGCACACCTGATTGAGCAAGTCGGCCCAACATCTTCCAGCATGCGCGATCGCCTATGCGACCAATTTCGGGACTGAAATTGGTCGCATTGTCGGTCCGGCAGGCACTTGGCGGCACTGATTTTCATCCAATTCTATTATAATAATTGAATCGGATGGTCGATCGGCTGCCAAGTCACCTGATGTATGGCCACCTTTAGTGCACTTAAAGGAATACTGTAGGGGGGTCAGGGGAAAAAGATGAACTTACCCGGGGCTTCTAATGGTCCCGGCAGACATCCTGTGCCCGCGCAGCCACTCACCAATGCTCCGGCCCCGCCTCTGGGTCACTTCTGGAATTTCTGTCTCACAGAGAAGGGCGGGGAAGAGGCGTAGATCTGCATGGCGATTTACGTCAGGAGAGGCAGAGCTGCAGCAGAAAGCTCTGCCTCTCAGGGCAGCACAATCCACAACCAAGATGGTCGTGGATGTTTGCCTCGGGATTTGGGGGGGGTCTAAAGCGCTCATTTTGCGGCAGGGATGCGGCGGTTTACATCTGATGAGACTACTGAAGCGAACTAGCAGGTAAAAATAGCAATTTTTGTCTGCTTCAGAGTCTCTTTAACATAACTTAACCACTTTACCCCCGCCCGTACGAATTTCTCCGTCCCTTTTTCCAACCTTTAACCCCCAGGGTCCGTACTTTCCGCGCTCCCGCCGCTGCCCGCGCTCCCGCTCGTAAACACGCCGCCCGCCGCTAGTAAACACGCCTCTGCCTGCTCACCCGGAGATCAATGAACGGGAAAATCCATTCCCATTTGTTGATTTAAGCCCCGCAATGATCCGCTGCTCTCCGATGGGCAGCGCGATCATTGTGAAAAAAAAAACCAACACTCACAGCCTCCTAGTACTTCCTGCGAGTGTCCGGAAGGACGCTCGCAGGTCGCAATAAACAGAGTTACTGTTGCCATCTTGTGGCCAAATAGTAAAACTACACCCTAAGCATTTTTTACATAGAAATAAATTAGTGTTACACAAAAAATTAACTCATTACCTCCCACACTCCCCATTTTTTTTTTTTTTGTAATTAAAATTTTTTTTAAAAAATTTACAATTAAAAAAAAAATACATAAATAGTTACCTTAGGGACTGAACTTTTTAAATATTTATGTCAAGAGGGTATAACACTGTTACTTTATGGAGGCAAAACTGAAAAATGCACCTTTATTTACAAATAAAATATTGGGGCCAAACATTGTGATAGGGACATAATTTAAACGGTTTTATAACCGGGACAAAAGGGCAAATAAATTTCATGGGTTTTAAATACAGTAGCACGCATTATTTAAAAACGATAATGGCCGAAAACTGAAAAATAATTTTTTTCCCACATTTTTCCTATTTTCCCATTAAAACACATTTAGAATAAAATAATTCTAGGCATAATGTCCCACCTAAAGAAAGCCTAATTGGTGGCGAAAAAAACAAGATATAGTTCATTTCATTGTGAGAAGTAATGATAAAGTTATAGACGAATGAATGGAAGGAGCGCTGAAAGGTGAAAATTGCTCTGGTGCTCAAGGGGTTAAACCCCTCAGTGGTGAAGTGGTTAAAATGTGGCTCTGATCGACATTGTAAAGGACTTTTATTATTGATTTTAGTTCTGTGAGGACTCAGGCACACTATAAGAATTTTTCTGAGTGCTTTATGACCTCCAGAGCTTTGTGAGAGCTTTTTAAAAAATGCTCCCATTGACTTTTATTAAAGTCACGGTAAAATCGCAATCGTGGTAAGATTGCGCAATTTTACTGTAAGTCAATGGGAGAGTTTTTTAAAAAGCTCTCAGAAAGCTCTGATGGCCGAAAAGCGCTCAAAAAAGCGCTTACAGTGTATCTGAGCCCTGACAGTAGAAAATCGAGTCCTCATTAGTTCTACTCAATCCTCTTAGTTTGCCATCAACATTCACAAGGTACATACTGGAGGAAGCAGAAATCTGCACACACTGCAACTAGTTTACTATCAGTACATACACAGGTTAAAAGCTTATACTGTACGTATTGAAGGCAGCAAAGATCAGCACACACTGCAGCTAGTTTACTATCAGTACAGGCACAGAGTGACAGTAAAAGACTCAGTAATAAAAATGTGCTACAAAATAGTTCAAGACATTTTAAAGTGAACATGAGGTGAAAATAAACTGACGAGACAAACAATTATATTTATTCTCCTACTCTTAAAAATGACCTTTTTTAACCACCTTAGCGGTATGGACGAGCTCAGCTCGTCCATTACCGCCAGAGGGTGCCGCTCAGGCCCTGCTGGGCCGATTTACATGAAATAAAGAGCAGCACACGCAGCCGGCACTTTGCCAGCCGCGTGTGCTGCCCGATCGCCGCCGCTCTGCGGCGATCCGCCGCGAGCAGCGGCGAAAGAGGGTCCCCCCAGCCGCCTGAGCCCTGCGCAGCCGGAACAAATAGTTCCGGCCAGCGCTAAGGGCTGGATCGGAGGCGGCAGACGTCAGGACGTCGGCTGACGTCCATGACGTCACTCCGCTCGTCGCTATGGCGACGATCTAAGCAAAACAAGGAAGGCCGCTCATTGCGGCCTTCCTTGTTTATTCTGGGCGCCGGAGGCGATCAGAAGAACGCCTCCGGAGCGCCATCTAGTGGGCTTTCATGCAGCCAACTTTCAGTTGGCTGCATGAAATATTTTTTTTTTTATTTAAAAAAAACCCTCATGCAGCTGCCCTGGCGATCTTAATAGAACGCCAGGGTGGTTAAGTATTGCAGGGTTTTATTTTATATTTATACAGTTACAAAGTACTGTATATACTCTTGTATAAGCCTAATTTTTCAGCATAAAAAATGTGCTGAAAAGTTACCCCCTCTCATATGCGAGTCAGATGAGCAGAACGGATGGTGGAGCAGGTTTTGTTACTGGCAGAGGAGCATAAGGATTGTGCACTAGTGATCCTGCTCTTACCAGCTTGCTGGCTTGTGGAGCGGAGTGTGCAAGCAATGTGTCAGCGGTGCAATGATCGGGGATTCTTCCTGTGTGGAAGTCATGTCTCATATCTATGATGCCATCTAGTGGCTTTTTGAGACACAGCTGTAGGACACAGCTGGGAAAAATCTGGCTATGGGGAGCAGGGCTGACTTGTACTGGGGGAACATTTGGCTACTGTGGAGGGGACTTAATCGCGAGTCAATCACTTTTTCCTGGATTCTGAGGGAAAAGTGGGTACCTCGGAGGATCGGCTTATATGCGAGTATATACGGTAGGTTGAACGTTTTACCGTCTCTAATCAGTGGCAGCCAAATAAGTGTCCCAGAGTTAAAAAAAGGTCAATAGTTCATGTATTTTATCTCTCCCTGCCTTTAGAAGTTGTATTCTGCCAGGAAAACTTGTATGGCTGTAATTTGCTTATCAGTGGTATTGACTATATTCCTGACAAGACAGAAGCTGTCACTTCCATACCTAGAAATTAACTTTCAGGCAGCAAAATAAAAACAAGTACAACAGCCTGGGTATTCATAGGTTTTGCACTGTACTTACACATTTATCTCAGGTCACATGCCGCCTCGGGAACACTTTAAACATAATTGACTGTAAGGGTTGTAGGATAATGCTCAGTTATTCAGTGTGCTTAGTCAATTCTACAGTTACTTTATATAACAAACACAAACTAAAAAGTATTGTATTTTATTGAGGGTTAGAAAATAAGTTAAACAATGAAACACACAAAACAAACAAATGTTTTTGAACACTAATTATATGGCACATAAATATATTTTAGTTATTTTTGGAACTGGAGGGGGGATTAGGAAACATGAGTGGTGAGTGCAAACCAGCCTTCTTCCTTCTGCCTTCCAACCTGAGAGAGAGAGAGAGAGAGAGAGAGAGAGGAAGAGAGAGGAAGGTGGAGAAGAGAGAGAGAAGGGGGGGGGGGGAGAGAAGGGTGGAGTAGAGAGAGAAGGGGAGAGATGTGTGGAGTAGAGAAAGAGAAGGGCAGGAGAGAGAGAGGGAAGGGGAGGAGAGAGAGGGAAGGGGAGGAGAGAGAGAGAGGGGGAAGGGGAAGAGAGAGAGAGAGGGGGAAGGGGAAGAGAGAGAGAGAGGGGGAAGGGGAAGAGAGAGAGAGAGGGGGAAGGGGAAGAGAGAGAGAGAGAGGGGGAAGGGGAGGAGAGAGAGAGAGGGGGAAGGGGAGGAGAGAGAGAGAGGGAAGGGGAGGAGAGAGAGAGAGGGAAGGGGAGGAGAGAGAGAGAGGGAAGGGGAGGAGAGAGAGAGGGGGAAGGGGAGGAGAGTGAGGGAAGGGGAGGAGAGAGGGAAGGGGAGGAGAGTGAGGGAAGGGGAGGAGAGTGAGGGAAGGGGAGGAGAGAGAGGGAAGGGGAGGAGAGAGAGGGAAGGAGAGGAGAGAGAGGAGAGAGAGGGAGAAGGAGAGGAGAGAGAGGGAAGGAGAGGAGAGAAAGAGGGAAGGAGAGGAGAGAGAGGGAAGGAGAGGAGAGAAAGAGGGAAGGAGAGGAGAGAGAGGGAAGGAGAGGAGAGAGAGAGGGAAGGAGAGGATAGAAGGGGAGGAGAGAGAGAGGGAAGGAGAGGAGAGAGAGGGGGAAGGAGAGGAGAGAGAGAGGGAAGGAGAGGAGAGAGAGAGGGAAGGAGAGGAGAGAGGGAAGGAGAGGAGAGAGAGCGAGAAGGGGGAGGAGAGAGAGAGAGAGAGAGCGAGAAGGGGGAGGAGAGAGAGAGAGAGAGAGAGAAAATGGGGGAGTAGAGAGATAGAGGGCACAGACAGAGGGTCCAGGAAAAGGGGAGTAGGAAGAAGAGACAGAAGAGAATGGAGAGAGGAGACATGAAGAAATATTAACACATGGGGTCAAACTGCTGTGAAAGCGATGACAAACAGAAGTAAAAAGGACATTGATGCCAGCACTTTACGTATGCCAGACAGCTTCACGTAAACAGATTAAAAACAAAAACAAACCACAGGCTAATAAAACAGACCGTTACAGGAGCAGTTATCACTTCTCAACCTCCTCTAACTACATAGAGCTCTGGAAATAGTGGTTTACCAGCAGTTGTCAAACCTTTAAATCAGGGGTCTCAAACTCACGGCCCGCGGGCCATTTGCAGCCCTCGATACAATATTTTGTGGCCCGCGCCGGCAAAAGCTTCCTTATAGTTCGCTTCAGTGCTGCCAAGTAATCCGCCGCATCCCCGCCGCTAAACGAGGGCAGCAGAGCCCCCAAATCGCCCGGGGGGCAATCTGCCGGCATTTCCTGGAAGCTTCAGCTATGCTCCTCCTGACGTCAATCGCCGCACGGATCGCCGCCTCTCCCCTCTCTGTGAAGGAAGAGTGAAAGGGGCGGGCAGAGGCGGCGTTTTGGGGGCTCTGCAGCCCTCGTTTTGCGGCGGGGACACGGCGGATTACTTGTAATGGGAGCACTGAAGCGAACTATAAGGTTTAATAGGCAAAATAGTTCGCTTCAGTGTGAATTTGATTTTGAAATAAAAATCAATCCGCTGCTGATTGTGCAATCCCTTATGCGGGGCCCAGCCTCAACCTGACTTTGCCTCCTGCGGCCCCCAGGTAAATTGAGTTTGAGACCCCTGCTTTAGAGTATTCCTGAAACGAATATTGCGTAACCTGTGAAAAAAAAAGCCACTGCATAACTCACCTACTCCTGGCTCCCTTCGCTGTCTTTCCGCCCTGTCGGCTCTCCCGTTCCGCCGCCGTGCCCCCTTATATTTTTGTTATGATGGTGCTGACCCGGAAGTAAAGCTAGGCAATATATGGCATTGCAAGGGGCGTGGTCAGGAGCGTTCCTTGGGAGGATAACTGCCATTTCCTCCCCACCCGTATTCAACTTCCGAAGATTTCGGCTGACTAGAACCGGGACCCCTGGGAGCACTGAAATGAGAGGATGGTGCTGGGACCTATGCATTTCCTGAACAGCAGTTGCTGAATGAATACTCAAAAACATATTTTTACCGCATAAGGTCATTTACCTCACATTACATTTTTACCAAAATAGGTTGTGAACTGAGCCCTTGGTCTTATCAAAAACAAAGCAGAAAAGAGCATTCTGCCCCGAGTTCTGTTCTGAGGGCCACCCGCTGCTCACAGAGGAGAAGCATCACTTTGGCCTCAATTCACCAAGCATTGCCACATTTGGTAATGCAGAGCTGATATTACCGATCATCTTGCCGAATGCCAATTAAAGTAAACCAGAGATCAAAATAATATAAAGAATCCACACTTACCCGGGGCTTCCGCCAGCCCCATGCCGTCCTCCCGCTGACTGCCATTCAGCCACATTCATCCCCGGTAACAGGCTCAGCCGCGTCAGTACGGATCTATTGCGAGTGTGCGGGATGTCCGCTTATGCGCAGAAGACCCAGACTGGACCCAACTGAGCTGTTACCCGGGCCGATCGCGGCTGAACAGCTGACCGCGGGAGGATGGCGTGGGATATATTGATCTCTGGTACACTTTAACTACACCAGTGCTGTCCAACTTCATGGGCATGGAGGGCCTTTTTTTTTTCAGACCCCCATGGTGGAGCGCCGAAGGTTCTTGCTAGAGCCACCCCGCCCCCCCCCCCGGAAAAAATGCAATTAAAGGATAATTAGATTGGCAGCACTTTTCACAAAATGCAATTTAAAATAATGGTGAAGTTACGCGCGCCAGAAAACATGAGGGGTCCGCCGAAAAATGGGTGTGGCCATGGACCAGAATGCAGGTGTGGCCACGGGTGGAGACAAATTTACATGAACTTAGCAATGTGGGACATTAGATTAGGACAGTGGTGGTGAACCTTTTGGAGGCCGAGTGTCCAAACTGCAACCCAAAAGTCACTTATCGCAAAGTGGCAACAGCAATTTAAACTACATACAAACGTTTTAACTCATACATGAACATTATGGAAAAGCCAAGTTGAAAATAAACTGTGAAGATAAACAATTTCATCCATCCTACTCCTGAAAAATGTGGTTGTTTTTTTAGAACCTCCCAGTTTTATTTTCCGTTTTAAAAAGCTAAAAAAGTAGGTTTAATGCTATTGTCTCATGATGACGATTCAGCTTTTCCATAGTCTCACAGTTCGCAATCATGTGACCCCCCAACAAGACAAATTCAGCAATCATGAGGCCCCCAACAAATCATGAGGCCCCCAACAAGACAAATTCAGCAATCATGATGCCCCCAACAAGACAAATTTAGCAATCATGAGGCCCCCAACAAGACACATTCAGCAATCTAGAGGCCCCCAACAAGACAAATTCAGCAATCGTGATGCCCCCAACAAATCATGAGGCCCCCAACAAGACAAATTCAGCAATCATGAGGCCCCCAACACGACAAATTCAGCAGTCATGAGGCACATAAATAGACAGCATTTCACATAAATAAGCAGAATGCCCCTTTAATATGGTAGACACCTCTCACCTGGCTTCTAAATTCTCCTCTACTGGCTGCTGTGCCTGGCAATTGTGTTTTGGGCCGGATTGGGGATGATGTGTGGGCTGAAATGCCAGGTGACAGGTGTCCCCCCAGCTAGATAGTGACAGGAGCACCCCCCCCAGGCTAGATAGTGACAGGAGCACCCCCCAGGCTAGATAGTGACAGGAGCACCCCCCAGGCTAGATAGTGACAGATGCCCCCCACTTAGATAGTGACAGGTGCCCCCCACTTAGATAGTGACAGGTGCCCCCCACTTAGATAGTGACAGGTGCCCCCCACTTAGATAGTGACAGGTGCCCCCCACTTAGATAGTGACAGGTGCCCCCCACTTAGATAGTGACAGGTGCCCCCCACTTAGATAGTGACAGGTGCCCCCCACTTAGATAGTGACAGGTGCCCCCCACTTAGATAGTGACAGGTGCCCCCCCCAGTTAGATAGTGACAGGTGCCCCCCCAGCTAGATAGTGACAGGTGCCCCCCACTTAGATAGTGACAGGTGCCCCCCACTTAGATAGTGACAGGTGCCCCCCACTTAGATAGTGACAGGTGCCCCCCACTTAGATAGTGACAGGTGCCCCCCCCATCTAGATAGTGACAGGTGCCCCCCCAGTTAGATAGTGACAGGTGCCCCCCCAGTTAGATAGTGACAGGAGCCCCCCCAGTTAGATAGTGACAGGTGCCCCCCCCAGTTAGATAGTGTCAGGAGCCCCCCCAGCTAGTGACAGGTGCCCCCACCAGTAACGAGCCCGTTACCTCGGTGTCCCCGCTGGCCTCTCCGGTGTCCCCGCTGACGATGCCGCTGCTGCCTCACAGATCAGACCTCACAGATCGCGGCGACTGAAGCAAGCAGAGCGCGTGCATGACACCCGCGCGGCAGAACGTCACATGCGGAAGTGACTAATGATTCACTTCCGCATGTGACGTACTCCGTGCGGGTACCATGCGCCCTCTGTTTACCTCAGTCGCCGCGATCTGTGAGGTCTGATCTGTGAGGCAGCGGCAGCGGGGGGACATAGGAGAGGCCAGCGGGGACACAGGAGGCCACAATACGAGGGAGCAGGCATGGCGCCGATAGCGCAAGCCATGCCTGCATCCCAGGGACACGAGCGGGCCGCAGCAGGTGGCCTGGCGGGCCGGATGCGGCCCGCGGGCCGCCAGTTGGACAGCACTGAACTACACCAATAACCACACTGAAAAGCAAATTAACTGTCTTGTGAGGTAAATTACCGACTTGTGGGGTAAAAACCCTCAAGCGATGTCAAGAAATTGCAATTCACAAAGATTAATGCAATCGGTAAATCAAGCAAAACTCTTCAGTATTTTTCTCCAGCTCTGACCAGCCGATAACTCATACTCTTCATGCAGTACCATATTGAGTGATCTAGCAGACAGCCAGTAGGGGGAGCCACGCAGCTCTGCTTCTCACCCGATTTGGTCCGATACCCTGGTGGGCGGGACTTCAGTCTGGCAGAGACTTTTTAAAAGGCTTTTCTGCATCCCTTTAGATGCGATTATCTGTATACTATTATACAGAACAGCACCCCCTTTTGGCTGCAGCACATCTAAAGGCATGCCAGGTATGTATTGGACAGAAAACCCCGAGTCATACACACAGCTTCCTGCCTGACCTGATCCCCACCGCTGGTAAGTGACACTTACCGAGCAGGATTTAGTGAATTGAACATGTTTGTTCGGGAAATTACTGAACTTCTAACTCATGTAGAAAATCTTAGTGAATTTGAAAAAAAAGGTGTAAAATACAGAATGCGGTATTTTACCAACCTAAATTATTTTACGGAACTGCCCTCAGTGAATTGAGGCCATTGTGTTGCTCACGGATCTCTCTAGTTCCGGGTAAAATAAGGTCTCAGCCAATCACAGGAAGACATGTCATACCTTCATCCATGACACATCCCCCGAGGCTCTGCTTCCCTTATAGGAGCTGCTCACCGACGACCTGGATCTGCAAGAAGCGCTGGACCTAAACAGAACGGAAATATAACGGAGTGTCAGCTCTGCAGAACAGTGGATTAGATCACTGATATCACACATGAAAATACTGTGCCGATTATGAACAACTCGAGAATTTCAAGAAAAAAAAAACACTCCGTAGTGCTGGTAGGCTCTTGATCAAACCACGGATCTGATCGTTTAACCTTTTTGGGGACCGGCAGCCTAACCCCCCCTTAAGGACTAGGGCATGTTGGGGGGGGGGGGGGGAAGTCAGGCAGCCGGATCCCCAGTTTAGATAGCTAGGCATTTGTGTCCACTGTGTGGCCATGTGTCCCCAATACAGCCAGAATCCTTTACTCACCTCCCTGGGTCCCGGCTCTAGCCCCCTCCGCTCTGGCCGGCTTCCCTGCACGCACTGACTCTCAGTTCTGGGTCGTGGCTTGATGAGGTCATCAAGCCAGGACCAGACAGAGTCAGAGCGAGCAGAGATGCCGGCCAGAGCGGAGGGGATCGCCGGGGGACCATCAGGAAGGTGAGTAGATCCTCTTCTTCCCCGCCTACTGCAGCTGTTCTGTAGTGATCACTACGATCACCGGCAATCGTAGTGATCATGTGATCAGGAGCCAATCGCGATGGTTCCTGATCACTGAGGAGAGAGGTCAGCTGTCATGAGACTAATGGCCCATACTCACGGGCTACAATTGTCGCCGCAACCACGTGGCGCGCACGTGTTGCGGCGACAGGTCGCCCGTGAGTATGGCGCGCGCGCCCTGAACTGTCGCTTGTCGCTGCTGTCGCCGGGCGAATGGCGTGGTCAATCGCCTGGTGACAGTTGCTGCCGCAACTTCGCCGCAAGTGTCTCTAGTCCGCGTGTGTATGCGGACTAGCGTAAGCAACCCACACACAGCACACAGAGCTTCCGGCAGGGGAGGGGGGGGGGGGGGGGGGGGGGAGGTACCCTGGCGGCGACAGCTTCCGCCGCATCGCTAATCCCTCTGCTGCTGTGTGGATGCAGAGGGACTTGGCGCCGAGCTGTCGCCGAGCTGTCGCGCACATGCTCCCGTGTGCTAGCGACAGCTGCAAATGTAGCTCGTGAGTACCAGCCATTAATCTCCCTTCTCTGGTGCGCACGATTGCATGCTTTGTTTACGAGACCATTGTATCTATGTCCAGTCAGAGCGGCAGCACCACCGGCTGGACGTAGATTCAAACTACGTCGCTCCGCATTTGGTTAAATGCCCACGCCCTTTTCACTGCCTGTTGTACACTCCGAAGAGATGCAAAATAAACGATGACAGATCAGCGGCACTATCTGGTTCACATTTTATCAAGATAAAAAAAACAGTCAACAAATTTACAAGAACGCTGGTACTTACATTCAGTGTCCTTAACCAATTCAGAACAGGCAGATTATAGTGCAAACCACACATGGTGGTGGCACAGTGTTGATTCACACATAAATGCCCGCTCTTAAAGTGGACCTGAACTCTTGCACAGGACAGGAGGAAAACTTAGAAAAATGCACCCTGTATGTATTTAGAGAGTGTAGCCTGTCTAATTCCCTCTCATCTGAGACTAAACACAAGTCTAATTTGATCTCTACCCTGTGTCAGCTGACTGCCATGGCATGTAAGCTAATTTGAAAGCACAGGAGGTTAACAATATGTCTGCTTCCATGAAAGCAGGAGGTAGAAAACACTGTTACAGCTGATACAAATCCTACAATAAATCCGCAAAGAAATGTTTTTCCGTAAAGGTCATTATGCTGTTGCTTATCTTTTAGAGAAAAGGAAGTTCTAAGTTCAGGTCCGCTATAACTAAACCAGTTTCACCTCCTAGTGTCATTAGCGGTGTCATCACCTGGCATTATCAGGATCGTTTACTGCAAACCAACATTGTGCAAGAAGGGACTCTAATTGCTCCATGCTTGTTCCAGGTGTGACTTTGCTGGCTGCATGCTTGTTCCAGGTGTGACTTTGCTGGCTGCATGCTTGTTCCAGGTGTGACTCTACTGGCTGCATGCTTGTTCCAGGTGTGACTCCGCTGGCTGCATGCTTGTTCCAGGTGTGACTTTGCTGGCTGCATGCTTGTTCCAGGTGTGACTCTACTGGCTGCATGCTTGTTCCAGGTGTGACTCCACTGGCTGCATGCTTGTTCCAGGTGTGACTCCACTGGCTGCATGCTTGTTCCAGGTGTAACTCCACTGGCTGCATGCTTGTTCCAGGTGTGACTCCACTGGCTGCATGCTTGTTCCAGGTGTGACTCCACTGGCTGCATGCTTGTTCCAGGTGTGACTCCACTGGCTGCATGCTTGTTCCAGGTGTAACTCCACTGGCTGCATGCTTGTTCCAGGTGTGACTCTGCTGGCTGCATGCTTGTTCCAGGTGTGACTCTGCTGGCTGCATGCTTGTTCCAGCTGTGACTCTGCTGGCTGCATGCTTGTTCCAGGTGTAACTCCACTGGCTGCATGCTTGTTCCAGGTGTGACCAAGAAACCAATGTGATCAGCTGGTATCTCCCTATAAACTCAAAGAATGATAAGCATGGGGTACTCTACCTGCGGCCGCTACTCCTGCTGTCTGGAGAGGGGGTCTCCTCTATGGAGGAATCTATAAGCCGAGGCATGGGGATCACGGCGTCAATGCGGCCCCTGCTTCCTGCAGACACAGAAACATCAGTTATAGATACACATCCTTTACCGATTCAAAAACATTTTATATCAAAGTAGGATTCACAGTTAAAAATGTTCCCTCTGCTCCAATTCTGCCACACCAGTACAACTTCTAGGGGGGAAAAAAAAGTGCTTGGAATAAAATAAAATTAAAAAAATGTACTTTCGCTTTCTCCTGGAGCTCTATCATGCCCTCAACTTTCCCTGCTGTGAGATACTGGTTCTTTAAGATACGACTGAAGACAAAGTGGTAGCGCACATCCATTAAAAAAAACAGTTTTTATTCCAAATCCATTAAAATGACATAGTGTGACACGATCCACAGTGGAGAGAGAGGAATACAGCATGTACAGGGCGACAGCAGTTTCGCACCCACACATGGGGTGCTTCGTCAGGATGTCCTGTTCTTTAAGCCACATAGACACGCCGGATTAAAGCTTATAATGACCGCTGATTATCAGGCATCTGTACGGTAGTCCCCGGCCCGCAAGCGATCCGCCGGGCGAATCAACTTGGCCAAGCGACGGATGATTACATTGTGCAAGCCACTCCCTGCGTGATGTCACGCAAGCGATGCTCTGGTGTCTCACCCCCCGCAAAGCAACAGAATGCGTTGTCAGCCATATAGCTGACTTCACTTCTGTACAGCTCGGCCCAGCGATGTCGACCGAGGGAATAGAGTCCCAATCCAATATTAGTTACAGGTGTCTCCGCACCTTCAGAGGAGAGCAGGAGATCAGACTTTTTGCTCATCAGCCAGAAGAGCTAAACTAAATGGCAGCTGCACTGATTCTGAGCAGCAGATTGTATTTTGGTCTTTTTTTATTCACATTTACAATTCTGTTGAGACAATACAACCAACATGCAATATGGCTGCTTCCAGTAATAGCTGTACTGTGATCTAGGGGGAGGAGGGGGGATTGTGATTTTTACACAGATGACGACATTACTCGGGGGGTCAAGAGCAGGTAAAATAACAAAATGGGAAAAAGGTGTTGGGAGACAGGTGTGTAATTCTGTGTAATTCTGCTTCATTGTAGACTTCAATCCTCGCTAAAACATTCCAATAAATATACTGCATGTTACACTATGCTTTTTATAATTAAACCTATTAAAGAGGCACTATAGCGAAAAATTGTAAAATTTAAAAAAATGTGCCAACATAGACAAATTAGAAATACGTTTTTTTCCAGAGTAAAATGAGCCATACATTACTTTTCTCCTATGTTGCTGTCACTTACAGTAGGTAGTAGAAATCTGACAGAAGTGACAGGTTTTGGACTAGTCCATCTCTTCATAAGGGATTATCAGCAATGCTTTTATTCTTTATAAAGATATTCACTGAAAAGGATTTAAACAATGATGCTGGCCAGCTTCCCTGCTCGCTACACAGTTTTTTGGCAGCTGGACGGAGGAACTGCCATTCACCAAGTGCTTTTGAAAATAAATACAACCCTGAGAATCCCCGATGAAGAGATGGACTAGTCCAAAACCTGTCGCTTCTGTCAGATTTCTACTACCTACTGTAAGTGACAGTAACATAGGAGAAGAGTAATGTATGGCTCATTTTACTCTGGAAAAAATGTACTTCGTATATATATGTGTTTTCACATATTTTAAATGTTACAATTTTTCGCCATAGAGATATATCAAACCTGTCCTGGCTCTGAGGGGTAATGGCAGAGATGGCGTGAAGGGGCAGACCTTCACCTGAGTCCTGGCTCTGAGAGGTGATGGGAGAGATGGTGGGGAGGAAGGGGCGGAGCCTCACCTGAGTCCTGGCTCTGAGGGGTGATAGGAGAGATGGTGGGGAGGAAGGGCGGAGCCTCACCCGAGTCCTGGCTCTGATGGGAGAGATGGCAGGGGGAAGGGGTGGAGCCTCACCTGAGTCCTGGCTCTGAGGGGTGATAGGAGAGATGGTGGGGAGGAAGGGGCGGGGCCTCACCTGAGTCCTGGCTCTGATGGGAGAGATGGCAGGGGGAAGGGGTGGAGCCTAACCTGAGTCCTGGCTCTGAGGGGTGATGGGAGAGATGGTGGGAAGGAAGGGGCAGAGCCTCACCTGAGTCTTGGATCTGAGGGATGATGGGAGAGATGGTGGGGAAGGGTGGAGCCTCACCCCAGTCCTGGCTCTGATGGGAGAGATAGTGGAGAGGACAGGGCAGAGCCTCAGCTGTGTCCTAGCTCTGATGAGAGAGATGGTGGTGAGGAAGGGGCGGAGCCTCACCTGAGTCCTGGCTCTGAGGGGTGATGGGAGAGATGGTGGGGAGGAAGGGGCGGAGCCTCACCTGAGTCCTGGCTCTGAGGGGTGTTGGGAGAGATGGTGGGAGGAAGGGGCGGAGCATAACCTGAGTCCTGGCTCTGATGGGTGATGAGAGAGATGGTGGCAAGGGGCGGAGCTTCACCTGTGTCGTGGCTCTGAGGGTTGATGGGAGAGATGGTGAGGAGGAAGGGGCAGAGCCTCACCTGAGTCCTGGCTCTGAGGGGTGATGGAAAAAATGGCGGGGAAGGGCGGAGCCTCACCCCAGTCCTGGCTCTGATGGGAGAGATGGTGGAGCCTCAGCTGTGTCCTAGCTCTGATGGGAGAGATGGTGGGGAGGAAGGGGCGGAGCCTCACCTGAGTCCTGGCTCTGATGGGAGAGATGGCACGGGAAGGGGCGGAGCCTCACCTGAGTCCTGGCTCTGAGGGGTGATGGGAGAGATGGCCGGTGAGACGCCGCCGCTCTGTTTCTGCTGCTCGATGAGGCTCAGGAGTTTGTCTCGGGCCTCTGCACTCTGTCGGTTCAGCTCTGCGATCCTCTGCTCCAGGCTCATAGGAGTCTGTAAGGAAGAAACACAGCACATTATTATCATTAGGGGATGTACCAAGAATAGTGCAGAAGTGGGCAGAACATTTTGATTGATTGACAAAAGTCATTGAATTGCACATGTGGCAAGTCTGGAACAGGCTGTCTGCATGTGGGGTTGGTGTGGCTCTGTAAGATGTATAAGCTACAGGCTCACTATACACCAGCGGTTCTGGATGCCAGCCTGGCTTCAGGGGCATAAAGAGAACAATTGCATATTCAGTATTGATGCATCATGGGAAACCACAGTTGCTCACTTAAAGGGGAACTGAAGAGAGAGGTATATGGAGGCTGTCATGTTTATTTCCTTTTAATCAATACCAGTTGCCTGGCAGCCCTGCTGGTCTATTTCTCTGCAGTAGTATCTGATTAAAACCAGAAACAAGCATGCAGCTAGTCTTGTCAGATCAGACTTATAAGTCTGAACCACTGAAACACCTGATCTGCTGCATGCTTGTTTAGGGGCTATGGCTAATAGTATTAGAGGCAGAGGATCAGCAGGGCTGCCAGGCAACTGGTATTGTCTAAAAGGAAATAAACATGACAGCCTCCATATACCTCTTACTTCAGTTCCCCTTTAAAGAGGAACTGCAGTGAAAATAATGTAATAAAAAAAAAAAAAAGTGCTTCATCTTTATAATAATTATGTATAAATTATTTAGTCAGTGTTTGGCCATTGTAAAAGCTTTCCTCTACCAGATTTACATTCTGACATTTAATACATGGTGACATTTTTACTGCTGGCAGGTGATGTCACTGGAAGGAGATGCTGCTTGCTTTTTTGGCAGTTGGAAGCAGCTGGTATTTCCCACAATTCAATAATGCTCCCACAGTGTGATGCCATCACCCTGGTCCTGACATCACACTGTGGGAGGGGTTTCACCACAATATCAGCCATACTTACCCCCTGATGATCTATTAGAGAAAAAGTAAATATTTCTGGTGGGGAAAGGGGGTATCAGCTACTGGTTGGGATGAAGTTCAATCCTTGATTACAGGTCCTCTTTAAAGCTGAATTATCGTTAATACCTCCTGAAGGCAAACTTACATTACACCCTCACATTGGCGCTCATCTGTTATTTTCTTTTTTAGTGAAACTTTTCTTTTTGAATGGCTGAATAATATTTTCCTCCAGCCACTAGGTGTCAGCCTTACCTTGACCTCAGGACAGGGTTGATGGGTGGTCTCACTGTCCCCTGACCTCGCTGGACATGGATTCAGCATCGTCTTGCAGCTGAACTGCTTCAGTTGGTCTTTCAGAGCGTTATTCTGAAGTGCCAGTTCAGCCAGGCGGGCTGTGAGGTCATCATTACCCGCCACAGCGATGGCTTCACTGTCTCCTGTCCCACATTCCCGGACCATAGAGGACTTACTGTCCATGGATCCTCTGGGAGAAGCGTGATAGGACTGATGAGAACTGACAGAAGCTGAATAGCGAGTGTCACTCTGATCCAGAGGTATCCTCATCCTCTGATCTGTGGAACTGGTATCAGCAGAGCTGTGACAGCGATCAGGAGTGTCTGTATCCTCAGCACAGGGAGAGGAACTGTTACATGATGAGCCCAGCCTCATCCTCTGCACAGCTAAAATAAAAAAACAAAAACCGGTTTCATTTAAACCCATCTCCACTAAGGGATCCAAAAATAACATTTAAAGAGGCCCTGCAGAGACATACAGTAGAATGCAGTAATTTATTCCACTTTTAAATTAGATATCCTGGTTTAAGTATCAGAAACACATATCTATATATTGCTGTATATTGGTGTGTAGCTCCGCCTTCCCAGTGATGTCACAGCCTAGGCTGCTTAGCTATGTGGAATCCTTCTCCTATAGCATTCTGGGAGACCAGATATATAGCTGAGGCTTCCTCCAGCCCCCTTCAGGCTGATTGGTTCCTCACCGCCCTCCTCTGCCTCCTAAATCTTGCATTAGAAGCCGGTAAGTCTGCGAACCGGGGCATAATGTGCAGGTGAGGAATGCTCCAAGCCACAAGAGCACAACAGGGGAGCGCGCGCGGCCGGACTGCGCTGACTGGAGGACTCACCGGGCCACCTAGGGGGAGATTTAGGAGGCGGAGGAGGGCAGCGCGGGACCAATTAGCCTGAAGGGGGCTGGAAGGAGCACCAAGTATGTATATTTTTATTTTCGGTGTCTCAAGTACACTTTAAGGTTTTTTTATATGCTTTGGCTAACTGCAGGACTGCAGCATTGAGCATAAAGACGGCTAAGCCATTCTGCTGCCTAGACCTGCTCCTTTGCTTTATACAGACTAACCAGCAAGCTCATGGTGACCCAGAACTCATTGGAGTGTGTAAGGGACTACAATGGTCCTAAAAGCCCCCTTACTAAGTTTTGCTTTATACACACACCTATCTCCTCCTGGAACTCCTCCCGGGACCTCTGTCGGGGTGGAGACAGCAGGACGGCTGGGTGAAATCCAAGCAGGGGATGCACATCATTTAGGGTGTGTTCTGAAGATCTGTCACAAGGGGGAGCACGTGAGACTGGTTTTTCTTCTATCTTATGGAATCCTAGGAAAAATAGGTTAGAGGAATCAATATACAGCAAGTCATTCAACGTTTCATTGTTAATGCATATGATGAATTATCAAGCGACGAGGTTTTGTACTTTTTGCAATAAATATACTGAATGAAGTTGGCTGGCTGCACACCATAGCTTCTGTGCCTGATGAGACGAATGTGTAATTTACAGGAGAGGAAACAGTCCAGACTCCTCCCCTTATCTCATCATTCACCCATGAACAGTGGCATAGCAAAAGGGGGTACAGAGATTGAGACCACACCGGGGCCCTCCCTCGACTGCAGTATAAGCTCTTTATTGGTGATCGTAATAATCACTTCTATGGGTGCTTTGAATAGTAGTAATCAACAACAAAGCTGTTCCCCATCCCCCTCTTGCACCTCTGACACTGTAGTTGCCATTGGCAGGATTTGGTGCACCGTATCAATTGTTATGTATAGAGTGCTTGGGGGGGGAATGTAAAACTTGCACCGGGGCCCAAAGCTCCTTAGCTACACCACTGCCCATGAAGTAACCAGAGAGGAGCTGACAGGAGGTAGCACAGATTCTCTCCCTGTTATTACAGATCACCTGACTTCTCCCACTGCTAAGAGAATAACTCTTTGTGTCCCACACTGCAGCACATATGAACTGCAGTCAACGCAGCAGAAAAAAAGCACTGAAAAAAATGCTTCATATCTAAGAAAACCTCCCTTTTATTCTCTTGGGAAAGTGGTCACATGAGTTGCCAACACAGATGCATGCTGGGAGAGAAGCCCAGTATTAATAGATGGTGAAATTCATTGCCCATCACTAGTCACAGCTATGCTGATCTTGCAAGTCGGGGACGAGGACAGATTCATCAACACAGTGTAAGAAAAACTGCAGCAAAAAACTGGAGCCATTACTGCAGAATGCTGGATCTCCGCACCACAAAACAGACAGCAGTTTCTGCAGGTCAGGCCTGCAAGGCGAAACATTAAAGTGGAACCAAACTAAACATACAAGATTTCAGAAATAAAATCTATTTTCTAAATTATAATAATAAATAGCAGCCTTTTTTAAGCTGCATGATGACAAAAATATTTTACATTTATTGGAGGAACCCCTCCCTTCCTTTCATATTGCCGGGGCAGAATCCGGCAGACTGGTGGTGGAGATAAAAAACAAAAAACACAGTCTGCTACTGATGATGTCACAGGGGAGGTGACCTCAGCTTGTGTGAGATTTCACATAGACGACGCCCCTGTGAGGGAGGGTAGCTGATGACGAACACACCCATGATCTAAAACCTCCTACTAAGCTCAGAAGTAATGGCTGCAACCTGTATAACCCTAGTTATGGAAAGAGAAGTGTGAAAAGCATGCACTGAAATGCTCATAGGCTTGAAGGGGTGTTTATTTATCTTTGTATGTGTCAGAGTGGTGCAACTAAATATCTTGAATTAAAAAAATGTTTGGTTTGGGTCCACTTTAATAATATGTTATGCAGACCGCAGCAGAGATGGGATTGAGTTTAGTTCAGGTTTGCTTTAACCCTTTAGCAGCCAATTTATTGTGCTCCATGCCAATTTATTTTAGCACTTTTTTAATTTCTCATTTGTTACATTTCCCTGCTTCTAATTAGTGCTGCTGTCATGTGTATTTATGGCCACTTGTCACTAGGGGGCAGTGTGAGACAATAACAGAGGACTTCTGCTTTCAGGTTCTATATTTTCTGCTAGCAGAGAGATCAAAGCATTCCAAGAATTTACAGCATGATGAGTTCTGCCGATTGAGGCCAAAATCAGTGCACTTATCTCACACGAGATAATGCTGTTGAAGCTGCCAATGGGTAATCAGCTGCACCCTACAGAGCAGAAGGTTAGGGACTCACCAGGCTCAGCCATGGCACTCCGCACCTGGGTGGGCAGCAGACTTGTGGAGTGGTTTCTCTGCTCCGGCATGGATGCTGGAAGACTTTCCGATGTTTCCACGGGGGGTGATAAAGTCTGATCATTTTCGGACTGCTGGCTGAGCTGAGACATTAACAACAAGGATTAGAGATCAGGCCAGTGTGTAAGGACATAAAACGAGTCATTACGGAGGAAGGAGGACGTCATTACCGGAGACAGCGAGCAGCTCTTCATGGAGAGGATCTCCGCAGTCAGTGCGTCAATCAGCAGCCGCTGCTCATGGAGCTCCTCCTGCAGGCGCTGGCGTTCCAGAGCTTCCTGGCGCAGCTGCCGGTCTCCCTGCAAAAGAGATCACACACTTCTCATTTATAAACGTGCCAATTAAGGCAGAGCATCTAATGAAATGTGTGCAAAGAGTAAATATCGCAAAATCAATTCCTGTACAACATTGCATTCTCATTTCGTCGAGCAGTGCACAGCGGAAGCCACTAATAAGAGCTCGGGGCACCAGTTCCCTTCATTTCTACAGCTGCTCTGCTGCGTTACATCCTCGTACAGCTCCTGATGTGTGACCTGACCTGCATCAGGTGACATGCACGCATCGGGAGCAGTGCAGAGAATGCAGTAAAGCAGCAGAGCAGCTGCAGGGAGTGAAGGCCCTCCCGAGTCCTGGTAAGTGGCTTCTGCTGTGCACTGCTCTGCGAAGAGGTTAGAGCAGGGCTGGGCAAACTTTGTACGGCCCGCATGCCTACATTCATACCTTCCCTCCTCGCTCCCTGTAGATTAGTGAGCGGAAGGAAACATAGGGTTAATATTCACCTAATTGCAGCTTCCCCTGTCAGGTCTCCATAGCCACAGGGCGCCACGTCAAACGCCATCAGCACGTGCAAGTGTTTAATAATACGCTGGCAAGTCCTGATGGCTTGTCACATGACGCCATGTGGCCATGGAGACCCGACAGAGGAAGCAGCAATTAGGTAAGTGGATACAGCCCGCTGGCATAGTTTGACCAGCACAGGGTTAATCCCCATACACACGCTCAACAGCGGTAATTTGTATCTAGCGATTAACAAGCGATTTGAAAAAGTTGCATTTTAGCACAGATTTTTTTGTGATTTACAAGATAAATGTTAAAGTAACCAATTTGATAAAACAAATAGGAAACCATTTATGAGGAATAAAATTCTCAGGTTGGCATCACGACAAGAAAGAAAGTTGTATTCTCCAGTAATATGTAAAGTGCGTGAGCAGGAGCCAGTTGGGGTATGTTCAGTAAGCTTCCCTGGTCATGTGGGTGTACGTCAGTCATAGTCTGAGCGTACTAGTACTCAACGCTGCAAAGACTGTTGAACTAGTCGTAGACTTCAGGAGGAACCCTCCCCCCCTCCCACCTGTCTTCATTGGGGGTACCGAAGTCTCTAGGGTGACATCCGTGCGGTTCCTCGGCACGACTCTCTCCAACAACCTGAAGTGGGGGCAGAACACCTCCAAAATTCAGAAGAAATCGCAGCAGAGGTTGTTCTTCCTGCGCCAACTGAAGAGATTCGGCATGCCCAGGAAGCTGCTGGCCAGCTTCTATACTGCCACTATAGAATCCATCCTCTGCTCCTCAGTCATTGTCTGGTATGCGGGGGCAACGGCCAGCGAAAAACAAACTGCAGAGAGTCATAACTGACGCAGAGAATCATGAGGGCTCCTCTCCCACCACTTGACCTCCTCCACTCCGCTAGGATGATGAAGAGGGCCACTGTGATCTCCCGCGACCCCTCCCACCCAGGCAGTCACTACTTCAAGCTCCTCCCATTGGGCCACCGCTACAGGTCTATACCATGCAAAACCACCAGACGCAAGATCACCTTCTTCCCCCAAGCGGTCCGGCTGCTGAACTCCAACCTCCCCCCGTCAGGGCCGCCTACTGGCATGCCCTAGCGGGGTCTCTCAGTTCGCGTCGCTGCCCGCCCTCGTTCACACTGCCCAAGGTCCGTACGGGGGCCACCATCACCATCAGCAGTACTATTAGTATCATTATTATCATCATTATTATTAGTATTATGGGACTGCTACCGCCTGGCAGGAAGGAACACTAATCTGTCATATATACCATTGCTGCAGTTCTAAATTGTCTGTGCTGTGCGTCTTGTCTTCCTATACTCTGTCTATGCCATGTGTACCACAAATAATTCCGAATACAGCTCTTGCTGTATTTGGCGAGATAAATCTGATTCTGAGTCTGACTTCAGCCACACACCTATACGCCCGCCATAGTCTAAGGCTAATATCAGAGCCAGATTGAGACCAAAGAGATCACAAGGCAAAAAGTTCACTGAGATGAACTGGGAAGAGGCCAGAGTAAGCCCGCCCCTTTACATTGAGCGGAATGGGAGGACGCCAGAGTAAGCCCACCCCTTTGCACTGAGAGGAACTGGGTAGACATGACATCACTGTGCCGCTGCACATGTCATGGCACAGGTTGGGGACCACCGAGTGACACTTACCTCTTTCAGGTAGAACACCAGGCGGCGTATGGAGCTCACCAGAGACAGGGTGAACCCTGTCAGCCCCTGAGCCTTTGGTGCGGCCCCCACCTCCCGGCCCGTCTGCCGCTCATAGTCCTCCAGCTCTTGCTCCACTTCCTGTATCATCTGGTTCAGGACCTCCAGGCTGGACTGATTGCAGGCGGAGATCTCACCGGCCGAAGCAGCGGAGAGAGACGGCTCAGTTCTGCGGCTGCTGGGGGTGTGCGACGAACGCTTCTTCCTTCCTTCAGTGAGACGGAAAAACAGTGTCAGAGACGGGCAGGAGGAGGAGCTCATAATGGCAGCCCTCGTGTGATGGTTCACGTGGACCTGAACTCTTTGCACAAGATAGAAGGTAAACACACAGAAATGCACCCTGTATGTATTTATAGAGTTTAGCCTGCCTGATTCCCCCTCATCTGTGACTAATCACAAGTGTAATTTGATCTCTCAGCTGTGTCAGCTGGCTGCCACAGCAGAGAAGCTAACTGGTAAACACAGGATGTTAACAATATTTCTGCTTCCATAAAAGCAGGAAGTAGACAGACTGCAGATTTATTGCAGGATTGGTATGAGCTGTAACAAAGAAATGTTTTTCTGTAAATGTTATTATGCTGTTGCTTATCTTTTAGAGCAGAGAGGAAGTTCTGAGTTCAGGTCCGCTTTAAAGCAGACCTGAACTTCCGCTCTGCTGTAAAATATAAGCAACAGCATAACCACCTTTAAAGAAAAACATTTCTTTGTTACGGCTGATACAAACCCTGCAATACATCAGCAGTGTGTCTACTTCCTGCTTTCATGGAAGGCGACATAAGGTTAACATCCTGCGTTTACAAATTAGCTGCTCTGCTGAGGCAGAGGAGATTCCTGAGCTGACACAGCTGAAGAGATAAAAATTGCAATCACAGATATTAAATTACAATCACAGATGAGGGGGAATTGGACAGGCTAAACTCTTTAAAATACATATAGGGCTCGTTTCTCTATGTTTTCCTTCTGCCCTGTGCAAAGAGTTCAGGTCCACTTTAAATTTTTTAGCGATAGTTGTCCTTAAAGAGAACCTGAGGCGGTGCAGCGAGCATCTCGCTCACCTACCAGCGTCGTGACCCCAGAGGTCACAAAAAAACTTAGGAGATGCGGGCTAACGGAGCAGCGGGGATGGTGGCTACCTGAACCACCCAGCCCCCGGATCAGTTAGCCTAGGATTTTTTTTATTCTATGTCCCCTCGGGCTCTAGTTCAGCCT
The DNA here is from genome assembly GCF_040937935.1 of Hyperolius riggenbachi. Classification (NCBI taxonomy): domain Eukaryota; kingdom Metazoa; phylum Chordata; class Amphibia; order Anura; family Hyperoliidae; genus Hyperolius; species Hyperolius riggenbachi. The sequence goes on from NC_090647.1 coordinate 558,794,395, forward strand.
TCAGTGTTTTTTCACCTTATGCATCCGAGCAATTTTCACCTCCCATTCATTCGCCAATAACTTTATCACTAATTATCACATTGAAATCATCCATATCTTATTTTTTCTGCCACCAATTAGGCTTTCTTTGGGTGGTACATTTTGCTAAGAATTATTTTTTTCTAAAAGCATTTTAAACGGGAATATTAAGAAATAAAAATTGAAAAAATTCATTATTTCTCAGTTTTCGGCCATTATAGCTTTAAAATAATACGTTACCATGATTAAAACCTATATATTTTATTTGCCCATTTGTCCCGGTTATTACACCATTTAAATTATGTCCCTATCACAATGTATGGCAAAATATATTATATGGGGATAAATAAGCATTTTTTCAGTTTTGCATCCATCACTATTTAACCCCCCTGGCGGTATATAAAATTCCGCCAGGAGGGAGCGCAGCAGTTTTTTTTTAATTTATTTTCTTATATCATGTAGCGAGCCTAGGGCTCGCTACATGATAGCCGCTGCTCAGCGGCATCCCCCCGCTTCGATCGCCTTCGGCGATCTCCGATCAGAAAATCCCGTTCAAACAACGGGATTTCCTGGAGGGCTACCCCCGTCGCCATGGCGACGGGGCGGGATGACGTCACCGACGTCGGGACGTCATTGGGAGTCCCGAACCACCCCTCAGCGCTGCCTGGCACTGATTGGCCAGGCAGCGCACGGGGTCTGGGGGGGGCGCGGCGCGACGGATAGCGGCGATCGAGCGCGGGGCGGCGGCAATCGGTGTGCTGACGCAGCTAGCCAAGGAGGTTAAAAGCTTATTGGTTACCGCCAAGGAGGTTAAAAGCTTATAATAAAAAAAAAAAAAAAGAATAGTAATATACCCTCTTGACATTCAGATTAAAAAAAGTTCAGACCCTTAGGTAACTATGTTTTATTTATTTTTTTTAATTGTAATGCTTTTTTTTAATTAAAAATTGGATTTGGGTTTTTTTTTTTGTTGGAGTGTGGGAGGTAAACTGTTAATTTTAAATGTAATTTATTGTGTTTATTTAAAAAAAAAAAAAAAATGTATGTAGATGTAGTTTTACTATTTGGCCACAAGATGGCCTCAGTCATATTTTTTTTCGTCCTGTAAGCTAGTGCTTACAGGAAGTGAAGGGAGGATGTGAAACTTTTTTTTTCCTTTAGAAAGATCATGGCTTCTCATAGAATCAGTTGGTCTTTCTAACGGGGACTTAGATCAAAGAATGGGAACTGATCTCCGGGCTAACAGGCGGCGGCACGGGAGTGTACGCGATCATCCGCGGGAGCACGCAAGCAGGCTTTTGGGGGTAGAAAAAGGCTAAACTAGTTAAATCATCATGTAGCTGCACGCCCTTTTTAAATCCTAATGACACTTCAAAAGCACCCAAATAGTAGTCAATGTATTCAGAGCTACAGTGACATTGCAAGACACTGAGCCATGGGCAAAGCAAAAGAAGTGTGAAAGGGGCTGCAAGAATAAGCTGTATTTAAAGATGGGTTACTGATCAATAAAGTAATATACTTGCAATACTGATCTGAATCTCTTTTATGGCCTTTTTCCACTACCCTGCGATTTGATTCTGATCGCAAATCGCAAGGTACATTAAACTAATGGAAACTGCAGCAGCAATTTCCATTAGTGCGACCCGATTGCGATGCGATTTTAGTCAAAACGCGATCGTCGTCCTGCCGTGTTTTGGATGCGATTGAGCTTTACTATACTGAGTATAGTAGCTCAATCGCATGGTGGAAATTGAAACGCGATTGCGATCGTAATCGCGATCGCAATCGCATTTCATAGTGGAAAAGAGCCCTTAGGGCTCTTTTCCACTATGAAATGCGATCACGATTCCGATCGCGATCACAATCGCGTTTCAATTTCCACCATGCGATTGCGATTGAGCTACTATACTCATAGTGCAGCTCAATCGCATACAAAACGCGGCAGGACGACGATTGCGCTTTGACCAAAATCGCATCGCAATCGGATCGCACTAATGGAAATTGCAGCTGCAGTTTCCATTAGTTTAATGTACCTTGCGATTTGCGATCAGAAGCAAATTGCAAATCGCAGGCTAGTGGAAAAAGGCCCTTACATCACAGGGATGTCTCCTCCAGTAAGTACTAGCTGCGTGTTTTTTGATCACCAATTGAAAAATGTGACTCTAAAATGGTCCCACTGATTCCGAAGCATTCCCCTCCCTCCTCCCTTGTGTTGTAAACCGCTTGTCTGCTACTACATATCATCCCTGCGCAGATCTTGTCAACCCTTCAGTAAAGATAAATAGAGATGCAAGTTTTTCAACATTTTCAAATGTTGTTGCAGAAAGTTTGAGGACTGCCAATTTGGATTGCACACAATTTTCAACAACTCGTAAAGTGTTGCAACTTTTTGATTGTCTCTAGCAGGAAGTACAAGCTGGTGAAGAGTGATTCCTGTGTAAACAAAGGGGAGTGACAAGTCTGTGTTTTTACACAGTGTTGTAAACAGTAAGGGCCCTTTTCCGCTAGCAGTCGCTAGCGTTCACGCTGAACGCTAGCGATTGCTGAATCGCAATTACCGGCGATTCCCCGATGTTTGCGGCCGCAATTTTGCTATGCTATGCACTGCATAGGAAAATCGCGGCAAATATCGCTCCGCCGCGTGTTCGCGTTCCCGTAAAAAACGAATCGCGGTAGTGGAAATGACCTACCGCGATTCCTATGTTAAAAAGAAACCGTAGCGATTGTAAAATCGCTAGCGGTTTGCGTCTTTGCGATTCAGCCAGCGCAAACGTGCTGGTGGAAAAGGGCCCTAAGGGAGGTATATGGCATTATTACAGCTGAGAATACAGCTGGAAGGACTCCTCTTAGTATCTGGTCTCCAGGACTCCTCGGTAGTCTCACCTTTTGTTGGCAGCCGGTGATTTGGGGGGTTGGGATTCAGAACTCGGCCAATCACACACTTTGTGTCTTCCGGCTCTTCTCTCTCCTCCTCGGTCAGACGAGTTTTCACCTTTTTCACTGCTGTGGTGGCGTTCAAGGCTGGAAAGGTACAACGTGTATTAGCTGCATGTATGATCTACAGACAGGTTCACTTACACAAATGGGAGTATTCTGATTGGCGAATACCCTACATCTATCGGCAATTACCGAGTACTAAATGGCGATTGGTGAGTACAGGGATGCACTCTACAGCGATCAGCAAGCACTCTACAGTGATCGACACGTACTCTGCAGCGATTGGCAAGCATTCTAAACATTCTATAGCAATTAGCGACTACTCAACAGCGATCGGCGAGTACCCTACAGCGAGCGATCGGGGAGTACCGTACAGGGATCTGCAAGCACTATACAGCGATCAGGGAGTGCCCTACAGCGATAGGGGAGTGCCCTACAGCGATAGGGGAGTGCCCTACAGCGATAGGGGAGTGCCCTACAGCGGTAGGGGGGAATCCTACAGCGATAGGGGAGTACCCTACAGCGATAGGGGAGTACCCTACAGCGATAGGGGAGTGCCCTACAGCAATCGGGGAGTGCCCTACAGCAATCGGGGAGTGCCCTAAAGCAGTGTTTCTCAACATTTTATTAGTATGTACCCCTTTTAAAAGCTTGTACTCGCCAAGTACCCCCTAGCATAGTAAACCTTATCACAAGTACCCCTTGACAAATATTTAATCGTAGTACATAATAATTGATTCTAAACAATTTCCAAACATTTACTATCGCTTTTAATTAGCTAAAATACTAATTTGGTGTTGTTTATGTAGGATTTATCATTTTCTAAAACTCTAAATTTGTTATACTTGGTTAAGTATATCAAGCAGGAGTACCCCCTGGAACCATCAGATGTACCCCTTGGGGTACGCGTACCGCATGTTGAGAACCTAGGCCCTAAAGCATTCGGGGAGTGCCCTACAACGGTCGGGGAGTACCCACTGCGATCGGGGAGTACCCCACTGCGATCGGGGAGTACTCTATAGGCTGAAATAAAGTTACGCAAGCTGTGGGCACATCTTACCTCTCTGGCCATCTATTGGGGCATTGGTGCTTCTGGGGGTCACAAATGGGTTTTCAGCATCAGCCGCAAGAGGTAATTTCTCTTGATTTAACAAGCGGTACATCCTGGGAGCAGAAGAAGAATGGAAAATAGGTTAATCCACATAAAACTGAATGTTCAGTGTGTTATGGATGCTGAGGAGCTAAAGAATAACTGAAAGGTGCATTTATCCAGAATGCTTTAGCCCCCCCCCCCTCCCCCACCTCGCCGCTCTTCCTATTGATCAATGTAAAGTATAAGTTGCCGTTTCTATTAGTGCGGAAACCGGGCAGAATCCGCAGAGTTTACCCGCAGGCAAATCGCTCGGGGAAACTCTGCCATAGGAATTATTGGTGCCGCCGGCCAAATCGCTTGCCCTAGCGATTCGGTCAGCATTGCCCACAATGTTCGTGCGGGAGGCAGAAAATCCCATAGCCGTGCATGGCACGGCTTCTGGGATTCGTCTGCGCTCCCACAGACCGGGAAGTGCCGCCGTACGTCTTGCAGCCGCGCGCGGTGGCCAGTGGAAACGGGCCCTAAGTATTAACTTAACTCAAAAGAATTTTTTTTATTTTTTTTTAAACTCCCCGCCTGTTACTTCCTGTTGGAAAGAGTCTTACAAATTACTCACACCTGTTTCCTGTGAACTACAAAGTCCCACCTCCTCAAGAAGACATGGTTTCCACTACAATACAGCAATAAAAGGAAATATAATCTAGCATCCATTGTTCTTCCTATAGTGTGTCACATGATCATGTCAGAATGAGCAGCCCAGCAGCTGCAGCCAGAGGGGAGAGGAAGCGAGATGTACTGCAGTTCCAAGTACATTTGGCCCATGGAAAAGGTCATTCTACACTCCGTTTACCTTGACTTATCAGAGAGGCAGCGTGTAAATGCAGACGTATTGATGACTCACCTGTCAGTATTCAGGCCAGGCTGGAAACTGATGGAAACATCCACCTCCCCATCGCTTTCCTCGCACTGACTGTCCTCCACATCATTCAGAGCCTAAACCAATCAACAAGCAAATTAAACAGGAACTTTACCAAATTTCATCCCAATCAGTAGCCGATTCCCCCTTTCCCATGAGAAATCTTTACCTTTTCTCCAATAGATCATCAGGAGGCTCTGTATGGCTGATATTGTGGTGAAACCCCTCCCACAGGAAACTCTGGTCCTGGCAGTTTCCTGTTTGTGAACACAAAGGTTGTTTCCCCGGGTAACCTCCTCCACAGGCCTAGCTCAGCCTGGGTCGCTGGTGCTCAAGCCTCCCGTGGGTCACCACTCCACACACAGTACAATCTTTGTCAATAAGGCGAAGGCACTCAACTGGCTTCCAAACTGGCGTTTATCAAATCATTTAGCAATTACATGGCATGTTTCGGGGAAATCCCCTTCATCAGGTGTACCGCTGTGTACACCTGATTAAGGGGATTTCCCTAAAACATGTCGTGTAATTTCTAAATGATTTGATAAACTCAAGTTTGGAAGCCAGTTAAGTGCCTTCGCCTTATTGACAAAGATTGTCCTGTCTGTGAACCTTGTTGCATTCTTTTCACTGGAGTTCCTCTTCAAGTCATAAAAAAGGCAGTTTTACTTAAATGGGGGACGGGACTCACGACTCTCCGGTCCCCCGCTGCGGTTCAGTTTTGCTTTCTGAGACTGAGCCTGTCTCCGGCCACTGCGCCTGCACGGCCATGGCCGTCCACATCCTCGTTCATGGTTCTGTTGCCGGGAGCGTCCTGCACAGGCGCAGTAGAGATGGTCTCATTTTGGAAAGGGATTCCGGAGGAGGGGTGAGGCTTGTGAGAAATCTTGCATACAAGAATGCTTTGTAGGTTAGGGAATACCAGTTTTATCGTATCACTGGGGGCCATATGCAATTCACTTTTTCACCTGAGTTATCCTAGGAGAAAATTTTTCATCTTTAAATTAAATTAACTTTTTGTACTTTGCAATGGAAAAAGTACCAAAAAGTACTCAAATTATTTTGAGTGCTTGTTTATTTGCTGGTGGTTAAGTTGTGGAAATATCACCAGGAGAAAACTTAGGAGAAATAGTTAATTGCATACGGGCCCGAGTCTCTTGGGAGGCAAGTAGTCTCTTGCTACACACATTAAAGGAAACTGCCATATTTATTTCCTTCTGAGCTTGCCTACGGCAAACAGTGGCTCCTCTCTCGCTCTGTCCCTCCCCCTAGAGCCGGTCATGTGTGTGATGACACGACCAGGAAGTGCCGGCACTAGGAGGAAAGAGTGAGCGAGAGAGGAGCAGATGGCGTAGTGGTTAGCGCTCTCGCCTTGCAGCTCTGTGTCCCCGGTTCGAATCCCAGCCAGGTCAACATCTGCAAGGATTTTGTATGTTCTCCCCGTGTCTGTGTGGTTTTCCCCGCATCCCAAAAACATACAGATAAGCTACTTGGCTTCCCCCTAAAATTGGCCCTAGACTACGATACATGCACAACATGATGCATACACAGACATAGGACTATGGTAGGGATTATAGTGTGAGCTCCTCTGAGGGACAGTTAGTGACAAGACAATATACTCTGTACAGCACTGCGGAAGATGTCGGCGCTATAAAAATACTAAATAATAATAATAATAAATAATAATTTCGCCACGGGGACACTCGATCTGGTGAGTGATACAAGTGGCTACTGCCGCTAATTACAGGACACACTGCACAGCAAGGGGGAACGGAGGCGGACACCAAGGAGGACACTGTGGACAGGAAGAGGACACTCAGTCTGCTAAATGATACAAGCGACTACTGCCTCTAATTACAGAACACACTGCTCTGCATGGGGGCAAGGAAGCAGACACAAAGGAGGACGTGGAGGCAGACACAGAGGGGGACAAGGAGGCGGACCTAACCAATCTTAAAAAAGACACACAGGAGTGCAGGGAGTCCCCCAACATGCGGCGGGTGATTTTAAATTGGGGACTCCCTGCATCCCCACTACAAAAGAAGCAGGGACTTTTTCTCCCCACTTTTGGGGGAGAAAAAGTGCCTCTTATAGTCTGAAAAATACGGTAGCTGTGCAGAATTCTCCTCCCAGAGCATATTTACTGGCTTTGGAATTCTCAGAAACAAACAGAGCTGCACAGGACTAAAGATGCAACTTTATTGATCACATTATTTTCAGTACAGTTCCTGCAGAAGTCGGCAGTGGAAGGGTCCCCGTTACCTGAGAGTCCATGACGCTCTCGCTGAGGACAGACAAGCGGGTGGGAGGGTCCTTCTTCTGCAGGATGGGGCCGCGGGACGTTTCCAGGTCACATGACGGAGCCATGGTGACATTTGGGAAGCCTGGAGATATAGAAGAAAAGCATGTCTGTAACAGGTCAGAATAAAACACAAAGACAACTGAACTCCGGCCTTCCCGTGACAAAATGCCTACCAGACAATTCCAAGAGAAAGAAAAATAAAGTGTCTGTAGTGATTGTTTAGAGAAACGGTCTGCCAGAAACCGGAGCCTGTGGCCCATATGCAATTCCCTTTTTCTCCTCAGTTTTTCTCCTAGGTGATATTTCAAACTTGTCAATAAAAGGTCTTTTAACCTCTTGGCGACCGCATCACGCCGATGGGCGTGCACGTGGCGCCAGGCCCAGGACTGCCTAACGCCGATTGGCGTAAAGTGGAGTTTGCAGGGGATCTCGCGCACAGATCCGCGTTCATTTCCGCTTCAATGAAGGAGCTCCGCCACCAGCTTCCCAGCTGTGATTGCCGCTATGAGACTGTTAGACGGCGAAGCTGCCGTCTTATAACACTGTACAGCGATGTGATCTAAGGCAGCGCTATACTGAGTACAGCCCCTGGGGGAGACAGAAGTGATCGGCTGTCATAGGCTGAAGCCCATCGAATCGGCTGTACTCCTGTTGTAAACCTGGTATCGTCAGTGGAGTAAATGTGTCTGCAGGTCCCACATATTTTTTGTCCGCAGGGTGATGTTCCGTTTTGTTGTGGCCCATTATATAGGCCAGTATCTCTCTCTCTCATACACACACTGGCTTCACTAAGACATGTACGGTATTAAAGGAAGAGTAATATAACAAATTTAGTATTTTAGGGCTCGTTTCCATATAGCGTGCTTTCAGGCACGCTTATGAAAATGCAATCGCAGGGACAGCAGACAGGGCATAGACGGCACTGTCTGCCATTTCTATGCAAGTGTGGCGATTCGCCGTTGAATCGCTGCACATGGTTTGCTGAATTATGGGGCACTTCAGCCAGCTATCCCATTCAGTATAATGAATGGGATCGCAAGCCCCGCCCCCCACTGGGAGTGACGTGCAGCGACACTGGGTTCTGCGCTTCATGGAAACGAACCCTTAGACTTTCCGAATCCATTAATGCCTTGTACACATAAATCTTGCCCGTCAGATCGACGGGTCGAATCCATAATTTTACAACATGTCCGATCTGCTCCTGATAAAGAACGGGATCGATTTTATACACCACCATTCTGTAAAATTAATCGGACACGTTGGAAATGACTGATTTGATGGGAAATTGCTTCTTGTGTAGCAGGCGTAATGTTTTCACACATGCGGTGATCGCGTGGCAATTTACCTAGGAATCGCATGACAATTCACAGAGGTTTTTACCTCATGTGGTATTTCATGCAACGTTTGCTGGATTGTTGCAGTGCAGGGAAATGGATGAATGGTGTGATACAGGCAGCATTTTATTTATTATGCTGACAAGTAAAGAGCAAGTCCAAACTGCAAAATATTAACATAAAATTTGTCTCATTCCTCCAGAGGATCTTCCAACCCTAGTTCACGCCTTCATCACATCACAGCTGGACTACTGCAATGCCCTTTATGCTGGCCTCCCCAAAAAGGACCTGCGTCGCCTGCAATTACTGCAGAATGCTGCTGCCAGATTGCTAACAAACCAGCCTCGCCACTGTCACAATACACCGATCCTTCGCTCACTGCACTGGCTACCAGTAGAATGGAGAATACTCTTCAACATTGGCGACAAGAAAAAAAGTACAAGGAGGAGTGCTCCTTTTAACAAAGATCACGCAAGGATGACGACAAACGAGCATATCTTGGGTAGATACCCAAACAAATGACCCTGGATGGCAACCTGTTCCTCCTCTGTGGCCAGCACAGTCTATTACCATCCAGGACCATTCTCACTGCTGGCCACAGAGGAGGAACAGGTTGCCGTCCAGGGTCATTTGTTTGGGTATCTACCCAAGAGATGCTCGTTTTGTCATAATTTTATAGTAAGTGTTTTTAATCCTTGCGTGATTTTTATTAAAAGTTTTAATACACTAAGGAGCGCTCCTCCTACTTTTTTCTTGTCGCTACACTTACACCCTTCAGCTGGGGTAAAGGAGCAGCTAGTTGTTGTATTGAAGATTTGCCAGAGCTGTGTAAGATTAGCGCAAGATTGCACATCGAATAATCTTCAACATTGGACTGCTGACATTCAAATCCCTGCACAATTTGAGCCCCGGATACATGAAGTACTTGCTGAAGCTGCACCACACCTCTCACATCTTCAGCTCAGCAGGATCCATAAATTTGGTCACTCCCAGAGTGCACCTGAAAACCTTTAAAGCCAAATCTTTCTGTCATGTTGCCCTTACCCTTTGGAACTCCCCGCCACACCCAGTAAAGACAGCCTCATCCCTGGAGTTATTCAAATCCAGACTGAAAAGCCAACTGTTTAGCCTGGCATTTCCGGACTGGAGTTCTTCCTCTAGGGGCGGAGCCTAAGGAACAGCGTGGAGGACGTTGAACGCTGACTGACTTAAGGAACGGAGAGTAGCCGCAGCTCTAGACTGGAGGATCGGTACTATATCTGTGATATGCTTTTAACTTTTTATCTTATTACGCGCATTACTTTTTATTGGAAGGTTAAATTGAGTGGTTTTACACATGTGAGGCAATTGTACTTGTTTTTGAGGCTTTTGAACACTGCAGACAGGCAGCGGAGGTGATGTGCATATGTCGGGGGGCAGCCTGTGCATTACAATTGAATGGTTAATCGCTGTGGCGTACACCGCCCCTCCTGGACTAAAATTGCACGCCCCGCATCCAAACAATGCAATACTGGTCTATGGAGAAAGTTTAGCTTCCATTATAGTTTGTATGCAAAATACAATCTACTAGACCAGTATTGCATGGTTTGGATGCGGGGTGTGCATATTTAGTCCAGGAGGGGCGGTATACGCAAAAGCGATTAAGCATTCAATTTTAGTATTAGGTCAGGGATGCGCAGCCTTCTACCCGTATTTGTTTCCATAATTTTGTAACTACCGGGCTAGCAGCTCCCATTGTGCTTTCCTGTTTTGCATGGTAAGTATTTAGTTATGCATATGTTTTGCATCTGTCTGATTGCTGAGTGTGTATTTGAGCTGTATAAGTGGTGCACATGAGGTGATGAGTCATTCAGATGCAGCCCATGTGGTGAGCGCTGGCTTTATTCTCTGCAGCCTGTGTATTGCAGCCGAACTAGAAATCATTCACCCCAAGTATTATATATGGTAAGCAGGGAGGAATACAACAGGAGGGGAGTGGCTGAAGTATTGAGGGGGTGGTCCCTAGCTCTCATACCCGCACACTGTCGCTGAGCTTGTTTCTGTAGTGCACCAGCGGTGATCAAAACATACAGAAACAGTCTGCACTATTATCTGCTACTCTGTGCGTTTACTTTTGGGGTGAATCCATGCCAGTTGGAAGCCCTGGATTTTGAACGGACTGCTACACGTATGAGCTAAGCGCTACCATTCCTTTGCATATGAATATCATTGTAATGTCACCTGTGTGCCTGCGGGGGGCATCGCCAAACAGATCCTTCACAACAGCCATGGCGCGGTCTGACCTCTCCAGTACGTCCTTCATCTGGTACTGATCCGAGAGAATCTGGCAAGAGAGCAGTCACACATCGTCACCAACCAATCATACATCACTCTGGGATATACAGATAATAATGACTGACAGACAGCAGTCACACATCCTCACCAGTCTCTCATGCATCCCTCTGTATGACATACAGATAATAATGATGACAGACAGCAGTCACACATCGTCACCAGCCTCTCATGCATCCCTCTGTATGACATACAGATAATAATGACTGACAGACAGCAGTCACACATCCTCACCAGCCTCTCATACATTTCTCTGTATGACATACAGATAATAATGACTGACAGACAGCAGTCACACATCCTCACCAGCCTCTCATACATTTCTCTGTATGACATACAGATAATAATGACTGACAGACAGCAGTCACACATCCTCACCAGCCTCTCATACATTCCTCTGTATGACATACAGATAATAATGACTGACAGACAGCGGTCACACATCATCACCAGCCTCTCATGCAACCCTCTGTATGACATACAGATAATTATGACTGACAGACAGCAGTCACACATCCTCACCAGCCTCTCATACATCCCTCTGTATGACATACAGATAATAATGTCTGACAGACAGCAGCCACACATCCTCACCAGCCTCTCATACATCTCTCTGGGACATACAGATAATAATGACTGACAGACAGCAGTCACACATCCTCACCAGCCTCTCATACATTCCTCTGCATGACATACAGATAATAATGACTGACAGACAGCAGTCACACATCCTCACCAGCCTCTCATACATTCCTCTGCATGACATACAGATAATAATGACTGACAGACAGCAGCCACACATCCTCACCAGCCTCTCATACATCCCTCTGTATGACATACAGATAATAATGACTGACAGACAGCGGTCACACATCGTCACCAGCCTCTCATACATTGCTCTGTATGACATACAGATAATAATGACTGACAGACAGCGGTCACACATCCTCACCAGCCTCTCTTACATTCCTCTGTATGACATACAGATAATAATGACTGACAGACAGCAGCCACACATCCTCACCAGCCTCTCATACATTCCTCTGTATGACATACAGATAATAATGACTGACAGACAGCAGTCACACATCCTCACCAGCCTCTCATACATTCCTCTGCATGACATACAGATAATAATGACTGACAGACAGCGGTCACACATCCTCACCAGCCTCTCATACATTCCTCTGGGATATACAGATAATAATTACTGACAGACAGCAGTCACACATCGTCACCAACCAATCATACATCCCCCTGTATGACATACAGATAATAATGACTGACAGACAGCAGCCACACATCCTCACCAGCCTCTCATACATCCCTCTGCATGACATACAGATAATAATGACTGACAGACAGCAGTCACACATCCTCACCAGCCTCTCATACATTCCTCTGTATGACATACAGATAATAATGACTGACAGACAGCAGTCACACATCCTCACCAGCCTCTCATACATCCCTCTGTATGACATACAGATAATAATGATGACAGACAGCAGTCACACATCGTCACCAGCCTCTCATACATCCCTCTGTATGACATACAGATAATAATGACTGACAGACAGCAGTCACACATCATCACCAGCCTCTCACACATCCCTCTGTATGACATACAGATAATAATAGCTGACAGACAGCAGCCACACATCCTCACCAGCCTCTCATACATTCCTCTGTATGACATACAGATAATAATGGCTGACAGACAGCAGCCACACATCGTCACCAGCCTCTCATACATCCCTCTGTATGACATACAGATAATAATGACTGACAGACAGCAGTCACACATCCTCACCAGCCTCTCATACATCCCTCTGTATGACATACACATAATAATGACTGACAGACAGCAGCCACACATCCTCACCAGCCTCTCATACATCCCTCTGTATGACATACAGATAATAATGACTGACAGACAGCAGCCACACATCCTCACCAGCCTCTCATACATCCCTCTGTATGACATACAGATAATAATGACTGACAGACAGCAGTCACACATCCTCACCAGCCTCTCATACATCCCTCTGTATGACATACAGATAATAATGGCTGACTGACAGCAGCCACACATCCTCACCAGCCTCTCATACATTCCTCTGCATGACATACAGATAATAATGACTGACAGACAGCAGCCACACATCCTCACCAGCCCCTCATACATTGCTCTGTATGACATACAGATAATAATGACTGACAGACAGCAGTCACACATCCTCACCAGCCTCTCATACATTCCTCTGCATGACATACAGATAATGACTGACAGACAGCAGCCACACATCCTCACCAGCCCCTCATACATTGCTCTGTATGACATACAGATAATAATGACTGACAGACAGTAGCTACACATCCCCACCAGCCTCTCATACATTCCTCTGTATGACATACAGATAATAATGTCTGACAGACAGCAGTCACACATCCTCACCAGCCTCTCATACATTCCTCTGCATGACATACAGATAATAATGACTGACAGACAGCAGCCACACATCCTCACCAGCCTCTCATACATCCCTCTGGGATATACAGATAATAATTACTGACAGACAGCAATCACACATCCTCACCAGCCTCTAATGCATCCCTCTGTATGACATACAGATAATAATGACTGACAGACAGCAGCCACACATCCTCACATACATTGCTCTGTATGACATACAGATAATAATGTCTGACAGACAGCAGTCACACATCCTCACCAGCCTCTCATACATCCCTCTGGGATATAAAGATAATAATGATGACAGACAGCAGTCACACATTGTCACCAGCCTCTCATACATTCCTCTGGGATATACAGATAATAATTACTGACAGACAGCAATCACACATCCTCACCAGCCTCTAATGCATCCCTCTGTATGACATACAGATAATAATGATGACAGACAGCAGTCACACATCCTCACCAGCCTCTCATACATCCCTCTGTATGACATACAGATAATAATGACTGACAGACAGCAGTCACACATCCTCACCAGCCTCTCATACATTCCTCTGTATGACATACAGATAATAATGACTGACAGACAGCAGTCACACATCGTCACCAGCCTCTCATACATCCCTCTGTATGACATACAGATAATAATGACTGACAGACAGCAGTCACACATCCTCACCAGCCTCTCATACATTCCTCTGCATGACATACAGATAATAATGACTGACAGACAGCAGGCATACATCAAATAAGGGCGCCAGGGAAAAAAAGGGTGCAGGGTGAAGCCAACTCTATCAAATATCTTTTACAACAATTTTTTTTAATCGTCTCTCCATCTTTATTTCTACCAATACCTATCCCTAACTCCCCCTGGTGGTGCCTGGCCCTAAGACCCCCCCCCCCCCCAGTAGTGCCTAACCCTAATTCACGCCCCCCCCCCCCCCACCCGGTGGTGCCTAACCCTAAGAGCCCACCAGTGTTTCCTAACCCTAAGACGCCCCCCCCCCCCTCCTGACGCCCATCCCCCTTCCTGATGCCTAACCCTAAAAACCCACTTTCTGATGACTTGCCTTAAAACCCCCTCTCTCCCCCACAAATAACGTTAAAAAAAAATTACATTTCTAAGACTTTACATTTCAAATCAATAATTTACAATATGAAAATTCTCAAAATGAAAAACTTCGGTTGGATTGCCCGATGTGCAGGCGCCGGGCCCGTCCAACCAAAATATTTAGTTTTGAAATTTGTTTTGAGAATTATCATTTTGTAAGTTATCGATTTGAAATTTGGCTTAGAAATGATCTTTTTTTTACGTCATTTGTGGGGGAGAGAGGGCGTTTTAAAGCTAGTCGTAAAAATGGAGGTTTTTAGGGTTAGGCGTCCGTATATCGGGCACCCAAATTTCTGCTTTGGGTGCCCAATAGCAGATATTTTGCATTAGAGCCTATGGGGTACACAAATATTCCATTACCCCCAGGTGCCCATATTTCCTGTTCCTGCCAGCAGACCCTCTGTTACCTCCATCATCAGCGCCACGCGTCTCTCCTCCAAGGGATCCGGCGTGCCTCCATTCTGCTTCCTGTACTTTCTCTGCAGAAGTTTCTCCTGAAGTTCCCACTGGGCCAGCCGCTGGTTTCTGGACTGGTGGATCTCATGGCGGTGGGCCTAGAAACAGACAGACGTTTATAAAATGCAACTACAAATGGATAGAGACAGCAGCAGCATCTGCTCCTTCCAACAGCAAGGATTAATACACACCCACCCAGAAATAGATCACGCCCACTTACCAGCTCTTCCGGAGTGGCCCGGTGGACGTTGAGATCTTGTATGGAGCTCTGAAACACAACAGAGAGACTCTGAATACAGGCAGACAGACATCATCAAGCAGGAGTACACAAGACAAGACAAATAATATTTATATTGCGCTTTTCTCCTTGCGGACTCAAAACGCCAGAGCAGAGCAGCAGCCACTAGGGCGCGCTCTATTGGCAGTAGCAGTGTAAGGGAGACTTGCCAAAGGTCTCCTACTGAATTAGTGCTGGCTTACTGAACAGGCAGAGCCGAGATTCGAACCCTGGTCTCCTGTGTCAGAGGCAGAGCCCTTAACCATTACACCATCACCCAACTGCACACAGTACCCATTGGTGAGATAACATGGAGAGTGATCTGTGATCGCATACTCATGCTAATAACTAAAAGTCCAATCTCTGATATTAGTCTGTGTCACTCGTCACTGGTAACAGGAAAGCCCATACATTCCCCTAACTCATCTCTCAAGGAATGGAAGTGGGGTATTCTGGGTACTCAGGACTATCAACTCTGTGGTCTTGGAGAATAGGGATGATCACAGTTATGCACATTTTTCAGAGCGGATGCAAATTTATGCAAATTCGTATGCAAATATATGCTGCTTGAAAATGGACCAATCAATTTAAACCTGGTTTAAATTGATCGGTCCATTTTCAAACTGCATATATTTGCATAAAACTCTGCCAAATTTCGGAAAAATTTGCATCTCATTGATCATCCCTATTGGAGAAGTATTAATGCTTTGCAGGTCTCAGAACATGAGAGGGCGTCACTGAAGGCTATGGGGAGTGTTAAAGGGATACTTAAGCCCATCCCAAAAGAGCAGTTTAACTTCTCTGGGGCTCCTTGCAGCCCCCTACAGTCATCCTGTGCCCGTGCCATCCTACCGCGACCTTCCAGTTAGTAGTGCCAACCCCCTCAAAGCTGGTTGGTTGTGGCCAGATGGAGGCTACTGAGCATGTGCAGCCCCTGAGTTGTGCACACTAATCGTGCTCCTATCGTTGGGAGCATTTGCGCATGCGCAATAGTGGTGTTCCCATACTCCGCCTGCTCAGGACGCTGCTGTGCACGGGGACGCAATGTAGTCAGCAAACTCTGAGGTGCTCGGCGCTGCTGGCCAGAGGGACTCGGAAGGATGGCGCCGCACAGGATGACTGCAGGGGGCTGCAAGAAGTACTGCTTTTTTTCAGATGTTAGATTTCCTTTAACCACTTCAGGACCAAACCAATTTTCACATATCAGCGCTGCTCCCATTCATTCACCAATAACTTTCTTACTACTAATCACACCTAAATTATCTATATGTCGTTTTTTGCAGGACAAATTAGACTTTAAATGTGTGATCATTTTGTTTAGTAATTACCGTATATTCCAGCGTATAAGACGACTGGGTGTATAAGACAACCCCCCAACTTTTTCAGTTAAAATATAGAGTTTGTGATATACTCACCGTATAAGACTACCCCTCTTCCATTGTACACCAAATAAAAAAAAAAAAAAATCATATACTGGTGCTGTACCGTATGTGCTACCCAGTATATAACAGTATATAGTCAATTGACTGGTTGGATTGGTCAACTCTCCCTAAGTGGATTGGTCAGCTCTCCTTGCCTCCTTGTTTATCAGAGCGGTGTGGAAGAATAGATCCCGTTGTGCCCATAAAACACGCCTCTTTCACCCATCTGTCCCGCCCTTGTATCCTATTTACCTCCTTCTCTGCCTCTCAGATCTCACACATGTGCGCCTGCGCCGCTTCACTGCAGTCCTCAGCAGCGAGATCTGAGAGGCGGTAACAGGATAAGAAGTATCACCCAGCATCATTGATACCTGGCGTATAAGACGACCCCCAACTTTTCAGAAGATTTTCAAGGGTTAAAAAGTAGTCTTATACGCAGGAATATACAGTACCTTATTTTCAATGAATTTTAAATGGGAAAAAAAATGGAAAGAAAAACAAAAAAATACACTATTTCTCCATTTACATCCATTATAGCTTTACAATAAAAAGTGCTAACTATAAGTTAAACCCACAAGTTCTATTTGCTTATCCATCCTGGTTATAACATTTAGATTATGTACCTAGCACGATGTATGGTGACAATATTGTATTTGGAAATAAAGGTGTCTTTTTTGCTTTCTCATTGTACACTAATATTGCTGATTAAAAGACTATTTGCAAAAATAATAGTAATATACCGTCATGGCATACATATTTGAAAAAACAAGTTCCTAATGTAACAATATATGTTGTTTCTTTCATATTCTGTCACTTCATTTTCATTTTACAAGTCTTTTATTTTTTGGTACAGCCTATGCAAAAATTGAACTGCCTTTGAATCAGTTTGTGACTAAAAAGAATACACAGGACATGGGCCTCAACCCTAAAACTCTCTAAACTGTATTCTACTACTTTTCACGGTTAAAATGTTACTACTTATGTCTCTTGTAGTTTTGCTAAAACTTTGCCAAATTTGATCAGAATTTTGAAAATGACTTTTTTATGTTGGATTGAGTTTGTCCGTACCCAATTTTTACGTGATGTGTGTCCAAGCCAAAATGACACACCAAAATGTATTCTACAACTTGTCATGGTTAAAATGATACCATATGTGCCTCACTTAGTAACAAACTGGTGGTGCAGTCTCCCCAAATACACTGGACGTTTATAAATGTCCAGTTGTCATTAAGTGGTTAAAGAGGATCTGTAACATCAAAAGATCCCCTGGGGGGTACTCACCTCGGGTGGGGGAAGCCTCCGGATCCTAATCAGGCTTCCCACGCCGTCCTCCGTCCCTCAGGGGTCTCGCTGCAGCCCTCCGTGAAAGATGACGTCAATATTTACCTTCCTGGCTCCCGCGCAGGCGCTCTGACGGCTGTCGGCTCCGAACTACACGGAAATACCCGATCGCCGTCGGGTCTGCTCTACTGTGCAGGCGCAAGTTTCCGGCTCCTGCGCAGTAGAGCGGACCCGACTGAGATCGGGTATTTCCGTGTAGTTCGGAGCCGAGAGCAGCCACAGCGCCCCCGCTGGAGCCTGCAAAGGTAAATATTGAACTGACAGTCGGCTCTGTCGACGGCTGTTCGGAGGGCTGCAGCGAGACCCCCGTGGGACAAAGGACGGCGTGGGAAGCCTCATTAGGATCCGGAGGCTTCCCCCACCCGAGGTGAGTACCCCCCAGGGGATGTTTTTGACGTTAGAGTCTCTTTAGGTGGCCGTACACTGGCAGATGGTCAGCAGATTCGATCATGTTCCTCTCTGATGGAATCTGATCAGAGAAGGATCTACTGCTGCCACACACCAGCACAGATTTCGAATTGATTTCAGTATAAAACCTATTGGAAATTAGTGAAGCCGCCTCTGCCTGCCTGAGGTCTCACCCCATGTACAATGTGCAGCCCTTAGGCTGTGCAGAGTGCTGCAGGCTCACCTCTCCGTCCAGCAATCCTCTTCCTGTGTCCAACATCTTTCTCTACCACCACCGCCCATGTAGAGTACGTATCAATGAGGCACCGGGTGATGATTTCTCACCCTGCTGCTGCTCCAATACCCGGCGGCGTTAATATTCTCCCTCTGAGCAACTCAGTGGGAGGAGTAATATGGGGTGCGGCAATTGCAGGAACCCCAAATTACACGCATCCCGCACACTTTAGCATTATTACTACATTACTATTAATCTAGCATAATATTGCCCCTGTTTAACTCTCTAGTAAGGCCACATCTGGAATATGGAATTCAGTTCTGGGCACCACATTACAGGAAAGATATTGCAGTTTTAGAGCAGGTGCAGAGACGAGCAACAAAATTGATACGTGGGATGGAAGGTCTCGCTTACCAAGAAAGGTTAGATAAACTGGGTTTATTTAGTCTAGAGAAAAGATGCCTTATGCTACGTACACACATGTGACAGCGATCGTTCGTTGAGAACGTCGAACGAACTTTTAATTGATGAAAGAATGACCTAAGTAAAGTTAGTTTTTAAATGTGTGTAACGATCTGATCGTTAGAACGAACGTTACATCACATAAAGCAACTATTGCGCTTGCGCATAAAAATGAGAAGTTTCATGGAGAAATAGCGAAATGCGCATGTCAAGCCTAGTACGATCGACCGTTTCCAACGATGTACTACTTTTGCAAACGGTCGTCGTTGGAAAAAATCCGCCAAGCTAGATCGTTCGTTTTTAACGATCTAGCTCGTCCGTCGTTAGACTTAATGATCGTTGGTTGCTTTTTTTTAAACGATCGTCGTTTGAAACGATCGGGGAACGATCGTTTCAAACGCCTATAGTCGCATGTGTGTACGCACCTTTAGATGGGATCTAATTAACATGTATAAATACATCAAAGGGCAATATAAAAGCTTGGCGGATGAGCTTTTTGTCCCTAGGCCTTCTCTAAGGACTAGAGGACATGATCTGCGCATGGAGGAAAACGTTTTAGCCATTTATTTAGGAAAGGGTTCTTAACCTTGCCTTTGCTGCCTCTGTCCGCCGGTACCGGGTCCCGTCATTTTGGCCAGTCGACGCAAGCGCAGTGCGCTCCCTCTGTACTGTGCAGGCGCATGCATACAGAGCCGGAGGGAGCCCCTGTGCATGCGGAAGACTGGTCGCGTCCGGCGGGAGTGACGGGACCCGGTACCGACGATAGAGGCAGCGGAGGACAGCGGAGTAGGAGCGATCTAGGCTGATGGGGCTGGAGGAAGCCCCAGGTATGTATGAAATCTTTTCGTATTTTTTTAATAGGCTTCGTCTCTGGTTCCCTTTAAGACAGACAACAGATTCAAACTCCCTGGACTGATAAACAAGAAGAGTACTATATGATGTGGTCTAAATTAGCTGCTGGTTAATTGATCAACAGTTGCAGAATCCGATTAGCCAAGGAAAACAGAGCGATGCAGATATAGGGCAGCACCCTCTGTACAGCGACACGAGGACAAAGCGAGGGGGATTCTAGACTTCACATTTATATGGCTGATACATTTATCCAAGAATTTTACAGACATAAATCAATCACATCGCTCTGCAGTCACTATAACCCCCTCCTGTCCTCAGAGACTCACATCCCAGGCCTGCCGCACTTGTGCCTTCTTCTTCTTTGTTGTTTTCTTTACACCACCGCGGCCGTTCACCGGGCGAATGTAACGTCCAGCCATGTCTAAGAAAGGAAAAATGCAGGTGAACTCAGCAATACACCACTGACACCTCCAGCAGCACCATCACCACTGACCCCTCCAGCAGCACCATCACCACTGACCCCTCCAGCAGCACCATCACCACTGACCCCTCCAGCAGCACCATCACCACTGACCCCTCCAGCAGCATCAGAACACCACTGACCCCTCCAGCAGCATCAGAACACCACTGACCCCTCCAGCAGCATCAGAACACCACTGACCCCTCAAGCAGCACCACCACACCACTGACCCCTCCAGCAGCACCACCACACCACTGACCCCTCCAGCAGCACCACCACACCACTGACCCCTCCAGCAGCATCACCACACCACTGACCCCTCCAGCAGCTCCACCACACCACTGACCCCTCCAGCAGCTCCACCACACCACTGACCCCTCCAGCAGCACCATCACACCACTGACCCCTCCAGCAGCACCACACCACTGACCCCTCCAGCAGCACCACCACACCGCTGACCCCTCCAGCAGCACCACCATCACACCACTGACCACTCCAGCACCACACCACCATCACACCACTGACCCCTCCAGCAGCACCACCACACCACTGACCCCTCCAGCAGCACCACCACACCACTGATCCCTCCAGCAGCACCACCACACCACTGATCCCTCCAGCAGCACCACCACACCACTGATCCCTCCGGCAGCACCACCACACCACTGATCCCTCCAGCAGCACCACCACACCACTGATCCCTCCAGCAGCACCACCACACCACTGATCCCTCCAGCAGCACCACCACACCACTGATCCCTCCAGCAGCACCACCACACCACTGACCCCTCCAGCAGCACCACCACACCACTGACCCCTCCAGCAGCACCACCACACCACTGACCCCTCCAGCAGCACCACCATCACACCGCTGACCCCTCCAGCAGCACCATCACACCACTGACCCCTCCAGCAGCACCACACCACTGACCCCTCCAGCAGCACCACACCACTGACCCCTCCAGGAGCACCACCACACCACTGACCCCTCCAGCAGCACCACCACACCACTGACCCCTCCAGCAGCACCACCACACCACTGACCCCTCCAGCAGCACCACCACACCACTGACCCCTCCAGCAGCACCACCACACCACTGACCCCTCCAGCAGCACCACCACACCACTGACCCCTCCAGCAGCATCACCACACCACTGACCCCTCCAGCAGCATCACCACACCACTGACCCCTCCAGCAGCATCACCACACCACTGACCCCTCCAGCAGCATCACCACACCACTGACCCCTCCAGCAGCATCACCACACCACTGACCCCTCCAGCAGCATCACCACACCACTGACCCCTCCAGCAGCATCACCACACCACTGACCCCTCCAGCAGCATCACCACACCACTGACCCCTCCAGAAGCATCACCACACCACTGATCCCTCCAGCAGCACCACCACACCACTGATCCCTCCAGCAGCACCACCACACCACTGACCCCTCCAGAAGCATCACCACACCACTGATCCCTCCAGCAGCACCACCACACCACTGATCCCTCCAGCAGCACCACCACACCACTGATCCCTTCAGCAGCACCACCACACCACTGATCCCTCCAGCAGCACCACCACACCACTGACCCCTCCAGCAGCACCACCACACCACTGACCCCTCCAGCAGCACCACCACACCACTGACCCCTCCAGCAGCACCACCACACCACTGACCCCTCCAGCAGCACCACCACACCACTGACCCCTCCAGCAGCACCACCACACCACTGACCCCTCCAGCAGCACCACCACACCACTGACCCCTCCAGCAGCACCACCACACCACTGACCCCTCCAGCAGCACCACCACACCACTGACCCCTCCAGCAGCACCACCACACCACTGACCCCTCCAGCAGCACCACCACACCACTGACCCCTTCGGCACCACCACCACACCACTGACCCCTCCAGCAGCACCATCACACCACTGACCCCTCCAGCAGCACCACCACACCACTGACCCCTCCAGCAGCACCATCACACCACTGACCCCTCCAGCAGCACCATCACACCACTGACCCCTCCAGCAGCACCATCACACCACTGACCCCTCCAGCAGCATCACCACACCACTGACCCCTCCAGCAGCATCACCACACCACTGACCCCTCCAGCAGCATCACCACACCACTGACCCCTCCAGCAGCACCACCATCACACCACTGACACCTCCAGCAGCACCACCACACCACTGACACCTCCAGCACCACACCACTGACCCCTCCAGCAGCACCACCACACCACTGACACCTCAAGCACCACCACTACACCACTGACCCCTCCAGCAGCATCACCACACCACTGACCCCTCCAGCAGCACCACCACACCACTGACCCCTCCAGCAGCACCACCACACCACTGACCCCTCCAGCAGCACCACCACACCACTGACCCCTCCAGCAGCACCACCACACCACCGACCCCTCCAGCAGCACCACCACACCACTGACCCCTCCAGCAGCACCACCACACCACTGACCCCTCCAGCAGCATCACCACACCACTGACCCCTCCAGCAGCTCCACCACACCACTGACCCCTCCAGCAGCACCATCACACCACTGACCCCTCCAGCAGCACCACCATCACACCACTGACCCCCCCCCCCCCCCAGCACCACCATCACACCATTGACCCCCCCAGCACCACCATCACACCATTGACCCCCCCAGCACCACCATCACACCACTGACCCCTCCAGCAGCACCACCATCACACCACTGACCCCCCCAGCAGCACCACCATCACACCACTGACCCCTCCAGCAGCACCACCATCACACCACTGACCCCTCCAGCAGCACCACACCACTGACCCCTCCAGCAGCACCACCACACCGCTGACCCCTCCAGCAGCACCACCATCACACCACTGACCCCTCCAGCACCACACCACTATCACACCACTGACCCCTCCAGCAGCACCACCACACCACTGACCCCTCCAGCAGCACCACCACACCACTGATCCCTCCAGCAGCACCACCACACCACTGATCCCTCCAGCAGCACCACCACACCACTGACCCCTCCAGCAGCACCACCACACCACTGACCCCTCCAGCAGCACCACCATCACACCGCTGACCCCTCCAGCAGCACCATCACACCACTGACCCCTCCAGCAGCACCATCACACCACTGACCCCCCCAGCAGCACCACCATCACACCACTGACCCCCCCAGCAGCACCACCATCACACCACTGACCCCTCCAGCAGCACCACCATCACACCACTGACCCCTCCAGCAGCACCACCATCACACCACTGACCCCTCCAGCAGCACCACCATCACACCACTGACCCCTCCAGCAGCACCACCACACCACTGACCCCTCCAGCATCACCACACCACTGACCCCTCCAGCAGCACCACCATCACACCACTGACCCCTCCAGCAGCACCACCATCACACCACTGACCCCTCCAGCAGCACCACCATCACACCACTGACCCCTCCAGCAGCACCACCACACCACTGACCCCTCCAGCATCACCACACCACTGACCCCTCCAGCAGCATCACCACACCACTGACCCCTCCAGGAGCATCACCACACCACTGACCCCTCCAGCAGCATCACCACACCACTGACCCCTCCAGCATCACCACCACACCACTGACCCCTCCAGCAGCACCATCACACCACTGACCCCTCCAGCAGCACCACCACCACACCACTGACCCCTCCAGCACCACACCACTATCACACCACTGACCCCTCCAGCAGCACCACCACACCACTGACCCCTCCAGCAGCACCACCACACCACTGATCCCTCCAGCAGCACCACCACACCACTGATCCCTCCAGCAGCACCACCACACCACTGACCCCTCCAGCAGCACCACCACACCACTGACCCCTCCAGCAGCACCACCACACCACTGACCCCTCCAGCAGCACCACCACACCACTGACCCCTCCAGCAGCACCACCATCACACCGCTGACCCCTCCAGCAGCACCATCACACCACTGACCCCTCCAGCAGCACCATCACACCACTGACCCCCCCAGCAGCACCACCATCACACCACTGACCCCTCCAGCAGCACCACCATCACACCACTGACCCCTCCAGCAGCACCACCATCACACCACTGACCCCTCCAGCAGCACCACCATCACACCACTGACCCCTCCAGCAGCACCACCATCACACCACTGACCCCTCCAGCAGCACCACCACACCACTGACCCCTCCAGCACCACCACACCACTGACCCCTCCAGCAGCACCACCATCACACCACTGACCCCTCCAGCAGCACCACCATCACACCACTGACCCCTCCAGCAGCACCACCATCACACCACTGACCCCTCCAGCAGCACCACCACACCACTGACCCCTCCAGCATCACCACACCACTGACCCCTCCAGCAGCATCACCACACCACTGACCCCTCCAGGAGCACCACACCACTGACCCCTCCAGCAGCACCACCACACCACTGACCCCTCCAGCATCACCACACCACTGACCCCTCCAGCAGCATCACCACACCACTGACCCCTCCAGCATCACCACACCACTGACCCCTCCAGCAGCATCACCACACCACTGACCCCTCCAGGAGCAGTGACCAGGGTTTCCTCTCACCTCTCAGGCGCAGAATTGAACGTTACCGCTGCTTCAGTTTCTAATCGGCGCCGGAGGTCCGGGCACACGTCACTTCCTGGTCAATGCCATGGCAACCGCCAGCAACTGTCACTTCGGCCAACAGCGGAGCGAAGTTCCCCAGTCCTCCTGACCTCCCAAACTCCTCCCCCGGCTCTGTAGCGCCGCTGTGACTCCTCCCCCGCTGTTGCTGCTGTCACGTGGCTCTCATCACCCTGCAGACAGAACAGAGCCATACCACGTGACTGTACTCTCTACTCCTCCCCTTTGGCAGTGTGAGGAGTCACGTGACTCTCCTCAGCGAGGCGCCCTCTGGTGGATAATCCGCGGTCCTTAGTATGGTTAGTCCCTCGAAGCAATTCTCACAGCTGTAGCCTCTGGATGGGGGAATGGGACATCTCTCTCAGGGCTTGTTCACACTGGAGCCGTTTTCTTACTATTTTCACCCGCGTGCGCTTTTTAAAAACGCCCCCCCAAACGCCTGTGCAATGAATGTCTATGAGAAGGTTCATATCAGCGCGGGTCGGGCGCTGTGCGGACAGCAAAGCGATGCCTGGACCATTTTCAGGCCCCATTCACACTGAAAAGCGCAAAACGGGAGTGATTTTTCCGCGATTCCACGCGGAAAAATCACTGGACACTGCGGCGATTTTTCCGCGATCGCATTTAGTGCTTCTGTAGCACTGAAACGCGAGCGCCGGGAAATCGCCTGAAAATGGTGCAGGCTACGAGTTTGCGTTTGGCGATTTGCGGTAATTGCCCAAGTAAGAACGGGTCCATAGGGTTTTAATAGCACTAGCGCTTTATAATGCGCTAGCGCTTGAGCGGTTTGCCGAAATCACTGGCAAAACGCTCTAGTGTGAATGGGGCCTCAGGGCGATTTTGCCTCAATGGAAGGTATAGGAAAAACGCTCACAAAATCACTTTGTGTAGCAATTGCGTTCGCGTTTTTAAGAATAAATACATTGTATTTATTATTTTCCGGGTCAAAGTTCACTTCCTGACTTACGTTAGGGAGTGAATAAAAAAACCGCTCTGGTAAAGCGATTATAACAAAAACGTATCGCCCACCCAAGCGTTGGGAAAGGAAAAAAATAATTGCCTCAAAAAAAGGCCAATGTGGACAGACATGCAAACGGAGCGCAATGTGAACAAGGCCTCAAGGCTGGAATCCACTGGAGCGCTTTTTGAGCGTTTAGGGAGCGCTTTAAATTGCCAGTGATTTTCGTAATCGCTCTGCCAATGTAAATAACATGTAACAAATTCCACAGTAGCGATTGCGATTAGCAAAATCGCAATCGCAGGACGTGCAGGATTTTGGGAGCATTTGCGCTTCAATGTAATGTATATAAGCGCTGGCAAATCGCTGATGAATCGCTACACATAGCGATCTGAGTGCGATTTTAAATTACTGCACACTGTAAAAAAAATTGAAAGGACCAATCAAAATTAAAATCGCTATCACAATCGCTGGCAAAAAGCTTACATTCATAAAAATTGCTACCAAAATCGCCGGAAAACGCTTATGAAATGGCTTACAAAACGCTAATTATAAAAGCTAGCGATTTGCAACTTGTAGTGGGTTCCAGGCCTCAGGGGGTTTCTTTCTCTCAGGATTCCTGTTGGGGGAAATAGTTCTCTTCTCTTGCCCACAGTCCTGACAGGAAACAAATCTCTTCAGCAAGGACAGAGTAACTTTGTGGGAAAGAGCAGAAAGTCTTTCAGGTGTTAATTGCTGTCCCCACGTTATGGCTCCGGTCACGCATACGCTGACATATGTGCGGGGTAATTTAAGCGCCGGTTGAAGCAGCTAATAGACAATGGCCTCAATTCACTAAACTTATCTCCTGTCTTTAATAACTCTTCTAGAGTTGTTACCATGGTGATAAGGCATGTAGTATTCAGGAAACATTTTACCTCAGGCAAACCTAAAGTTAACTCTTCTGTCTTTAAGTTAACTCTTCAATCCTTAAAATAACTCCAGAGTTAAAGACAGGCTGTTAATTAACTGCATGTGAAAATAACTACAGAGGAGGTAAATTAACTACAGAGGAGGTAAAATAACTACAGAGGAGGTAACTTAAGGAATGAAGAGGTAAGATAACTCTCTCTTATGTGAAGGTAAGTTTTCTCTTGCTTTATTATCTCCAGCATGATCTTAGTGAATTGAGGCCAATGGCTTTTATTACTGATATGCTACTATTGTTCTACCTACCCTTTCTCTCACACTAACATACCGCAATCTAGGCCTAACACAGGGGTGTCAAACTCAAATACAAAGTGGGACGAAATTGAACACTGGGACTAAGCCGCGGACCAACCTCAATGACCACTGGCCACATTCCTCCCTTATAAAGTTTCCTGGTGTCTAATGGCCCCCTTTTAACCCATATACAGTTCCCTGGTGTCTAGTGGTCCTCCCTCCCCTATACAGTTCCCCAGTGTTTAGTGCTTTCCCCCTACCTCATGGTATAGCTGCCCTGGAGGTCTAGAGTGGGCAAAACATAATGCAAAGTGGGGAAAACATTTGGGGGCCACATTTTATGGCTCTGAGGGCCAGATTTGGCCCGTGGGCCGGAGTTTGACATGTTTGGCCTAACAAAAACCCATCTTGCCTACTCCTATTGCTAACCTGCTGCAAACAAAGGTCAGTGGCGTGTGCCCCCCTGATCTATTCTGGGGTGCCCCGGGTGTCCCCCAGGCAGAGTCAGCTGTGGTGCCTTAATAGTGGGCATGCTGGGAGCTGTGGTGCATCAATCGGGTGTATACTGGGTGCTGTGGTGCCTCTATGGGGGCATACTGGGAGCTGTGATGCAGTGGTGTAGCAATAGGGGTTGCGACCGCATCAGGGCCCTTGGGCCAGAGGGGCCCCGAAGACCCTACCTCAACTTCAGGATTAGCTCTCTATTGGTCCTGTGCTCATAATAATGACTTCTATAGATACTTTGAATAGTGGTAATCATGTGGTAAACAAACTGCTCTCCATCCCCTTCTTGCACCTCTGACACTGTAGTTGCCATTGGCAGGTTTTGGTGCACCGTATCAATTGCTATGTGCAGGGCCGTTTCTTGCCCCGTTCAGCCGGTTCTGCTGAACGGGGCGCCGATGAGTGACAGATTGGGGGGCGCCAGGCCGTCCCTGTGGCCGCCGCCACTGCTCCCCCTCCCTCCCTCCTGGCGCCTCACTCAGACCTCGATCAGGCGGCGACCAATCGTGCGGGCGCTAGGACCTAGCACACCGCACTGATATGCGGAAGTGACATCACTTCCGCATATAGAGCGGTTGCGTCCGGCGCCCGCCGGTACTGGTCGGGTCGCCGCTGATCCTGAGGTCTGCAAGGTAAGGGGGGAGCGGGAGCGGCGGCTGGGGGCTCCCTGTCACTTACTGCTCAAACGGGCTCCCTGTCACTCACTTTCTAAAGGGGCTCCCTGTCACTCACTTCCTAAAGGGGCTCCCTGTCACTCACTTCCTAAAGGGGCTCCCTGTCACTCACTTCCTAAAGGGGCTCCCTGTCACTCACTTCCTAAAGGTACTCCCTGTCACTCACTTCCTAAAGGGGCTCCCTGTCACTCACTTCCTAAAGGGGCTCCCTGTCACTCACTTCCTAAAGGGGCTCCCTGTCACTCACTTCCTAAAGGTACTCCCTGTCACTCACTTCCTAAAGGTACTCCCTGTCACTCACTTCCTAAAGGGGCTCCCTGTCACTCACTTCCTAAAGGTACTCCCTGTCACTCACTTCCTAAAGGGGCTCCCTGTCACTCACTTCCTAAAGGGGCTCCCTGTCACTCACTTCCTAAAGGTACTCCCTGTCACTCACTTCCTAAAGGGGCTCCCTGTCACTCACTTCCTAAAGGGGCTCCCTGTCACTCACTTCCTAAAGGTACTCCCTGTCACTCACTTCCTAAAGGTACTCCCTGTCACTCACTTCCTAAAGGGGCTCCCTGTCACTCACTTCCTAAAGGTACTCCCTGTCACTCACTTCCTAAAGGGGCTCCCTGTCACTCACTTCCTAAAGGGGCTCCCTGTCACTCACTTCCTAAAGGTACTCCCTGTCACTCACTTCCTAAAGGGGCTCCCTGTCACTCACTTCCTAAAGGTACTCCCTGTCACTCACTTCCTAAAGGGGCTCCCTGTCACTCACTTCCTAAAGGGGCTCCCTGTCACTCACTTCCTAAAGGTACTCCCTGTCACTCACTTCCTAAAGGGGCTCCCTGTCACTCACTTCCTAAAGGTACTCCCTGTCACTCACTTCCTAAAGGGGCTCCCTGTCACTCACTTCCTAAAGGTACTCCCTGTCACTCACTTCCTAAAGGGGCTCCCTGTCACTCACTTCCTAAAGGTACTCCCTGTCACTCACTTCCTAAAGGGGCTCCCTGTCACTCACTTCCTAAAGGGGCTCCCTGTCACTCACTTCCTAAAGGTACTCCCTGTCACTCACTTCCTAAAGGGGCTCCCTGTCACTCACTTCCTAAAGGTACTCCCTGTCACTCACTTCCTAAAGGGGCTCCCTGTCACTCACTTCCTAAAGGGGCTCCCTGTCACTCACTTCCTAAAGGTACTCCCTGTCACTCACTTCCTAAAGGGGCTCCCTGTCACTCACTTCCTAAAGGTACTCCCTGTCACTCACTTCCTAAAGGGGCTCCCTGTCACTCACTTCCTAAAGGGGCTCCCTGTCACTCACTTCCTAAAGGTGCTCCCTGTCACTCACTTCCTAAAGGGGCTCCCTGTCACTCACTTCCTAAAGGGGCTCCCTGTCACTCACTCACTTCCTAAAGGGGCTCCCTGTCACTCACTCACTTCCTAAAGGGGCTCCCTGTCACTCACTCACTTCCTAAAGGGGCTCCCTGTCACTCACTCACTTCCTAAAGGGGCTCCCTGTCACTCACTCACTTCCTAAAGGGGCTCCCTGTCACTCACTCACTTCCTAAAGGGGCTCCCTGTCACTCACTCACTTCCTAAAGGGGCTCCCTGTCACTCACTCACTTCCTAAAGGGGCTCCCTGTCACTCACTCACTGCCTAAAGGGGCTCCCTGTCACTCACTGCCTAAAGGGGCTCCCTGTCACTCACTGCCTAAAGGGGCTCCCTGTCACTCACTGCCTAAAGGGGCTCCCTGTCACTCACTGCCTAAAGGGGCTCCCTGTCACTCACTGCCTAATGGGGGTCCAGGCTGGCTACATGTACTGGGGAAACTGGCTGTTTGTCATTATGTGCATTTACTGGTGAAAAGCTGTCTCTTATTATGTGCATTTACTGGTGAAAAGCAGTCTCTTATTATGTGCATTTACTGGTAAAAAGCAGTCTCTTATTATGTGCATTTACTGGTGAAAAGCTGTCTCTTATGTGCATTTACTGGTGAAAAGCGGTCTCTTATGTGCATTTACTGGTGAAAAGCGGTCTCTTATGTGCATTTACTGGTGAAAAGCGGTCTCTTATTATGTGCATTTACTGGTGAAACGCTGTCTCTTATGTGCATTTAGTGGGGAAATTTTGTCAGTAAAAATAATCTTTTGTCAGTAAATTTTTAGGTATTTGTCAGTAAAAAATAACGTGAAAGGTTGGCAACACTGGCAGGCTGCGCGGCGCAACGGGAAAGATACAGGCAGCCCACCTCACGCTTGGGCTTGGCGGGGGGAGGAGCCGACGACAGCGAGCGAGAGTACGGTGGCCGCAGGCAGCCATAAATACGCAGTGTGTGACTGCGTCGCACTCGCAGAGCCTCTCAACCTGAGTCAGTCCAGAGACTAACAGACTGCCAGGCAGTCAAAGCCAGCCAGGAGCAAGCCCATGGAAGAGGGGTAGGAATGGGGTACCACATGCATGCGTAAAGAGGTGGAAGGTGTGGGTGTGATTAGGCAGGACATGGGTGTGGTTATGTGGTTGGGCGCGGTTAATTTAACCACTCCCATAGGCGCCAGAGAAAATCTTGCTGCCAGGTGCCAGGCACCCCAGGCTCACCCCTGTGTGCAGCAGCAGTGTGCGGCGGAGCCCAGCCCCAGAAGGTGGAGTCTTTTTGGCCAGTTGGACTCGGGCTCCTCGCTGCCACTGCTGCTAGTGGGTGCCTTGGCCCTTGCTGCCGCTGCCCGCTAGCACCTCCATGGTCCCCTGCCCGGACCCCCACCGTTCCTGGCCCGGCGCCTTCTTCCAGTTCCACCTGCCATGAGATGGACCTCATGGTAAGTAGGCAGTAAGGCAGGCAGTCTATGTACAGCACTGCCTCTCTCTTTCTGATGTGGCTGCTGGGGGAGGGGGGCGCTCTTTTTGCCCTGGGCTGGTGGTCAGAACCCACCATGGTGATGGTCTAACAGTGTGACTCCCTGGCTGGGGGTAGGGGGGCACTCTTTTTGCTCTGGGCTGGTGGTCAGAGTCTGACCACCAACCAGCCCAGGGCAAAAAGAGTACCCCCCTTCCCCAGCCAGGGAGTCACAGTCAGACCATGGTGGGCTCTGACCACCAGCCCAGGGCAAAAAGAGCACCCCCCCTACCACCCACAGCCAGGGAGTCAAAGTCAGACCATGGTGGTCTGACGGTCAAACCACCATGGTCTGACTGTGACTCCCTGGCTAGGGGGGGAGAGGGTCACACTTTTTTTCCCTGGACAGGTGATCAGACCACCATACTGTGACTCCCTGGCTAGGGGGCGGAGGGGGTCACTCTTTTTTTCCCTGGGCAGGTGGTCAGACGCAGAGTAAAAAAATTAAAAATAAAATAAAAATGGTGAGTTGGTTTCAAGAAGCCTTTTGACATGATTTCACTTAGCAGCTTTGATTGGGGGGGGGGGGGGGGGGGGCAATTTTTTGACTCTCGAACTGGGTGAAATTTAGCCTAGAAACTGCCCTGGCTATGTATAGAGTGCTTGGGGGGGCCCAATGTAAAACTTGCATCGGGGCCCACAGCTCATTAGCTATGCCACTGCTGAGATGCCTTTAAGTAGAGTGACCAGGATTCGGGGTCTGCTGTCCCAGGCTGCATGAGGTCCCGGGAAACGTCCCGCTTTTAGCAGCGGGACGGGACGTCCCGGCCTCGGGACTCTGGTTACTTTATTGCATGAACTGGCAGAGGCGTCTATAGACGCCGTGCCAGTTCATTGCCCGCAGCCCCGCTCCAGTCTCCTTACTGTCTTCCGGTGTTCCGACACCGGCAGGCGAGCAGGGCTACGGCAAGATGGCTGCCGAAGCCCTGTACTGGAGACTATTTGTGTCTCCAGTGCAGGGCTTCAGGCGCCATCTTGCCGTAGGCCCGTAGCTCTGCTCTGCCTGTCAGCGCGGGAGACTGCAGGAGGATCGTCCGGGGGAGATGCACGCCAGAGGAGTCTTCTGCCAGGTGAGTAAATGCTTTTTTCCCCAGGTGTTGCCCACAATGCGTTTATTTTGTACTGACATGTTGCCCGCAGTGCGTTTATTTTGTGCTGACATGTTGCCCACAGTGCGTTTATTTTGTGCTGACATGTTTGCCCGCAGTGCGTTTATTTTGTGCTGACATGTTTGCCCGCAGTGCGTTTATTTTGCGCTGACATGTTGCCTATTGCGTTTATTTTGTGCTGACATGTTGCCCACAATGCATTTATTCTGTGCTGACATGTTGCCCATTGCATTTATTTTGTGCTGAAATTTTGCCCACATTGCGTTTATTTTCTGGTGTCTGGGGTAACTGTTGCTGCATTTATTATTTAATGGTCACAGATGGCTATGTTTGCTGCTTTGGGGTTATGGTATACTATTAGCATCACACAGTTTCTGTAAACCCATGATGCGAAACCTCGTCTGACCACATCATGGCGCAAACACTGCTTTCTCATGCCTTGCTGTTACATCATTATGTAAGCTCCACCCATACAATGTCATGGCCACACCCATTTTTTGGCAGGATGATGATGGTGAGCATGGATGGAGCAGCATGCTGAACAGGTGTGGAGAGTTAGCCAGTGAGGATGATGATGGTGAGCATGGATGGAGCAGCATGCTGAACAGGTGAGGAGAGGCAGCCAGCGAGGATGATGATGGTGAGCATGGATGGAGTAGCGTACTGAACAGGTGAGGAGAGGCAGCCAGTGAGGATGATGATGGTGAGCATGGATGGAGCAGCATGCTGAACAGGTGAGGAGAGGCAGCCAGCGAGGATGATGATGGTGAGCATGGATGGAGCAGCATGCTGAACAGGTGAGGAGAGGCAGCCAGCGAGGATGATGATGGTGAGCATGGATGGAGCAACGTGCTGAACAGGTGAGAAGAGGCAGCCAGTGAGGATGATGATGGTGAGCATGGATGGAGCAGCATGCTGAACAGGTGAGAAGAGGCAGCCAGCGAGGATGATTATGGTGAGCATGGATGGAGCAGCGTGCTGAGCAGGTAAGAAGAGGCAGCCAGCAAGGATGATGATGGTGAGCATGGATGGAGCAGCGTGCTGAACAGGTGAGGAGAGACAGCCAGCAAGGATGATGATGGTGAGCATGGATGGAGTAGCGTACTGAACAGGTGAGGAGAGGCAGCCAGTGAGGATGATGATGGTGAGCATGGATGGAGCAGCGTGCTGAACAGGTGAGGAGAGGCAGCCAGTGAGGATGATGATGGTGAGCATGGATGGAGCAGCATGCTGAACAGGTGAGAAGAGGCAGCCAGCGAGGATGATTATGGTGAGCATGGATGGAGCAGCGTGCTGAGCAGGTAAGAAGAGGCAGCCAGCAAGGATGATGATGGTGAGCATGGATGGAGCAGCGTGCTGAACAGGTGAGGAGAGACAGCCAGCAAGGATGATGATGGTGAGCATGGATGGAGTAGCGTACTGAACAGGTGAGGAGAGGCAGCCAGTGAGGATGATGATGGTGAGCATGAATGGAGCAGGTGAGTTGCTACGCTGACAAAACTGTGCAGGGAGCCCCGGGAAGGACAAGTCAGGGGGAGACCGGGGGGGGGGGGGGAGATAGCATTCCTTGGGGCCCTGGGGCAATTGCATCCTTTGCCTCTATGGTAGCTCTGACCCTGCTTTTTCTTGCGTGTAGAGACATCCGTGGCGACGTACAGCGGCGTAGCTAAGAAGCTGTAGGCCTCGATGCAAGTTTTACACTGGTCCCCCCAAGCACTCTATACATAACAATTCATATGGCGCAACTAAATCTGCTAAGGACAGCCACAGTATGGGGGAGGTGTAAGCCAAGGGGGGAACAGTTTGTTAATGACTATTACTATTCACAGCTAGAGTGGGGCCGAACCTCCGATTTTAGGTTCACGTACCGGGTTCGCGAACTTCCGCGTAAGGTTCGGTTCGCGTAAAAGTTCGCGAACCGCAATAGACTTCAATGGGGATGCGAACTTTGAAAAAAAAAAATTATGCTGGCCACAAAAGTGATGGAAAAGATGTTTCAAGGGGTCTAACACCTGGAGGGGGGCATGGCGGAGTGGGATACATGCCAAAAGTCCCGGGGAAAAATCTGGATTTGACGCAAAGCAGCGTTTTAAGGGCAGAAATCACATTGAATACTAAATGACAGGCCTAAAGTGTTTTAAAACATCTTGCATGTGTATACATCAATCAGGTAGTGTAATTAAGGTACTGCTTCACACTGACACACCAAACTCACCGTGTAACGCACCGCAAACAGCTGTTTGTTGTGTAGTGACGGCCGTGCTGGACTGGTGCGCACCATGGCGAGAACAGGTATGCAGTGGCGGGTTAACTGAACAGAACAGGTATGCAGTGGCGGGTTCACTGAACAGAACAGGTATGCAGTGGCGGGTTCACTGAACAGAACAGATATGCAGTGGCGGGTTCACTGAACAGAACAGGTATACAGTGGCGGGTTCACAGAACAGGTATGCAGTGGCAGGTTCACTGAACAGGTATACAGTGGCGGGTTCACTGAACACAACAGGTATGCAGTGGTGGGTTCACTAAACACAACAGGTATGCAGTGGCGGGTTCACTGAACAGGAATACAGTGGCGGGTTTACTGAACAGAACAGGTATGCAGTGGCGGGTTCACTGAACAGTACAGGTATGCAGTGGCAGGTTCACTGAACAGGTATGCAGTGGTGGGTTCACTGAACAGGTATGCAGTGGTGGGTTCACTGAACAGGTATGCAGTGGTGGGTTCACTGAACAGGTATGCAGTGGTGGGTTCACTGAACAGGTATGCAGTGGTGGGTTCACAGAACAGGTATGCAGTGGTGGGTTCACTGAACAGGTATGCAGTGGTGTATTCACAGTACATGTATGCAGTGGTGGGTTCACAGAACAGGTATGCAGTGGTGGGTTCACAGAGCTGGTATGCAGTGGTGGGTTCACAGAACAGGTATGCAGTGGTGGGTTCACAGAACAAGTATGCAGTGGCAGGTTCACTGAACAGGTATGCAGTGGTGGGTTCACAGAACAGGTATGCAGTGGTGGGTTCACTGAACAGGTATGCAGTGGCGGGTTCACTGAACAGGTATGCAGTGGCAGGTTCACTGAACAGGTATGCAGTGGTGGGTTCACAGAACAGGTATGCAGTGGTGGGTTCACAGTACAGGTATGCAGTGGTGGGTTCACAGAACAGGTATGCAGTGGCAGGTTCACTGAACAGGTATGCAGTGGTGGGTTCACTGAACAGGTATGCAGTGGTGGGTTCACTGAACAGGTATGCAGGGTGGGTTCACAGAACAGGTATGCAGTGGTGGGTTCACAGTACAGGTATGCAGTGGTGGGTTCACAGAACAGGTATGCAGTGGCAGGTTCACTGAACAGGTATGCAGGTACTGAACAGAACAGGTATGCAGCCAGGAACAAGCTAAGCCTAACTAATCTTTCCCTATGAGAGACAGTCTGCAGCAGCTCGCCCTACTCTCACTAACGCAGGCACACGAGTGAGCGTAATGGCCGCCGCTGCCTGCCTTTTATTAGGGGGGAGTGGCTCCAGGGGCTAGTGTAGCCTAATTGGCTACACTGGGCCTGCTGACTGTGATGTAGAGGGTCAAAGTTGACCCTCATGGTGCATTATGGGGCGAACCGAACTTCCGGAAAAGTTCGCCTGCGGGACGCGAACGCGAACCACTGAAGTTCGCATGGAACCGTTCGCAGGAGAACCGTTCGGCCCAACTCTATTTACAGCATATATAGAAGTGATCTGTAAAGCCTGGTGGATCACCTGCCTTCCTTCAGTCCCTATACCCCAATCTACTGCACGCTCTTCACCTATAGACAAGTCCCTGTGTAAACGGGAGACCAGTGTGCCTATCCGACTACGGTTACCCCCCAGGACCTCAGCGCGCAAGGTCACACCTACTAACTTTTTGAGATGAGAAAGAGGGACACTTAAGCCATGCCCCTACCACGTCCCTGATCATGCCCCTGACACACCCCTAGTCACGCATACCATAAAGATTTCATAAGAAAAATGTTGTTTCATAGTTCACACTGGTCTTTTCTATCCTGGTTCATTTTCCTTCATGTTAACATTTTAAAATTAGTAATATATCAATCTAAAGGATGGGAATAAAGTTTAGAGTCAAACACATTTTTTAGTAGAGAAATATATATATTTACATAGAAAGAGGGACAAAGCAGTGGCGTAACTAGAACTCATTGGGGCCCCCCTGCGAAACTTTGGATGGGGGCCCCCCTTGACTCTACTAAACACTGAATAGGGACTGTCTGCAAATCTGTGTCTGCAAAACTTTGTACGATTCCTTATCAGTGGCTCAGCAGATGCAGTCATTAGAAAAAATGTGTAGAGAGCAGAATTTTTTTTTCTCCATACCCTTAGTTGTCAGTCTCTAAGGACAGGGAAAAGAAACTCCTTTCCCCACGGGGCCCCCTGCAGCTTCTGGGCCCCCCTGCAGCTGCATCCCTTGAAGGGTCTATTGTTACGCCCCTGGGACAAAGTCCTGAAAGAGGGACAGATGAGGAGGAAAGAGGGACAGAGGGATAGGGCTCCGAAAGAGGGACAGTTGGGAGCTATGCAAGGTATAGAGACAAAGGCTGGGAAGACAGGAGCACTAACTAAGCTAGACAAAGGTTCCTGGGTAATATCAGTAGGTAGAAAAAAAACAAAGTCTTGTAAAAGTAATACCTTTTAATGGCTAACTGATAAAGTTAAATTAGGCAAGCTTTCAGGGATCTAGTCCCCAGGTAATATCAGGTAATAGTGTGGGATGCACTTGTGAAGGAGACTACACAGCAGGAGTAGTAGACTAGAGACAGGGAGCATATACGCCGTAAGTACTTCTGGGTCAGCACCACAGCAATGGAGATGCCGGCTGATACGAGAAGACACGGCGACGGAACGGGAGAGGCAAAAAAGACAGCAAAGGGTTTCAGGAGTGGGTGAGTTGTGCATTGGTGGTTTTTTTTTTGGTTTTTTTGCAGGTCTTAAAATGTCAGCGGTACAGGATACATATGAATTCGGCGCCGGGAGACTTGGGCGCAGGATACAGCCGGTATATGGCTTATCCTGCTGCAGCACAAGTCCCGGCCATGTTAAATGCTATTCCCCCTCCAGGTCCACGTGGATAGTGAGGGAATGATATAATTCGGCTTCCAGCTATTGCTGGCGACCAAATTACAGTGTTTTAAAAGCAACTTCAGCTCCGCCTTCTGACTGCGCCGAAGTTACTGACTGTGGGCCGCTATAGCTGTAATTCCCTTTACAGCCTATGGTGGCGCCGGCTGCGCCCAAATCTATCTGCGCTGTAATTAAAGCACTCAGTGGTACAAGTGTGTGTGTGTGTGTGTGTGTGTGTGTGTGTGTGTGTGTGTGTGTGTGTGTGTGTGTGTGTGTGTGTGTGTGTGTGTGTGTGTGTGAGTGAGGGGAGGGGGGGGGAGGGGAAACCTGCCAGTGTTCTCTCCATGGTCTTTTAGCCGGGTGCTCCACCCGGCTAGTTTTGGTGAGCACCCGGCTGTCACCGGCTCACCACCTCCTATGCTGTAAGCAGAGTTGCGCACAGAAGCACCAGCCCTGCATTCTCTCATCTCACCCCACCCGGCTACTTTTTCATGCCACCCGGCTAGAAAAAAATTCTGGGGAGAACACTACCTGCCATTTCCTCCCTGCCTATATTTAACGTTTTAGTCATTCAAAGACTTTAGCTGACTAGAACGGGGGCACTGCACTGAGAGAAGAGTCACCGCACCATTCAAACAAGGGCACCTATATTAAACAAACCCCCTCTCGGTTCAGCAGTACTTTAAAATATTAGAGGCAGAGGATCAGCAGGACAGCCAAGCAATGCACATTTTTTAAAAGGAAATAAACCTGTCAGCCTCCATATCCCTCTCACTTCAGGTTTGCTTTAAGGCAGGGCAGTTTCTAGGCTAAATTGCACACAAGGCGAGGGTGTAAAAATTGTGCCCCCTTCCCCCCCCCACCCCGTGTACTCGCGAACCCTTACTCTTTAGGGACAGTCACACAGCCACAGGTCACGAGTAGATCTGCCTACTTACTAGTGACCAGCCGCCCATCCAGGAGGAAGCAGGGACCAGGAAAACACACAGAGGAAGAGAGTCCAGAAAGCCGACTCCTCCATGGGCGCCGCGCACTGACAGCCTGCAGTACCGCTACAGGACAGCAGGTGTCATCACGCGGTGGTGACAGCCTGCAGTACCGCTACAGGACATCAGGTGTCATCACGCAGTGGTGACAGTCTGCACTACCGCTAGAGGACATCAGGTGTCATCACGCGGTGGTGACCACCTGCAGTACCGCTACAGGACATCAGGTGTCATCACGCGGTGGTGACAGCCTGCAGTACCGCTACAGGACATCAGGTGTCATCACGCGGTGGTGACCGCCTGCAGTACCGCTACAGGACATCAGGTGTCATCACACGGTGGTGACAGCCTGCAGAACTGCTACAGGACATCAGGTGTCATCACGCGGTGGTGACCGCCTGCAGTACCGCTACAGGACAACAGGTGTCATCACGCGGTGGTGACAGCCTGCAGTACTGCCACAGGACATCAGGTGACATCACGCGGTGGTGACAGCCTGCAGTACTGCTACAGGACATCAGGTGTCATCACGCGGTGGTGACAGCCTGCAGTACTGCTACAGGACATCAGGTGTCATCACGCGGTGGTGACCGCCTGCAGTACCGCTACAGGACAACAGGTGTCATCACGCGGTGGTGACAGCCTGCAGTACTGCTACAGGACATCAGGTGACATCACGCGGTGGTGACCACCTGCAGTACCGCTACAGGACAACAGGTGTCATCACGCGGTGGTGACAGCCTGCAGTACTGCCACAGGACATCAGGTGACATCACGCGGTGGTGACAGCCTGCAGTACTGCTACAGGACATCAGGTGTCATCACGCGGTGGTGACAGCCTGCAGTACTGCTACAGGACATCAGGTGTCATCACGCGGTGGTGACCGCCTGCAGTACCGCTACAGGACAACAGGTGTCATCACGCGGTGGTGACAGCCTGCAGTACTGCTACAGGACATCAGGTGACATCACGCGGTGGTGACAGCCTGCAGTACCGCTACAGGACATCAGGTGTCATCACGCGGTGGTGACAGCCTGCAGTACTGCTACAGGACATCAGGTGTCATCACGCGGTGGTGACCGCCTGCAGTACCGCTACAGGACAACAGGTGTCATCACGCGGTGGTGACAGCCTGCAGTACTGCTACAGGACATCAGGTGACATCACGCGGTGGTGACCAACTGCAGTACCGCTACAGGACAACAGGTGTCATCACGTGGTGGTGACAGCCTGCAGTACCACTACAGGACATCA
This sequence comes from Hyperolius riggenbachi, assembly GCF_040937935.1. Classification (NCBI taxonomy): domain Eukaryota; kingdom Metazoa; phylum Chordata; class Amphibia; order Anura; family Hyperoliidae; genus Hyperolius; species Hyperolius riggenbachi. The sequence continues at coordinate 558,834,160 of NC_090647.1, forward strand.
GGTGTCATCACGCGGTGGTGACCACCTGCAGTACCGCTACAGGACAACAGGTGTCATCACGCGGTGGTGACAGCCTGCAGTACTGCTACAGGACATCAGGTGACATCACGCGTGGTGACAGCCTGCAGTACCGCTACAGGACATCAGGTGTCATCACGTGGTGGTGACAGCCTGCAGTACCACTACAGGACATCAGGTGTCATCACGCGGTGGTGATGTGATGATGACTTGATGTCTGACGCAGCCAGCGTAGGCGGAGTCAAGGAAGGTGATCATGCTGGTAATCTTCTTCTTCCGTTTGGCTGCGCCGCACGTCACCAGCTCCCTGGTGGTTATGTCCTTCTGACTGCGCCCCCTTCTTCTACTTGCCGGTGTGCACCCAGGGCGGTCCCCCTGCCCGCACTGCCCAAGAAACGGCCCTGCTTTAAGGTGCCTATCAATGGTGTGATTTACAAAACGATCATATTTTGATAGAATCATGCTATATAGTTACTTACCAAAGGTTGTTAGTATGCATGGGACCTGTGGGTGGCGGCTTAGGGTCCTCTTACACTAAATCAGTTGCTGTCAGTTATAACTGAAAGGATAACTGGTGTCCAAGGTAATGTCCAAGTTTCCCTACGGCCTTTTTCACTCTGTACATTGAAAAAAACGAAAGCTTTTTCTCAATGTACTTTTATTGAAAGTTAAAATGCATCAGATTTTCAGCATATAGCGAAAAGAGGCCGTAGTGTGGGCGATGGTTTAGTGTGGGCGGTGGCTTAATGTGGCAGTGGCTTAGTGTGGGCAGCGGCTTAGTGAGGTACGCAATTCTTTTGAGAATCTGTGGTTTCCTAGTTAAAATAAAAAGAAAAGATTGTATTTAATCGATCCACACCACTTAAAGAGACACTGAAGCGGAAAAAAAAATATGATATAGTGAATTGGTTGTGTACTATGAATAATTACTAGAAGATTAGCAGCAAAGAAAATATTCTCATACTTTTATTTTCAGGTATATCGTGTTTTTTCTAACATTGCATCACTCTATAATATGTGCAGATTACACAACGCTCAGCATTCAAAATGATTCTTTCAGAGCAGTCTGTGAAGTAATGACCTCTCCTCTAGCAGAGGAAAAGTAAATAGTCCAGGAACAGTTGAGATAATAAAAGTCAGATAACAGCCCTCTCCACCACTAACTTAGTCGGAGAGCTTAATGGCTTGTTTGCATAGAGATAACAACTGGAGTTTCTCAACTCTTCCTGTACTGGAAACAATTACACTGATGTATCTGATCTTAATGTTTTATTTCTTAGCTGTGCTACACATACAAATCATAATATCATCATTTTTTTTTCGCTTCAGTGTCTCTTTAAGAATTATTATGCGGTCAGATCAAAACTAGTTGTGAATAATTCTATTAAAAAATCTGCCACGCCGATTAAACATTTTTTAACCACTTCAACTTTCAGTCGTTTTTCACTGCATCTGAGCAATTTTCACCTCCCATTCATTCGCCAATAACTTTATCACTAATTATTCACTAACAATGAATTGATCTATATCTTGTTTTTTCCGCCACCGATTAGACTTTCTTTGGGTGTTAAGAATTATTTTTTTCTGAATGCTTTATAACGGGAATATTTAGAAAAAAAAGGAAAAAAAAACATTATTTCTTAGTTTTCGGCCATACAGTTTTAAAATAATACATGCTACCATATTCAAAACCCACATATTTTATTTGCCCATTTGTCCAGGTTATTACACCATTTATATGTCCCTATCACAATGTATGGCGCCAATACTTTATTTGGAAATAAAGGTGCATTTTTTCAGTGTTGCGTCCATCACTATTTACAAGCTTATAATTTAAAAAGTAATAGTATCATACCCTCTTGACATTCATATTAAAAACGTTCAAACCCTTAGGTAACTATTTATGTTTTTGGGGGTTTTTTTTTTAATTGTAATTTTTTTTAATAGTTGGGAGGTATACAGTTAAAGGACTACTGTAGGGGGGTCGGGGGAAAAAGAGTTGAACTTACCCGGGGCTTCTAATGGTCCCCCGCAGACATCCTGTGCCCACACAGCCACTCACCGATGCTCCGGTCCCCACCTGCATTTCACTTCCAGAATTTGCGACTTTAAAGTCGGAAAACCACTACGCGCCTGTGTCCTCGCTCCCGCCGACGTCACCAGGAGCATACTGCGCAGGCGCATACCGTACTGGGCCTGCGCAATATACTCCTGGCGACATCAGTGAAAGCGAGGGTGCAGGAGCAGTGGTTTTCCGACTTTAAAGTCGCAAATTCCGGAAGTGAACCATTGGCGGGAGCCAGAGCATCGGTGAGTGGCTGCGCAGGCACAGTATGTCTGCGGGAGACCACTAGCAGCCCCGGGTAAGTTCAACTCTTTTCCCCCGACCCCGTACAGTACTCCTTTAATTTTAAATGTAATTTATTGTGTGATTTTTTTAAAAAAATGTATGTAGATGTAGTATTACAACTTGGCCACAAGATGGCTTCAGTCAAATATTTTTTTTCTAAGATAGCGGCTTCACATAGAAGCAGTCCATCTTTCTAATGGGGGCTTAGATCAATGAATGGGAACTATGTTCCCATTGATCTCCGGGCTAACGGGTGGCAGTACGGGAGTGTGCGGGTGCACGTGCGATCGCTGCGGGAGCGCGCAGCTGCGCGGCAGCGGCCTTTTGAACATAGCAGATACGTACAAAAGGCTTAAATGGTTAAGGTAGCGATCAATAATATGATTTTTCAGGATCAATTGGACCCGCCAGCTCCTCTGTTTTCATGCAATAGGATCTGAATTGAGTGAATATACGGTCGGTCACTACAAATTGTACCGTTGATGGGCACCTTTAAAGAGAAACATGCATGCGCAGTATGCAGAAAGTGCTATTACGCATGCACAGAACGCTCCCAGCAGTGGAAACGCGACTAGGGTGTGCGTGGCTCGGGGGCACATGCGCAGTAGCCATAGACTGGTGGCGACAGGCCAGCTTGGCAGGGTTCATCGCTGTTGGCCGGAGGGGAGCAGGAGGACGTCGTGTGCACAGTATGAGTCCAGGAGGCTTAAAATCTTTTTTTTTTAAATTTCACTTAAGTTTCCTTTTAACCCTCCTGGCGGTTAATTGTTCTGCGGCTTCGCGGCCGCGGGAGGTTTTTTAAGCCTAATTTTTTTTTTATGATGTAGCTAGCCTAGCACTAGCTACATGATTCCCCCCTCCCTGCGGCCTCCCTCCCACCCCTCCGATGGCCGCTGGCGATAAAGCCCATCCGGAAATCCCATTCTAAACGGGATTTCCTTCAGGGCTTCCCCCGTCGACATGGCGATGAATGTCGTGACGTCATCGACGTCGTGACGTCACAGGGAGTCCCGATCCACCCCATAGCACAGCCTGGCGGCGATTGGCCAGGCTGCACAAGGGGTATGCGGGAGGGACCTGTATCGCGGTGGGTAGCGGCGCATCAGCGGCGAGCGGCGGCGATTGACCCGAACACGCAGCAATAAAAAAAATTAGAAAAGTCGGCCCACGAGGGCCTGAGAAATCCTCCGCGGCGGCTTACCCCGAGCTCAGCTCGGGGTCACCGCTAAGAAGGTTAAAGTGGACCTGAACTCTTGCACAGGATAGAGGGAAAACAGAGAGAAGTGCACCCTGTATGTATTTAGAGTGTTTAGCCTGTCTAATCCCCCTCATCTGTGACTAATCACACCTGTAATTTGATCTCTCAGCTGTGTTAGCTCGGGAATCTCTTTTGCCATGGCAGAGCAGCTAATTTGTAAGCACAGGATGTTAACCCTATTTCTGCTTCCATGAAAGTAGGAAGCAGGCACACTGCAGATTTATTGCAGAATTTGTATCAGCTGTAACAAAGAAATGTTTTTCTTTAAAAGTTATTATGTTGTTGCGTATCTTTTTGAGCAGAGAGGAAGTTCTGAGTTCAGGTCCGCTTTAAGCAGCTGATTGGCTGGCAGGTGTACATAACCTCCAGTGTACACCCTGTATAATAAAAGACTCACTGGCTCGCATTCATAAAGTCTTTGTCCTTCCTTTTTTCCCAGGAGCGGTGCTGGCTTGTTCTGTAAAGTTTACCTTATAGCAGCAGATCACAATGGGGATGTGAAGTCTGTGTTTACCAACCCGTAACCTGAACTCTGACAATTTTTATCCTCACCTCGGACACAGCGCTCACCTGTCACTGTGCAAGCCTGGCACACAGCGCTCACCTGTCACTGCTCAGGCCTGGCACACAGCGCTCACCTGTCACTGTGCAGGCCTGGCACACAGCGCTCACCTGTCACTGCTCAGGCCTGGCACACAGCGCTCACCTGTCACTGCTCAGGCCTGACACACAGCGCTCACCTGTCACTGCGCAGCCCGGGCACTCAGCGCTCACCTGTCACTGCGCACGCCTAGCACACAGCGCTCCCCTGTCACTGCGCAGGCCTGGCACACAGCGCTCACCTGTCACTGCTCAGGCCTGACACACAGCGCTCACCTGTCACTGCGCAGCCCGGGCACTCAGCGCTCACCTGTCACTGCGCACGCCTAGCACACAGCGCTCCCCTGTCACTGCGCAGCCCGGGCACACAGCGCTCACCTGTCACTGCTCAGGCCTGACACACAGCGCTCACCTGTCACTGCGCAGCCCGGGCACTCAGCGCTCACCTGTCACTGCGCAGGCCTGGCACACTGCGCTCACCTGTCACTGCGCAGGCCTGGCACACAGCGCTCACCTGTCACTGCTCAGGCCTGGCACACAGCGCTCACCTGTCACTGTGCATGCCAAGCACACAGCGCTCACCTGTCACTGTGCAGCCCGGGCACACAGCGCTCACCTGTCACTGCTCAGGCCTAGCACACAGCGCTCACCTGTCACTGTGCAGCCCGGGCACACAGCGCTCACCTGTCACTGCTCAGGCCTAGCACACAGCGCTCACCTGTCACTGTGCAAGCCTGGCACACAGCGCTCACCTGTCACTGCGCAGGCCTGGCACACAGCGCTCACCTGTCACTGCGCAGGCCTGGCACACAGCGCTCACCTGTCACTGCGCAGGCCTGGCACACAGCGCTCACCTGTCACTGCGCAGGCCTGGCACACAGCGCTCACCTGTCACTGCGCAGGTCTGGCACACAGCGCTCACCTGTCACTGCGCAGGCCTGGCACACAGCGCTCACCTGTCACTGCGCAGCTCGGGCACTCAGCGCTCACCTGTCACTGCGCAGGCCTGGCACACTGCGCTCACCTGTCACTGCGAAGGCCTGGCACACAGCGCTCACCTGTCACTGCGCAGGCCTGGCACACAGCGCTCACCTGTCACTGCGCAGCCTGGGCACACAGCGCTCACCGGTCACTGCTCAGGCCTGGCACACAGCGCTCACCTGTCACTGCGCCAGCCTGGCACACAGCGCTCACCTGTCACTGCGCAGGCCTGGCACACAGCGCTCACCTGTCACTGCGCAGGCCTGGCACACAGCGCTCACCTGTCACTGCTCAGGCCTGGCACACAGCGATCACCTGTTACTGCTCAGGCCTGGCACACAGCACTCACCTGTCACTGCGCAGCCCGGGCACTCAGCGCTCACCTGTCACTGTGCAAGCCTGGCACACAGCGCTCACCTGTCACTGCTCAGGCCTGACACACAGCGCTCACCTGTCACTGCGCAGCCCGGGCACTCAGCGCTCACCTGTCACTGCGCACGCCTAGCACACAGCGCTCCCCTGTCACTGCGCAGGCCTGGCACACAGCGCTCACCTGTCACTGCTCAGGCCTGACACACAGCGCTCACCTGTCACTGCGCAGCCCGGGCACTCAGCGCTCACCTGTCACTGCGCACGCCTAGCACACAGCGCTCCCCTGTCACTGCGCAGCCCGGGCACACAGCGCTCACCTGTCACTGCTCAGGCCTGACACACAGCGCTCACCTGTCACTGCGCAGCCCGGGCACTCAGCGCTCACCTGTCACTGCGCAGGCCTGGCACACTGCGCTCACCTGTCACTGCGCAGGCCTGGCACACAGCGCTCACCTGTCACTGCTCAGGCCTGGCACACAGCGCTCACCTGTCACTGTGCATGCCAAGCACACAGCGCTCACCTGTCACTGTGCAGCCCGGGCACACAGCGCTCACCTGTCACTGCTCAGGCCTAGCACACAGCGCTCACCTGTCACTGTGCAGCCCGGGCACACAGCGCTCACCTGTCACTGCTCAGGCCTAGCACACAGCGCTCACCTGTCACTGTGCAAGCCTGGCACACAGCGCTCACCTGTCACTGCGCAGGCCTGGCACACAGCGCTCACCTGTCACTGCGCAGGCCTGGCACACAGCGCTCACCTGTCACTGCGCAGGCCTGGCACACAGCGCTCACCTGTCACTGCGCAGGCCTGGCACACAGCGCTCACCTGTCACTGCGCAGGTCTGGCACACAGCGCTCACCTGTCACTGCGCAGGCCTGGCACACAGCGCTCACCTGTCACTGCGCAGCTCGGGCACTCAGCGCTCACCTGTCACTGCGCAGGCCTGGCACACTGCGCTCACCTGTCACTGCGAAGGCCTGGCACACAGCGCTCACCTGTCACTGCGCAGGCCTGGCACACAGCGCTCACCTGTCACTGCGCAGCCTGGGCACACAGCGCTCACCGGTCACTGCTCAGGCCTGGCACACAGCGCTCACCTGTCACTGCGCCAGCCTGGCACACAGCGCTCACCTGTCACTGCGCAGGCCTGGCACACAGCGCTCACCTGTCACTGCGCAGGCCTGGCACACAGCGCTCACCTGTCACTGCTCAGGCCTGGCACACAGCGATCACCTGTCACTGCTCAGGCCTGGCACACAGCACTCACCTGTCACTGCGCAGCCCGGGCACTCAGCGCTCACCTGTCACTGTGCAAGCCTGGCACACAGCGCTCACCTGTCACTGCGCAGGCCTGGCACACAGCGCTCACCTGTCACTGCGCAGCTTGGGCACACAGTGCTCACCTGTCACTGCGCAGGCCTGGCACACAGCGCTCACCTGTCACTGCGCAGGCCTGGCACACAGCGCTCACCTGTCACTGTGCAAGCCTGGCACACAGCGCTCACCTGTCACTGCGCAGGCCTGACACACAGCGCTCACCTGTCACTGCTCAGGCCTGGCACACAGCGATCACCTGTCACTGCGCAGGCCTGTCACACAGCGCTCACCTGTCACTGCTCAGGCCTGGCACACAGCGATCACCTGTCACTGCTCAGGCCTGGCACACAGCACTCACCTGTCACTGCGCAGCCCGGGCACTCAGCGCTCACCTGTCACTGTGCAAGCCTGGCACACAGCGCTCACCTGTCACTGCGCAGGCCTGACACACAGCGCTCACCTGTCACTGCTCAGGCCTGGCACACAGCGATCACCTGTCACTGCGCAGGCCTGGCACACTGCGCTCACCTGTCACTGCGCAGGTCTGGCACACAGCGCTCACCTGTCACTGCTCAGGCCTGGCACACAGCGCTCACCTGTCACTGCGCAGGCCTGGCACACAGCGCTCACCTGTCACTGCGCAGGCCTGGCACACTGCGCTCACCTGTCACTGCGCAGGTCTGGCACACAGCGCTCACCTGTCACTGTGCAAGCCTGGCACACAGCGCTCACCTGTCACTACGCAGGCCTGGCACACTGCGCTCACCTGTCACTGCGCAGCCTGGGCACACAGCGCTTACCTGTTACTGTGCAGGCCTGGCACACAGCGCTCACCTGTCACTGCGCAGCCTGGGCAAACAGCGCTCACCTGTCACTGCTCAGGCCTGGCACACAGCGCTCACCTGTCACTGCTCAGGCCTGGCACACAGCGATCACCTGTCACTGCTCAGGCCTGGCACACAGCACTCACCTGTCACTGCGCAGCCCGGGCACTCAGCGCTCACCTGTCACTGTGCAAGCCTGGCACACAGCGCTCACCTGTCACTGCGCAGGCCTGGCACACTGCGCTCACCTGTCACTGCGCAGGTCTGGCACACAGCGCTCACCTGTCACTGCTCAGGCCTGGCACACAGCGCTCACCTGTCACTGCGCAGGCCTGGCACACAGCGCTCACCTGTCACTGTGCAAGCCTGGCACACAGCGCTCACCTGTCACTGCGCAGGCCTGACACACAGCGCTCACCTGTCACTGCTCAGGCCTGGCACACAGCGATCACCTGTCACTGCGCAGGCCTAGCACACAGCGCTCACCTGTCACTGCTCAGGCCTGGCCCACAGCAATCACCTGTCACTGCTCAGGCCTGGCACACAGCACTCACCTGTCACTGCGCAGCCCGGGCACTCAGCGCTCACCTGTCACTGTGCAAGCCTGGCACACAGCGCTCACCTGTCACTGCGCAGGCCTGGCACACTGCGCTCACCTGTCACTGCGCAGGTCTGGCACACAGCGCTCACCTGTCACTGCGCAGGCCTGGCACACAGCGCTCACCTGTTACTGCTCAGGCCTGGCACACAGCGCTCACCCGTCACTACGCAGGCCTGGCACACAGCGCTCACCTGTCACTGCGCAGGCCTTGCACACTGCGCTCACCTGTCACTGCGCAGGTCTGGCACACAGCGCTCACCTGTCACTGCGCAGGCCTGGCACACTGCGCTCACCTGTCACTGCGCAGGTCTGGCACACAGCGCTCACCTGTCACTGCGCAGGCCTGGCACACAGCGCTCACCTGTTACTGCTCAGGCCTGGCACACAGCGCTCACCCGTCACTGCGCAGGCCTGGCACACAGCGCTCACCTGTCACTGCGCAGGCCTGGCACACTGCGCTCACCTGTTACTGCTCAGGCCTGGCACACAGCGCTCACCTGTCACTGCGCAGCCTGGGCACACAGCGCTCACCTGTTACTGCTCAGGCCTGGCACACAGCGCTCACCTGTCACTGCGCAGGCCTGGCACACAGCGCTCACCTGTTACTGCTCAGGCCTGGCACACAGCGCTCACCTGTCACTGGGCAGGCCTGGCACACAGCGCTCGCCTGTCACTGCTCAGGCCTGGCACACAGCGCTCACCTGTCACTGCTCAGGCCTGGCACACAGCGCTCACCTGTCACTGCTCAGGCCTGGCACACAGCGCTCACCTGTCACTGCTCAGGCCTGGCACACAGCGCTCACCTGTCACTGCGCAGCCTGGTCACACAGCGCTCACCTGTTACTGCTCAGGCCTGGCACACAGCGCTCACCTGTCACTGCGCAGCCTGGGCACACAGCGCTCACCTGTTACTGCTCAGGCCTGGCACACAGCGCTCACCTGTCACTGCTCAGGCCTGGCACACAGCGCTCACCTGTCACTGCGCAGCCCGGGCACTCAGCGCTCACCTGTCACTGCGCAGGCCTGGCACACAGCGCTCACCTGTCACTGCGCAGGCCTGGCACACTGCGCTCACCTGTCACTGCTCAGGCCTGGCACACAGCGCTCACCTGTCACTGCTCAGGCCTGGCACACAGCGCTCACCTGTCACTGCTCAGGCCTGGCACACAGCGCTCACCTGTCACTGCGCAGGCCTGGCACACAGCGCTCACCTGTCACTGCGCAGGCCAGGCACACAGCGCTCACCTGTCACTGTGTAGGCCTGGCACACAGCGCTCACCTGTTACTGCGCAGGCCTGGCACACATCGCTCACCTGTCACACAGCGCTCACCTGTTACTGCGCAGGCCTGGCACACAGCGCTCACCTGTTACTGTGCAGGCCTGGCACACTGCGCTCACCTGTCACTGTGCAGGCCAGGCACACAGCGCTCACCTGTCACTGCTCAGGCCTGGCACACAGTGCTCACCTGTCACTGCGCAGGCCTGGCACACAGCGCTCACCTGTCACTGCGCAGGCCTGACACACAGCGCTCACCTGTCACTGCGCAGGCCTGGCACACAGCGCTCACCTGTCACTGTGCAGGCCTGACACACAGCGCTCACCTGTCACTGCTCAGGCCTGGCACACAGCGCTCACCTGTCACTGCGCAGGCCTGACACACAGCGCTCACCTGTCACTGCTCAGGCCTGGCACACAGCGCTCACCTGTCACTGCGCAGCCCGGGCACTCAGCGCTCACCTGTCACTGCGCAGGCCTGGCACTCAGCGCTCACCTGTCACTGCGCAGGCCTGGCACACAGCGCTCACCTGTCACTGCGCAGGCCTGGCACACAGCGCTCACCTGTCACTGCGCAGGCCTGGCACACAGCGCTCACCTGTCACTGCGCAGGCCTGGCACACAGCGCTCACCCGTCACTGCGCAGCCTGGGCACTCAGCGCTCACCTGTCACTGCGCAGCCCGGGAACACAGCGCTCACCTGTCACTGCGCAGCCTGGGCACTCAGCGCTCACCTGTCACTGCGCAGCCCGGGAACACAGCGCTCACCCGTCACTGTGCAGCCTGGGCACTCAGCGCTCACCTGTCACTGCGCAGCCCGGGAACACAGCGCTCACCCGTCACTGCGCAGCCTGGGCACTCAGCGCTCACCTGTCACTGCGCAGCCCGGGAACACAGCGTTCACCTGTCACACAGTGCGGGCGGCTATGGGGCCGACCTGGCACCTGTTCAGCCATTGCAGCGCTCAGCTTTTATTGCTGTAACATCCAGTCCCATGTCACAGCACAAAGCTTAATTCCCTACTTCACAGTCTCCTGTTTATCTAACATGTCTATAAAAGTTCAAAGATGTAATAAAAAAAAAATCCAAATTGAATCTGCATGAAATGAATGAGAAGAGTGATGAATGTATGGCCACCCTTAGGACAGAGACACACCGATCCGTTTTTTTTTAATTATGCTCCTATTGACTTGCTTCAAAATCACAGTAAAATTTTGGCAGATTTGCTGCGATCGTGATTTTTCTAAAATTTTATCAAGGTCAATGGGAAGTGCAAAAAAAAAAATCAAACAGATTCTTACTTAAAGAGACTCCGTAACAAAAATTGCATCCTGTTTTTTATCATCCGACAAGTTCCAAAAGCTATTCTAATGTGTTCTGGCTTACTGCAGCACTTTCTGCTATCACCATCTCTGTAATAAATCAACTTATTTCTCTCTTGTCAGACTTGTCAGCCTGTGTCTGGAAGGCTGCCAAGTTCTTCAGTGTTGTGGTTCTGTGATGCATCTCCCCCCTTCAGGCCCCTCTCTGCGGAAGCAGGAAATTTGGGCGCATAAGGCAGGTGGACAAAAAGGGCGCCGCCATTCACTCCCATAATAAATATCGTTTAATCGGCGCCCAACAGGAAAAAAGGGCGCCGGAGAAAAATAACGTTTTAAAAGCGGCGCCCGGAGACTTTTAATGTTTTATAACTGTTTCTCATGATTACACATTATTTAATGATTTATAATTTTTTAAACATTATTTTTAAACGAAAAACAGTACAATATTTTTTTAAAACATTACTTTTAAACGAAAAACCGTACAATTTTTTTTTTTTTTTTTTTTTTTTTACCATTTTAAACGAAAAACCGCACCATATTTTTTAAAAAAGTTATTAATGCTTATCACAGGGGGGTCTTAGGTTTAGGCACCACCAGGGGGGTCTTAGGTTTAGGCACCAACAGGGGGGGTCTTAGGTTTAGGCACCAACAGGGGGGTCTTAGGTTTAGGCACCAACAGGGGGGTCTTAGGTTTAGGCACCAACAGGGGGTCTTAGGGTTAGGCACCACCAGGGGGGTCTTAGGTTTAGGCACCAACATGGGGGTCTTAGGTTTAGGCACCAACAGGGGGGTCTTAGGTTTAGGCACCAACAGGGGGGTCTTAGGGTTAGGCACCACCAGGGGGGTCTTAGGTTTAGGCACCAACAGGGGGGTCTTAGGGCTAGGCACCACCAGGGGGGTCTTAGGGTTAGGCACCAACAGGGGGGTCTAGGGGTTAGGGATAGGTACAGGGAGGGTTCGGTGTGAGAGTAGGGTTAGGTATAGCTTTAGTAAAATTCTTATTAATGTTTTATAAAACGTTATTATAAATTTCAATTTTTAAACAGGGAAGATTAACGTTTTTAAAATTGCCGATTTTATACACATTATTTAATGATTTATAACTTTATAAAACATTATTTTTAAACGAAATATAACACACAATTTTTTTTAAACGTTATTCATGATTATCTTTTAAAACCCTGCGCCCTTTTTTCCCGGCGCCCTTTTTTAACGTACGCCCTCTCTGCACACTGCCTGTGTATTATTTAGATTAGGACAGCTTCTCTCTTCTCTCGTATCTTTTACAAGCTGGATAAATCCTCCTCTGAGCTGGCTGGGCTTTCACATACTGAGGAATTACATACAGGCAGAGCTGTCTGCATTCTGCAGGAAGAAACAGCCTGACACTTCAGTGGAAGATAGCTGCAGGGGGAAAGAAACACACAAATGATCTCTTGAGATTCAAAAGGAAGGGTGTATACAGCCTGCTTGTGTATGAATGTATTTTCTATGTGTGGACATGCTGTACATCAACCTACTTCCTGTTTTGGTGGCCATTTTGTTTGTTTATAAACAAACTTTTTAAAACTGTTTTTAACCACTTTTAATGCGGCGAGGAGCGGCGAAATTGTGACAGAGGGTAATAGATGTCCCCTAACGCACTGGTATGTTTACTTTTGTGCGATTTTAACAATACAGATTCTCTTTAAAGTGTACCAGAGACAAACTATATTCAAAGTTTTATACATACCTGGGGCTTCCCCCCGCCCCACCCACACGGATCACTGCCACACGAATACACTTGCTATTTTTTGGAGAAATGTTCTCACACGTTGGCGGACAAGACAACAAAAAGAATCCAAAAGACATCTTAAATTCTTAAAGGAGAACTGTAGAGCGAGGTGTATGGAGGTTGCCATATTTATTTCCTTTTAAGCAATACCAGTTGCCTGGCAGCCCTGCTGATCTATTTGGCTGCAGAAGTGTCTGAATCACACCAGAAACAAGCATGCAGCTAATCTTTTCATATCTGTCAAAATTGTCAGAAAAACCTGATCTGCTGCATGCTTGTTCAGGGGCTATGGCTGAAAGTACTGGAGGCAGAGGATCAGCAGGATAGCCAGGCAACTGGTATTGCTTAAATGGAAATAAATATGGCAGCCTCCATTCACCTCTCTCTACAGTTCTCCTATAACAAAACTATATTTATGGCCTAATTATATATCTGGGGCTTTAATAAACAGTGCAAGCAGCAGCATGTGTCATGCACGAAAACTAATCAGATTACAGTATATCTTACTGCGGGCTTATTTCCGGATGATTGCCGAATTACTGAACCTTACAAAGGTCTAATTTACTGTATAGCAGCGTGACCTGACCATGCGCCTTCTCTTCTTTAAGCACTAGATGGCGCTGGAGTCCTCCCGCCTCGTCTTCTCCGCACCTTGCCACCTTCTGCTTCACCCAAACTGAGAACAATGCCCGCAGCCTGATTGGTCACCTGCCTTGCAGCTCTGGCCAGCCCGGCCAATCAGGCGGGGGCTGGGGAGGTGGACATTGCCGCTGCTGCTGCTGGTGAGTGAGGAGGGATCCTGCATGAGGACTGGAGATGGTGACAGTGACAGCTCTGGATAGAGGAGGGGGCATCAGCAGCATCCTAATGTACAGGGACAGGTGAGTGACTGACCCCCATCCCTGTGTGTACCCCCCCCCCCCCCCCCCAAATCATTTATTCTGAGCTCACTGCTGCATATGCAGAATGCACAGACATCCCACTGTATGTATGTATGTGTGTATCACTGCAAATCTGTGACAGTCAGTGTGCAGGGAGATAGGCAGGTAGATAGATATATACAGTAGATAAGATAGATAGATACATAGATAGGTAGAGGGTGGTTAGATAGATTTGGGGGGAGGGGGAAAAGATAAATAGCCTGTTCATGAAGAATTGATTTGTTTTATTTCATAATGATTTGCCCAAATCCACCATTTTCACTATTTTCCATTAAGTCACATGATCCCCATCCCTGCTATTAGATCCCCACAGTTTCTTATGAACGTCCACAAATGTGTTTCCGACGCTGCAAGCATGTGGGAGCTGTTGTTTTTAATTAACACTGGAAGATAGGTATTATTGATGATAAGGTTTATGTTTAATGCTTTGTTGGTTTGCATACTGTAATACTACATCACATGCCACAGGCATTATTTAACTGTTATTGGTTAACCATTGCTTCTTAAATCCCATTCCAGACATGACAGATTAGATAGATACATAGCTAGATAGATTTCCTTATGTGGTATAGATAGGTGCTCTTATTATGTGTTTGTATAGAACTGACAATTTCTACAGCACCGTACATAGACAATGTCACTGACTGCCCTCAGAGGAGCTCACAATCTAATCCTACCATAGTCATAGTCTAATGTACCTACTTCTGCAGCACTTTACAGAGTACATAGTCATGTCACTGGGTGTCCTCCTACCATAGTCATAGTCTTATGTACCTACTATATTATTATTAATATTTATTTATTTATACAAAACTGACATCTTCTGCAGCACTGTACAGAGTACATAGTCATGTCACTGACTGTCCTTAGAGGAGCTCACACTCTAATCCTACCATAATCATAGTCTAATGACCTACCATATTATTATTATGTATTTATATAGCACTGACATCTTCTGCAGCACATTACAGAGTACATAGTCATGTCACTGACTGTCCTCAGGGGAGCTCACACTCTAATCCTACCATAGTCATAGCCTAATGTCCTACCATACTATTATTATGTATTTATATAGCACTGACATCTTCTGCAGCACATTACAGAGTACATAGTCATGTCACTGACTGCCCTCAGAGGAGCTCACAATCTAATCCTACCATAGTCATAGTCTAATGTACCTACTTCTGCAGCACTTTACAGAGTACATAGTCATGTCACTGACTGCCCTCAGAGGAGCTCACAATCTAATCCTACCATAGTCATAGTCTAATGTACCTACTTCTGCAGCACTTTACAGAGTACATAGTCATGTCACTGGGTGTCCTCCTACCATAGTCATAGTCTTATGTACCTACTATATTATTATTATTTATATTTATTTATTTATACAAAACTGACATCTTCTGCAGCACTGTACAGAGTACATAGTCATGTCACTGACTGTCCTCAGAGGAGCTCACACTCTAATCCTACCATACTCATAGTCTAATGTCCTACCATATTATTAATATTATGTATTTATATAGCACTGACATCTCCTGCAGCACTTTACAGAGTACATAGTCATGTCACTAACTGTCCTCAGAGGAGCTCACAATCTAATCCTACCATAGCCATAGTCTAATGTCCTACCATATTATTATGTATTTATATAGCACTGACATCTTCTGCAGCACATTACAGAGTACATAGTCATGTCACTGTCTGTCCTCAGAGGAGCTCACACTCTAATCCTACCATAGTCGTAGTCTAATTTCCTACCATATTATTATTATTATTATGTATTTATATAGCACTGACATCTCCTGCAGCACTTTACAGAGTGCACAGTCATGTCACTGACTGTCCTCAGAGGAGCTCACAATCTAATCCTACCATAGTCATAGTCTTATGTCCTACCATATTATTATTATGTATTTATATAGCACTGACATCTTCTGCAGCACATTACAGAGTACATAGTCATGTCACTGACTGTCCTCAGAGGAGCTCACAATCTAATCCTACCATAGTCATAGTCTTATGTCCTACCATATTATTATTATGTATTTATATAGCACTGACATCTTCTGCAGCACATTACAGAGTACATAGTCATGTCACTGTCTGTCCTCAGAGGAGCTCACACTCTAATCCTACCATAGTCATAGTCTAATGTCCTACCATATTATTATTATGTATTTATATAGCACTGACATCTCCTGCAGCACATTACAGAGTACATAGTCCTGTCACTGACTGTCCTCAGAGGAGCTCACAATCTAATCCTAGCATAGTCATAGTCTAATGTCCTACCATATTATTATTATCTACTAGCTGATTGCCCGGCGTTGCCCGGGTATGTATTTGGCTGGTGTTGACTCTGCATAACTTTTCTAGCCCTAACACACAATTACTCACTGACCAAGTTTGTGAGCTTTGCGGTCTTTGGTATCAATAATTTGCATTGAAATGAAAAAATCTGATTGGCTGTTTGTGGCTCCACACCCTTTTCTGAATTTGAACCCCAGTCACCCAATAACCAAAGTGCAAGAATGGTAGCAATTAAATATTCCCATTGAAAAGCAATAGGTGAAGTTTGATACACTTTTGTAGGCTCCACCCACTTTTCTGAATATTAATCCCAGTCACCCAGTGACCAACTGTGCAAAGTTTAAAAACCCTGCCATTAACAGTGTAAGAATAGCTGCAGTTTACATTTTCCCAGTGAAATTTGTATTTGTCTCTACCCATTGATGACCCGGCATTGCCCGTGTATGTATTTGGCTGGTGTTAGCTCCGGCCACTTTCTAACCCTAACACACAAACACTCAATCACCAAGTTTGTGAGCTTTGGGGTCCTTGGCATCAATAATTTGTATATTCCAATAGAAATTAAACAAATCAGATAGGCTGTTTGTGGCTCCACCCCTCTCCAGCATTTGAACCCCAGTCACCCAATGACCAACTGTAGCAGGTTTGAGGCATCTGCTATTAACAGTGGAAAAATGGCAGCAATTGAAATTATCCACTTGAAAATCAACAGGTGAATTTTGATTGGCTATTATAGGTTCCACCCACTTCCCTGAATATTAATCTCAGTCACTCAGTGACCATCTGGGCAAAGTTTGGGAACCCTGCCATAAACAGTTTAAGAAGGGCTGCAGTTTACACTTTCCCAGTGAAATTTGTTTTTGGCATGACCAAGTTTGTGAGCTTTGGGGTCCTTGGCATCAATAATTTGTATTTTCCCATGAAATGAAACCAATCTGATTCACTGTTTGTGGCTCTGTCCCCTTTTCTGAATTTGATCCCCTGTGACCCAATGACCAACTGTACCAGGTCTGAGGCTTGTGCCATTAACAGTGCAAGAATGGCAGCAATTGTAATTTTCTCCTTGAAAAGCGACATGTGATTTTTGATTGGCATTTTTAGGTTCCACCCACTTTTCTGAACATTAATCCCAGTCACCCAGTAAGTAGCTATGCTAAGTTTGAGAACCCTTCCATTAACAGTGAAGAAGGGCTGCAGTTTACAATTTCCCAGAAAAATCTGTTTTAACTCCTCCCACTTTTTGTAACCTGGACCCACAGTCACTACACAATGACCAAGTTTGTGAGCTTTTGGGTTCCTGGCATCAAAATTGTGGTAATGGAAGCAGTTTATCCAGTAAAGAAATCTGGCTGTTTTTGGCTCCGCCCCTTTACTGAATTTGAACCCCAGACACTTAACGACCGACTGTAGCAGGTTTGAGGCCTCTGCCATTAAACAGTGTAAGAATGGCTGCAGTTGCAATATTCCCCTTGAAAATCAAAAGGTGAATTTTGATTGGCTGCTGTAGGCTCCACCCACTTTCCTGAATATTAGTCCCAGTCACCCAGTGGCCAACTGTGTCACGTTTGAGAACCCTGCCAATAACAGAATGGCTGAAATCAATCTAACAAATCTGATAGGCTGTTTGTGGCTCCACCCCTTTAGTGAATTTGGACCCCAGTCACCCAATGACTGACTGTATCAGGTTTGAGGCCTCTTCCATCAACAGTGTAAGAATGGTAGCAATGTGAATAGTCCCCTTGAAAATCAATAGGTTCATTTTGATTGGCTGTTGTAGGCTCCACCCACATTTCTGAATATTCATCCCAGTCTCCCAGTGGCCAATTGTGTAAAGTTTGGGAACCCTGCCATGTTAAAAATTTAGTTGTTGGCACCGACCACTTTTTCTAACCTTGACATACAGTCATTCAATTATCAAGTTTATCAGCTTTGGGGTCCTTGGTATCAATACTTTGTATATTCCCATTGAAAAATAAACAAATCTTATTGGCTGTTTGTGACTCCGCCACCTTTCTGAGTTTGGGCCCTAGTCACCCAGTGACTGACTGTACCAGGTTTGATGCATCTGCTTTTAACAGTATAAGGGCCTGTACACACTGCTGCGCTTTTAAAATCGCATGCGATTTTTAAATCGCAAGCCTTCATGAGAATAGGAAAAGCGCATCGCACCAGTGTGTACAGGTCTCCACGATTTTCATTATTTTTGAAAAGACCTTGCGATTGAAAAGCGCATGTGATTTGAAAAGCGCAGCAGTGTGTACAGACCCTAAGAGAATGGTAGCAGCTTAAACATTCCCTTTGAAAATCGAAAGGTGAATTTTTATTGGCGTCGTAGGCTCCACCCACCTTCCAAAATCTTAATCTCAGTTACCCAATGACCAACTGTGCAAAGTTTGAGAACCCTGCCATTAACGATGTAAGAATGGCTGCAGTTTATATTTTCCCAGTAAAAGCTGTTTTTGGCTCTGCCCACTTTTTGTGACCTTGACACACAGTCACTCAATGACCACATTTGTGAGCTGTCAGGTTCCTGGCATCAAAAATGCGTGAATGGAAGCAGTTTATCCACCAAGGAAATCTGATTGGCTGTATGTGGCCCCACCCCTTTAGTGAATTTGGACCCCAGTCACCCAATGACGACTGTAGCAAGTTTGAAGCCTCTGCCATTAACAGTGTAAGAATGGCAGCAGTTTAAATATTCCCCTTGAAAATCAATAAGTGAATTTTGATTGGCTGTTGTAGGCTCCACCCATTTTCTTGAATGTTCATCGCATTCGCCCAGTGACCAAGTGTGGCAAGTTTGAGAACCCTGCCATTAACAGTCTAAGAATGGCTGCAGTTTACATTTTCCCATTTAAAATGAACGGCTGAAATTAGATTAGCTGTTTTATGCTCCGCCCACTTTTCCTGGATTTGTAACCTCGGTCACCAAGTGACCAACTGTGCCATGTGTGGGGACTCTGGCTTGATTACTGTGAGAATGGCAGCCTTTTACATTTTTTCCATTGACTTGAATGGGTGAAATCTGATTTGCTGTTTGTAGCTCCGCCCAGGTGTGCAGGGGGGCCGCGAGACCCCCAGAACATATCATCCCAGTTAGTAAGGGATCTGTGTACCAAGTTTCGTTCAAATCGGTCAAGCCGTTTTCGAGTGATCGCGGCACATACACACACACACATACATACAGACATCCGATTTTATATATATAGATTTATATAGCACTGACATCTTCTGCAGCACATTACAGAGTACATACATGTCACTGACTGTCCTCAGAGGAGCTCACACTCCCAGATCACTATCACTTCAGGTGTCCTTTAGGCCGCTTGTACACCTATTTTTTACGTTGGGGTGGGAATGCGATGCTCCCACCGCAATGCAAACAATGGCAACCCTAGGACCCTGCGGCAGAGTGTGCGACAACAGCGTCTTATGCATAGCGCCCCCCGCTCAGTGACGTACTAGAAGGAAATATGGCACTGGGATTCCCGTCAGTTGCGCATGCACGCCCTTGCGTCGGATCGGATACTCCCGGCACACCACAACGGTAACGTAATACAGTAAAACCTCGAATTGAGAGTAACTTGGTTTAAAGAGAAACTCCGACCAAGAATTGAACTTCATCCCAATCAGTAGCTCTTTTTATGAAGTGGCGGCGTGTTAGCCTGCCGCACGGCGTGAGCTCAGGGAGACCCAAACGGTAAGCAAGAATTGAACCTCATCCCAATCAGTAGCTGATACCCCCTTTCCCATGAGAAATCTTTACTTTTTCTCAAACTGATCATCAGGGGGCTCTGTATGGCTGATATTGTGATGAAACCCCTCCCACAGTGTGATGTCAGGACCATGGTCCCGGCAGTTTCCTGTCTGTGAACCATGGCATTGTGGGAAATAGCTGTTTACAGCTGTTTCCAACTGCCAAAAAAGCAAGCAGCATCTCCTTCCACTGACATCACCTGCCAGCAGTAAAAACGTCACCATGTGATAAATGTAAGAATGTAAATCAGGGAGAGGAAAGATTTTACAATGGGCAAACACTGAAATTAAGCACTTTTTTATTACGTTATTTTCTCTGGAGTTCCTCTTTAAGAGCACTTTGCAATACAAGCAAACATTTTTGTGAAATTTTGACTTGATATACAAGCCACGTCTTGCTATACAAGCAAAAAAAAATATGCAGTAGTTGCTCTTGGCTCAGGATCAGGAGGAAATAGCCGGTCCCAGTTGGATCCGCTCTACAGTGCAGGCCAGAGGCGGGACAAGGTCCTTCAGCACCCAAGGCTGAGACACCACAGTGCGCCCCTCCATCCCTCCCACCCCAGCCGTCACACACTGATTGCTATTAGACTAAGAGGGCCACAGGGCCCACAACCTCCCCAACACCTTAATCACTAGTTATCTGGCTTGCAGTCACTGCCATGTATCACCTTTTCTTATTTCTTTCTGCTTCAAACACAATTGGGAATGACAGCTGAATGAATTGTGCACCCCCTCCTACACTGCGCCCTGAGGCTGGAGCCTCTCCAGCCTCTGCCTCGGCCCGGCCCTGGTGCAGGCGCAAGTCTCCTGTGCAGTAGTGCGGACATGACTGGGATCGGCTATTTCTGCCTGATCCAAGCCGAGAGCCGCTACGCCGCCTGCGTGGGAGCCGGGAAGGTAAATATTGCAGGCGCCACAGCCTGACAAATTGTCAGCTGTGGCTTCGGAGGGTCCCAGCCAGACCACCGTGGAACTAGAGTACGGGGAAGCCTCATTCCAGAGGTTTCCCCCTCCCAGGGTAAATACCCCCCAGGGTCCCGTTCTTTCAGCACAGATTCTCTTTAATTTTACGTATCTGAGCAGCGACGTAACAAGGTCCCACCGGGCCCCCCTGCAGAAATACTGAGCGCCCTCCCCCCCAGGGCCCGCTTGGGGCCGTTTGGGGGGCTGGAGGGTTCGCAGCATTAGTGGAAAGCCATGCTGCACTTCGGCGGGGAGGGGGACGGTCCCCCCTCCCTCACCTCGGGCTCTCCCCTCTGTACTCCCCTCCAGCATTGAATAGTTTGTGTGTGCAGCGGCGGGCAGATACATACCTTCCGCGCGCTACGGAGGCAGGGGCTGCAGGTCCTATTGTTACGCCAGTGTATCTGAGTGTAGAGACTGTGCAAAGTCACATTTCTGTGAAATCCTCACGAGTAACTGTCACTGGATAAGTTCCTTGTTAAAGCCACATAAAAAAAAGGTTGTGGCGAGCCGACAGATGGAGATGATTCTGTTAGTTATAGTGAAAGTCTCGTTTACATTCTTATTTTATACTATTTTACTATAACTGTTTTTGGATTGTGGAACAAATCACCTGGGTTTCCATCAATTCTTATGGCGAAATTTGCCTTGATATAAGAGTGTTTTTGATTACAAGCATGTTTCCAGAACGAATGATGCTCGCAAACCAAAGTTCCACTGTAAAGCTTTACCCTGCTGGTGTAACAGGGGCCTCCTCTTATCTCCTCTTCTTCCTGAAGCAATGCATTATGGGGGGGGAGGGTGTCACTTGTGCATACCTCCCAACTTTTTAAGATGAGAAAGAGGGACACTTAAGCCACTCCCCTGCCACACCCCTGATCATGCCCCCGTCACACCCCTGGTCACGCATACCATAAAGATTTCATAAGAAAAATATGTTGTTTTATAATTCAAATTCACTTTCTATCCTGCTTCATTTTCCTTCATATTAACATTTTAAAATGAGTAATATATCCATTTAAAGGCTGGGAATAAAGTTTAGAGTCAATCAAACACATTTTTTAGTGGAGAAATATATATATTTACATAGAAAGAGGGACAAAGTCCTGAAAGAGGGACAAATGAGGAGGAAAGAGGGACAGAAGGACAGGGCTCCCAAAGAGGGACTGTCCCTCCGAAAGAGGGACAGTTGGGAGCTGTGCTTCTGGCTCATGTGGAGATTTATACTTGCAGATGCCTTCTGTCTTACAGCAAGTCAGCATTATAAGTCAGTAGATGTTCATTGTTGATCATTGTGTCTTTGTGCTCCTGTAACTCTCTGTTTTCCTGCAGCCAGTAATTGATCTGGATTCCCCGGGTGGAGAGTACAGACAGTCTATTCATCATTGCTGATTATCACCACGTCTCTCCAATCAATGAGAGGTCAGCGGGCGGACTGAGGGCGTCAGCTGCGGAGGAGAGATGAGGGCGGCCCGGCTGGCCGGCAGGCTGTGCCTCTGGCTGCTGGCGCTGCTGACGCTGGCACACCTGGCGGGCGGAGTAACCCGGACAACGGATATCCAACGGGCAGAATTGGGGAAACTCTACAGCGGGAGCATCGACAAGAGCAGAGAAGCCATCTACTCGTTCAACTACACCAGCATCCCTGACAAGGTAACGCCCCTCCGCCTGGTCTCTTAATTATTACAGCAGTAGCTAGATATTAAAGGGGACCCAAAGTGAGATTAATATGGAGGCTGCCATATTTATTTCCTGTTAAACAATACCAGTTGCCTGGCAGCCCTGCTGATCTATTTGGCTGCAGTAGTGGCTGAATCACACACCTGTAACAAGCATGCAGCTAATCTAGTCATAAACATCTGATCTGCTGCATGCTTGTTCAGGGCCTGTGGCTGAAAGTGTTAAGCTGGCCATGTATCACTCGATGTATGGCTAGATCGACCATTAGATAGATCCCTCTCCAATCGAATCAGAGATCCCAGATCGAACCTGAAAGGGATCTGTTGCCTCCCCACTCACTGGCCAGCAATTTCCAGTAGATTTCAGCATGGAAGCTATTGGAAAGCATCCTTGCACCGCCACTGCTTGCCGGTCCCCCCAAATGTTAATAGAGTGAAAAGATGACTGACCTGCAATGCTTCTTCCTCACCTCGTCATCTCGTCTCCATGACTCCAGCAGTGTCTCTCATCATGTGACCCGACAACACGTATCACTGGGTCACATGGTGAGAGACGCCGCTGGAGCCAGAGTGATTGGGACTGATAAGACTGAAGGAAGTGAGGAGAAATGTGTTACCCCTCCACTCTGCAATGCATGCCGCTCTGCACACGGGGTGGGTCATGGGCAGGGCCATTTTAGGCATAGGCAAACCAGGCATATGCCTAGGGTGACAGCTGCTGGAGGGGGCACCACAGGGCTATTAATAGAACCCTGTGCTTTATGGAATTGCTAGTGCCATTCAGATGGGTGAATGGTACTTTAAACACATAAATGGGCACAGCTGATTAGCATAACAAAGGAGGGTTGAACAGCATAACAGTGATTAGCAGGTGTTATTAATGAGCTAATTAAGCTGTAATTGCTTTTAGATTTGGTCTGAATTGACTGTTGATATAAATGATTCTAAAGATTATAGAGTTTATTGTGTGTTCTGTGCGATTGGGCTGGTGAGGCGGATCTGACCTGGTAATTGTGTATTTATCATTTATAGATTTGTTTTGAGAAATGATTTTTGTTGAAATGAGTATTGTTTTTTCTATCTAATCAATCAATTTGTCATTGTTGTCGGCAAAACTAATTAGTGTTGGCTCCAGTCTTCCTATTCCTAAGATGAGGAAGGGGGGATGGAAAAGTGTGGGGCTCCAAAATGGCCAGAAATGGCCCTGGCCACGGGCTGCCTAATATTGGGGGGGGGGAGGAGGAGGAGTTCTGGTTACTTATTGCTGGAGGGTACATCTAGCTACCTAATACTGGGCCATGAATGCGGGAGAGGAGCTGGGCGGCCACGATGTGGAGGGGTGGTCTGCGCTCAGCCACAGGGGACAACAGACCACCAAGGGAAGCCACAATAGGATCCTGAGGGTTTCCTCTCTGCAGGATAATTACTAATTTTGAACTTGAGCTTTGTCCCGGGCTCACTTTAATACAAATATCTAGGGGTAAACTTGGCTACCTAATACTACTATGGAGAGAAGCCATGCACGGTTCCCTAATGCCGGGCATACACAGCACGTTTTATGTGCCAGATCGAGCCAGCGGCTCGATGCCGACACATCCCGCTCGTCTGCTCGGATCGATTGCCGCTCGTCCCCGCCGGCGCTTCCTTATCACTTATTGTTATCTATGCAAAAGAGCTTCTCTGAGCTCTCCGACCCACTGGGTCAAATACAGTCCTGTTTTCTAAAGCACTTTAACTTCACTTATAATAACTTGTGTTAAAATACCTTAAAACAGAGCCCTGGTCAGTAATGCAATACTGATTTTACACCCTTTTTGATCAGACCCAGCAATACCCATCCGCCTGTATGTCCCCCCTCCCCTTTGAGCAGCAGCTTCCCCCCCTCCCCACCCCCTGGTCGCTGCCTATGTGGCCCTTGCAGAAAAGCAGACCTGTGTGTGCTGTACAATCTCTGCCATATCCTGAGTTCCTGTCTCACCTCTCTCCTCCCTCCCTCCCTAATCAATAATGTACGCTTAGTGCTGGTTCCCTGGAGCGCTGCCTCTGGATCCAGGCCAGCGTGGGGGAGAGCCGTTACACAGATTTCCTCCGCTGACAGCCGGCTGCCTCTCTGCAGCTCCTTATATCTCTGCCTGGGGTCTGATCATCCCTGTGCAGAAATCCCACTGCCTCTCATACAGTCCACCTGTGCCAGGTGCAGGGTGGTGATACAGGAGATGCAGGGACAGCAGCGCTGGCAGCGGCAAATGGTAACAAGACTCTGATGGCAGAGGTCAGGAGAATATATATTTGGCTGGAGCAGTAAGAGTAGGTTCACACTTGTTTTAAAAATGTATCCGTGGCTCAGTTTTTTGGCCCTTAAAGGGAACCAGAGATGGGGACATGAAAAAGATGTTATACATGCCAGGGGCTTCCTCCAGCCCCATACGCGCTGATCGATCCCACGCCGCCATCCTCCTCTGCCCGCATCTACGAGAACCGGCTCCCGTCACTGACGTCATCGGAGCCAGCCTACGCAGGAGAAGTGCGCCCTCTACGTATCTCTCCAGCGGCTGCTGGAGAGATACGCAAATAGCGCACTTCCCTTACGCTTAGACTGGCTCCGACTGACGGCAGAGCGGGGTCCCGGTTCTCATAGCTTCGGGGGACGGCGGTGTGGGATCGATCAGAGAGTATGGGGCTGGAGGAAGCCCCTGGCATGTATAAAATCTTTTTCATGTTCATCTATGGTTCCCTTTAAAGGAGTCATCAGGGGAAAAAGAATAAAATAAGTGGTACTTACCGGGGTCTTCCTCCAGCCCCAAGCTCCCAGCATGTCCCTCGCCGCAGCTCTCCCCGCAGCCGTTCGCCGCAGTTCCGTCCCGGTCCCCAGCGATGACGTCAGAGCGACCTCCAGGTACTGCGCCTGTGCGAGCGGCGCTGTCAATCACTGCCACGTGGGCTGGAGCGGACTGAAATACTGAAATTTTATATAAAAGAATAAAAATAAATATTTACTAAAAAAATAAATAAATAAACATTGGAGGAGCGATCAGACCCCACCAACAGAGAGCTCTATTGGTGGGGAGAAAAGGGGGGAGGGGAATCACTTGTGTGCTGAGTTGTGCGGCCCTGCAGTGAGCCCTTAAAGCTGCTGCAGTGGCCTATTTAATAAAAAAATGGCCTGGTCACTAGGGGGGTTTAGCCCTGCAGTCCTCAAGTGATTAAAGAGGACCTCCAGAGTAAATAAGAAAATCCGTCAGCCTGCAAGTAAAAGAAAGTTATATTTGTCCCGCGATGCCGTCCCGAAGTCCCTGCAGCTGCCGGATTTGCTTTTTTACTCTCTAGGTCTCCTTTAGGCTGGTTTCACAGTGGGACGTTAAAGTCCCACGTTACAGCAGCCAGTAACGCAGCCTAACTCACAGCACTGTAAAATCAATGTGCTGTTCACAGTGCACACGGTGCGTTACATTGTAACGTTTAAACAAAGTGCTGCATGCTGTACGTTATACTGGGTTAAGCAGCGTTAGACTGTTTGCACATGCTCAGTAATGTTGGAGGAGGAGGTCTCCCCTCCTCCTCAGCAGCCAGCCACATGGCTAATTAAGGGCCTGTTCATACTTGCTGCGTTTGTAGAACGCGTATAAATTCAAAGAAACGCAAGTTGAAAAACGCATGCGGTTTTCTTGCGTTTGAATGCGTTTTCTATTGCGTTTTGCACAAACATGTGACCCAGGGGAAAAAAAAAATTATGGGAACCGCAGGGGAAAACTGACGCTAAAAACGCAATAGTACGCGTTTTTGATACGCGTCCATAGACTTTCATTGCGTCCGTTTCTATGCGGGACGGACAGAACTGCGTGCAGCAATGCGGATGAGAAACGTATGCGTCTCATACGCATACATGTGAACTAGCCCATTCAAAAGCATTAGGAGCCGTTTCTATGCGTTTTTGGTACCCGTACGTGTTCCCTGAAAACGTCTAGGAACGCGCATAGTCTGAACAGGCCCTAATATTCACTGCACTGTGGAGACTCCTGGTGGGACTCATAGTGTTGTCCGGATCATGAACGAATCGTTCCTTTAACCCGGATCTTTTTTGTGAGTCGAATCATCCGGATCATCACAATGAAAGATTCGGTTCACAGTGGATGTCTGTCTGGAAGAAACAGGAACACACAGAATGTACAGTGCAGGGAAAGTCCTGTCCTGCTAGTCATTTCACCCAGTCTGCTTCCCTAGTAAAATTATTGAAATGATTCGGTTCAAAGATCCGGATCTTTTCAATGATCCGATTCAAATGATCCGAATCCTTAAAAAGATCCGGACTTCCGATCACTAACCTGGAGCGGCTGCTTTTGAGAGCTGCATAACGCAGCTCAATCTGACGTCCAACTTCAACACCACCATGCGTTGCGTTAGGGGCAAGTTATGCGACCATAACGTCCCCTAAAACGCAACATCTTGGTGGGAAAGTAGCCTTAAGGTTCCCTTTAAATTTGCATACAAGCATGAATTATTCAATTTTTGAAAACATGACAGTGACATGCAGAACATCCCGACTTCAGCCACGGAGATCACCTGGGCGTACTTCCAGAGTCTGCTGCCTGGAAATCACCAGCTGTTGTTCAGCGGATCTGTGACCTGCAGTTCCAAAGTCCATGCAAACAAGTCCTTAAAGGGAACCCGAACTGAGAGGGATATGGATGTTTCCTTTTAAACAATACCAGTTGCCTGACTCCTGGCATGTCTTGGGCTGCAGTGGTGGCTGAATCACACACCTGAAACCAGCATGCAGGTAATCCAGTCTGACTTCAGTCAGAGCACCTTATCTGCATACTTGTTGAGGGGCTGTGGCTAAAAGTATTATAGACACAGGATCAGCAGGAGAGTCAGGCAACGGGTATTATTTCACAAGGAAAAATCGGTACTTATCCGTTAGCCGGGCGCATCCTCTAGGTGGCGACAAAACTCCTGCAGAGTTACATCTTTCCCTACTATCCATGTCGGCCTGGAGGGGGAATAGTAATTAGCACCACCTGCCGGATGCGCCACGCTAACGGATAAGTACCGAAAAATCCATATCCTCAGTTTAGGTTCCCTTTAAAGGTCACCTGAAGTGAGAGGGATACAGAGGCTGCCATAATCATTTCCTTTTAACCACTTAACGACCGCCTAACGCCCATAGGCGTCAGCGGGTCGTTAGTAGTATAGCATGGAGCGGCCTTTCCATGCCAGTTCACGGAGACTGCCTCCGTGAACAGTGTGCGAGCCGCCGATCGCGGCTCGCACGCATAATGTAAACATGTGGGGAAGGAATCCCCGCTGTTTACATCACACGGCGCTGCTGCGCAGCAGCGCCGTGACGTAGATCGGCGATCCCTGGCCTCTGATTGGCCGGGGATCGCCGGCATCTGATAGGCAGAAGCCTATTCTATCAGGCGCAGGACGGATATCCGTCCTGCGCCGCACACAGGAAAAGGGAGAGGGAGGGAAAGCCGGGGAGGGCGGAAAGCGCTGTGGAGGGGGGCTTTGAGGACCTCCCCCCCCGCAAATCAATAGTAGCCGGCGGCGATCAGACCCCCCCTGCAGGACATCCCCCTAGTGGGGAAAAAAGGGGGGAAGTCTGATCGCCCTGCTGCACTCCTGATCGGTGCTGTGGGCTGTAGAGCCCACGCAGCACCGATCATTCCAAAATCCCCTGGTCCTACAATGCACATTGCTTGGCTGTCCTGCCGATCTTTTGCCTTTCAGGTGAGGAACGCACTAGGCAGAATCCCTAGTGTTGCAGAAACCACTTGCATTCGTGCTGGTAATGAAAGTCTGTGGGCTGCATGTAAAAGCACATACTGTACTGTATATGCGCGTTTTACATTGTACATTTTTGAAAACGCACAATTTGCTGCATTATTTTCAAAAACGCACATAAAGCGCACATAATTGCAGAAGGATGCGTTTTTGATGCTTTAAAAAAAAAAATGATGTATTTTACTCCATTGATTAGGGAAATTAATAAAAAAAATGCAAAAGGAATCGCAGGCTAAATGCAAATGTATACATAACCGCGCCAAAAATGCAGCAAAACTGTTAATACGCGCAGTGCAGAAAACACACGGTTTTCTGTTCCGCCTAGTTTGCTCCCAGCCTAAACGTGGCCACACACCATACAATTAAAATGTTCCAATTTTATGGCAGTTCAATAAAAATGATGGGCTGAAAAATTGAAAGCTTTTTTAAAAATTTATTTGAGCAATCTGATCGAAATTAGGGCTGGAACCCACTAGAGTGATTTTCTGAGCGTTTAGGGAGCGATTCAAAACTCTAGCGATTTCCCTAAATGCTCAGCTACTGTTAATGGATGAGCCAAAGTCCACTGGAGCGATTGCGATTACCAAAATCACAAAATTCAGGACATGCAGCATTTTTGAGCGTTAGCGTTTTGCGTCAGCGTTTATGCAATGTAAAGTATATAAACGTGGTGTAATCGCTCATTAATTGCTATATAGAACGACTTGCTAGCGTTTTTAAATTACTGCACACTGTGAAAATTTTTTAAATTAATTGAAAGGACCAATCAGAATTAAAAATGCTAATCGCTACACAACCGCTGGCAAAATGCTTACACTTTTCAAAATCACTACCGAAATCGCCAGAAAATGGCTTATGAAATCACTTACAAAAAGCCCATTAAAAACGCTAGTGATTGAGATTAGCGATAGCGCTTTGTAGTGGGTTCCAGGCCTTCAAGGTTTTATGAAATAAAGGATCGGGAGTGTTAGATTTTTCTGATCAATTTTTCTGAAAATTTAATGGTGTAAAGCTGGCCACTAATGGTCCAATTTGTAGCGAAAAATCGTTCGAGCGATCAGAAATTCTGATCGGATTGGTTGTAAATAATCTCCATTGGTGGACACAATCGATTATGAACGAGTGAAAAAAATGTCGCCTGAATGATTTTCTTGGTGGTCGTGATAGATAGGAAGCAATGATTGGTTAGTTGATGGTGTAGTGAACAATTTTTCGTCCGATCAGAATTTCTGATCGCTCGAACGATTTTTCACTAGAAATTGGACCGTTAGTGGCCAGCTTAAGGTAGATTGTCAATTTCTTGATGTACAGACCCAATCAATTTTTTGTTTTCAATCATTTTTTTCATAGTTGGAGAAAAAATTAACATAGGTGTGTGGTACATTGGTCAGATTTTTGAAATATTACAGTAAGAAAAATTGATTGCAATTCTTAAACTGAAAAGATATTTAAAAAATGGTATGGTGTGTGGCCACCGTAATACTTTTAGCCATAGCCCCTGAACAAGCATGCAGATCTGGTGTTTCTGACTGAAGTGTGACAGGATTAGCTGCATGTTTGTTACAGGTGTGTGATTCAGACACTACTGTCCAGAAAAATCAGCAGGACTGCCAGGCAACTGGTATTGTTTAAAAGGAAATTAATATTACAACCTCCATATCCTTCTCACTTCAGCTGTCCTTTGAAGGACACCCAAGCTGAAATGTTAAAGATTAGATATACTTACCTGTGTCTGCCAGCTCCCAGCTGTCTATCTAGTTCCTTTGTGTAGTTCCACTGCCCTTCAGTGCATTGCTAGCCCTTAACGAAAAATGTGTTTACCACAGCTGTTTTCGTTGGATATTGCGTATGCGCGGGCGTGTTACCGTGCCCTCTTGATCAGGCTTCCATAGCCGGGAACATTCTGTGCTTGTGCAGTCTAACAAGAACCTGAACCGAGTATAATGATTTCAAATAAACACACAATGGGCTTGATTCACTAAGACAAATTACATTCCTTATCCAAGTTAACACACCTTATCAGAGATAACACGCCTTATCCAAGTTAACGCACCTTATCAAAGTTAACATGCCTTATCAGAGTAGCATAGCGAACCCGCAGGGGCTCAGGGCAGGAGGAGTGGAGCTCTCGTCATTGCCAATTAGCAGGCATAAGTTCATAGCGCTCGCTGTGCTACTCCGATAAGACGTGTTAACTTTGAGAAGGCGTGTTATCTCTGATAAGGTGTGTTAACTCGTATAAGGCATGCTATTTGTCTTAGTGAATCAAGCCCAGTGAACCTGCAAATGAATATTACATACTTACCTAGCCGTCAATTCCTCTCAGAAGCTCACCATTTTCTTCTTACAACAGTTCTGTCCAGTTCTGACAAGATTTTGTCAGAATTGAAATGTATCTGTTGCTGTCAGTTATAACTGAAAGGACAACTGATGTACAAGGGAATGTCCATGTTTTCTTATGGCTCAAGTGGGTGATATTACAGTTTAACAGTGTGCTGACCAGGAAGCTGTTATGGGGTAATGGCCATTTTCAAAATGGAGGATGGAGAATTCCATTGATCACAGTGGACAAATGGGATGCAGGAGAGGAGAAAGAGATTGAGGAGTAGACTACACAGGAGGCAAGTATGACCTGTGTATGTTTATTTTGATTTTTAATTTTCATTTCAGGTTTGCTTTAACATTATGTCTGCTTCCATGAAAGCAGGAAGTAGACTTACTGCAGATTTATTGCAGGATTTGTATCAGCTGTAACAAAGAAATGTTTTTCTTTAAAGGTTATTATGCAGTTGCTTATGTTTTAGAGCAGAGAGGAAGTTCTGAGTTTAGGTCCCCTTTAATCCGCTCTTAGGTCCCCCTGATGTGAGCTGAAATGCAGACATCTGCATGATTGGGCGATACCAGTACTGCTGGGGAGGGCACAGCCCACCTACACACACAGATCCGTGAACTTTAATGCAGAAATCTTCCAGTAATCCTCCTGAACTATGCGGGGTGCGGTGGCTGATCTTGGCACGCATTACTTGCACCACACCACCGGGGCACCGTAGCGTATGATGCGTTGTCACATCTGGCTCGGCTGGCGTCACTTCTCTGTACGGTTCACAGAAAAGTTAAAGCCTTTTGTACACAACGCATTGTTGTCTCCCTGACTTCAAATATTGTGATACTGTCACCATCAGACAGGAACGCAGGGTGTGACTGCACAAGACAAGGGCTAGTCTCTCCTGCCACAGCATCACTACACATGGGGACAACTGCACTAGAGACCCAGAGATCAGGGGGGCCTCTGGAGACTGCCCCTCCCCTTTATCTGTCAGCTGACCATCAGATTCCATCCTGGACAGAATAACCAATCACATCTTCTTTCTTTACATCTCTTTATTTTACTCACTGCTTAGAGGCTGCTGCAGGGGCGTAGCAATAGGGATTGCAGAGGTTGTGACTGCATCGGGGGCCCTTGGGCCAGAGGGGCCCCGAGGGACCCTCCCTCAACTACAGTATTAGCTCTCTATTGGTCCTGTGCTCATAATAATCACTTCTATTGATACTTTGAATAGCGGTAATCATTAACAAGCTGTTCCCCATCCCCTGCTTGCACCTCTGACACTGCAGTTGCCATTGGCAGGTTTTGGTGCGCCGAATCAATTGTTATGTATAGAGTGCTTGGGGGGTGGCGGGCAATGTAAAACTTGCACCGGGGCCCACAGCTCCTTAGCTACGCCACTGGGCTGCTGGCAGTAATATGCCGTACTGTGTAAAGGTAGCTATACACTTATCGATTTTTCCCGTCAATATCTGGCCGATTCAATCACTTCGATTGAATCTGCTAGAAATGGATGCCACAGCCGGCTTGAACAATCATTCAATTGAGTTTTGCCCAAAATCGATCAAGTCATTGTTAGGAGTAGAAGGATAGATACAATTCTTTATCTTAGTTTATTTTTACCTCAGCCTGTCAGTAAGAGACATCAATTATCGTCCATGTAGACTACTCCTTCCTGGTGGATCAGTTTCGACGGCAAACGCTGTTAGTTGTTTGTAAATGAACAATAACAAACGATCGATCCATTTACGTGTGGCGAATACATTTTGCACTTCCTGACCCTCATTTTCATGCTTCAGGTAACGATCCCATCCACAGACCATCGTTGTGAATTCAGTATTCAGATATAAGCTGACGGTGTTCACTCGAAGCTAACAGTCGGGGATGGCTCGTTTTCTGATAATCCCGGTCTAGCATTCGCATGAAATCTATTTTATCTCTCTGCTCTCTATGATGTACCACTGTCTGAAGCAGGTGGTTTCCGTACAAGGCGCTTAGCTCCGTGTGCCAAAACAAGGCGCTACCAAAGCACTAGTAGTGCGCGGGGTGCGTAAGGGTAATTTGGAGTACGTGGAACTGCAGGACAGCTTGCTTCCTCTACCTTCTGGCTGCAGCTGCTGGGCGTGAAGCAGGTGGTTTTAGCTACAAGGCGCTCAGCGGGGAGCGCCACAGCTAGGTGCCCCATTGCAGTGAAGTTATACTGCGCAGGGCGCATAAGGCTAATTTGGGGTTCCGGCAATTGCTACAACTCTGAGGGGGAATAGTATTTAACACCACCGGGTATTTTAGCGGCAGCTCCACCGCCGGCGTACATATACGTACGCCCACTGTCGGTATTACATACTCATTTTTCTTTCTTACTTTGTACAGCGCCACGGGAAAAGGTGGTGACATTTGAGGGACGCCCTAGGTGAAAATAAAGTAATTAAATAAACAATTGTATCTATCCTCCTTCTCCAAAAATGACTTTTTAAGATATTCCACAGTGCTATTTTATATTTAAATCTATTTTTTAAGTTTTTACTGTTTTATTGTTTTTGCTCAATGACACATTCATTGAAGTATGCCAGAGCTAAACTCTATGAACGATTGATCCTTTTTATCTCTTTCTTGCTCTCAGGAGTCATTTTCTGCCAGGAAAGTGTTTTATAGTTGTAATTTCTTATCAGTGAGGGTCACACTGTAGTCTGACCCAGTCCTGACTCAGACAGGAACTGCCACTTACATACCTGATGTTTAACTCTTTCAGGCAGAGAAAGAAAAAAAGGAACACAGCATAGGTATTTGTGTGCTAGGCACTGTACATACCCATGTCTATCTCATCATGTCACATGTCACCTCGGGTATCCTTTAAAGGGAACCAGAGAGGAAGCTGAATAAAAAATAGGAAACGGTTTTATACATACCTGGGGCTTCCTCCAGCCCCATAAGCCTGGATCGCTCCCACCCCTCCATCCACCGCTGTCTCTATTGCCGGTACCGGGTCCCGTCACTTCCGGCGAACGCAGCCAATTGTCCGCATCACAGGGGCTCACTCCATACCCTTACGCATGCGGCTGCGCAGTAAGTATATAGAGGGAGCCCCTGTGATGCGGACTGGCGGTAATAACGAGACCCGGTACCGATGGATACAGGCAGCGGAGGACAGCAGAGTGGGAGCGATCCGTGCGTATGGGGCTGGAGGAATCCCCAGGTATGTATAAAAGCTTTCCCCCAACGTCTCTGGTTCCTTTTAACGCTCCGAGAGATTTGAGCCATCATTAGGCTCACTCTGCGCCCATTACACCGGCAGGGTACCAATACGTACCTCCACTGTCTGTATTACATACTCATTTTTCTTTCTTACTTTGTACAGCGCCACAGGAGATGGTGGTGCCATATGAGTAAACAATAGTAATAAGATAATGCACTTGAATTGCTGTAACATGATATGTGATTGCTACTGACTCAATAAAGAATAAGAATGCGTACTTGTTGTACGTGTAAAGCCGCTGAAGCTAAACCGTGATAACGATATAAACTATCAGGGCGACAATGTGTTATAATGACCTGTAATATCAGCCCTGCAATTATCGCAGCGGTGACCTTCTTAGAGCCGCGTACGAAAATCTGATAATAGTACAGAATTAACCGGGATTTACGCCAATGCGATAACCGCGCTCAGATATTTCCAGGTATCGCACAATGCGCAGGATTCAGACTTGGGGCTTGTCCGTGACCTCTAAACGTGTCGGCAAAGGTCACACGCTGATGTCACGGCTCTTACATGGAGGACGCACACATTCTGCGCTTGCACGGTTCACAAAGACTTAAAGGACCACTATCGTGAAAATCATAAAAATTTTAAATTACTTAAACACATACAAATAAGAAGTACCTTTCTTCCAGAGTAAAATGAGACATTGTTGCTGTCACTTACAGCAGGTAGTAGAAATCTGACAGAACCGACAGGTTTTGGACTAGCCCAGCTCCTTATGGGGGATTCTCAGGGTTTTCTTTATTTTGAAACGCACTTAGTGAATGACAGTAGCTCTGCCCAACTGCCAAAAAAGTGCAAACAGGTAGGGGGGGGGGGGGGGGGGGTCTGCATCTTTATAGAAGTCCTTTTTAGGGATTGTCTCTTAAAGGGGAACTTCAGCCTAAACAAACATAATGTTATTAAGTTACGGTACATTACTTATGTTAATTAGAATAGATAGGTAATATAATCTTTTACCCACCCTGTTTTAAAAGAACAGGCAAATGTTTGTGATTCATGGGGGCTGCCATCTTTGTCATGGGGGCAGCCATCTTTTTGGTTGAAAGGAGGTGACAAGGAGCAGGAGACACAGTTCCAACTGTCCTGTGTCCTGATCACCCCTCCCAGCTGCACACACTAGGCTTCAAATGTCAAATTCAAAATGTAAAAAAAAAAATTGCACCAAAACAGCAGAATGAGAACAACAACATCAGAAATCCCATCATGCTTTGCACAGCATAAGGGGAAAAATGCCCGGGCAGTTTTCTTCTGTGCAGCTAAAAATGAGGCTTGTATAAGAGAAACAAAGTTCTGATGCTGTGAAAGGGCCTGTTCATACTTGCTGCGTTTGTAGAACGCGTATAAATTCAAAGAAACGCAAGTTGAAAAACGCATGCGTTTTTCTTGCGTTTGAATGCGTTTTCTATTGCGTTTTGCACAAACATGTGACCCAGGGGAAAAAAAAAAATTATGGGAACCGCAGAGGAAAACGGATGCTAAAAACGCAATAGTACGCGTTTTTGATACGCGTCCATAGACTTTCATTGCGTCCGTTTCTATGCGGGACGGACAGAACTGCGTGCAGCAATGCGGATGAGAAACGTATGCGTCTCATACGCATTAATGTGAACTAGCTCATTCAAAAGCATTAGGAGCCGTTTCTATGCGTTTTTGGTACCCGGACATGTTCCCTGAAAACGTCTAGGAACGCGCATAGTCTGAACAGGCCCAAACTGTTAAAGAAACACCAAGCCTTTTCAGTGCTGCTGAGTCAATTTTTAGTCTGGAGGTTCACTTTAAGAAATTATAAAGGCCATGCAGAGAATCCCCCATGAAGAGATGGACTAGTCCAAAACCTACCTTTCTACTACTTACTGTAGGTGACAGCAACCTGGGAGAAAAGTCATTTATGGCTCATTTTACTTTGCAAGAAACATACTTCTTATTTGTATTACACTTGTGTTTACTTAGAGATGAGGGGGAATTAGACAGGTTCATTGCTCTAAATACATATAGAGTAAAAGCAAGAAGTTTTGAATCAGGATGATACCGTTTATTGGCTAACTTAACCTCTTTATCAGTATGCCCGACCGCTCTCTGTCCTCAGGAGTCCTCCATACTAAAATTATTGTCCCAAATGACTGTAAAGCCTTTAGCTAAAACTAGGCTAGATAGAACAAGTGTCGGGCACCCGCCGCTCCCCTGCGATTTCCCCCACCCCGATCCTCCCGTTTATATACCCAGCCTGGATCCAGCGATCAGCGCAGCCTCCCGGCGCTGCTCCGGTCTCTCTATGGGGAGGATCGGGTTTGCGCATGACGTCATGTGCGATCCTCCCCATAGTGAAGAGCGGAGCTGTTCGGGGAGGCTGCACCGATCGCTGGATCCAGGCTGGGTAATGTATAAACGGAGGAGCGGCGGGGATCGGGGGGTGCCCAACACCTTTACTAGCTAGCCTAGTGCTACCTAAAGGCTTTACAGTCATTTGGGACATTACTTTTAGAATCGAGGTTAAGAGAACCTTGCTCACAATATGAATCGCCCAGCACTTTTTCAAGCGCTGAGCAATTTTTTGTGATTTTTTTTTAAAGCGCCTTTCCCTAGGCTTTCTAAGCGCTTAGGGAGCGGGGTTGTTTTTTTTTCTCACTTCCTGACGTCAGTGAGGAAGTGAACTCTTGTACCCGGAAATGAATAAAAACAATGTTTTATTCATGAAAGCGCTGGGGAAATCGCTATACAAAGTGCTTTTTCAAGTGCTTTGCGAGTTCCCTATACCTTCCATTACAGGGAAATCGACCCTGAAAATGGTACAGGCAGCACTTTGGTGGGCGGATCAGAATCAAACCTCTCAGATGTGATCACTCATAGGGAATCATTGCACAAGCGCTTTTGGGTTGATTTCTGAAATCGCCTGCGCTCAAAAAACACCCGCAAACGGCCTTAGCGTGAACGGGCCCTAAGAGTAAGCATTGCTAGCAGGTGATGTCACTGGAAGTAGCTGCTGCTTGCTTTTTTTGGCAGTTGGAAACAGCTGTAAACAGCGATTTCCCACAATGCAACAAGGTTCACAGACAGGAAACTGCCAGGACCATGGTCCTCACAGTTTCCTGTGGGAGGGGTTTCACCACAAAATCAGCCATACAGCGCCCCCTGATGATCTGTTTGTGAAAAGCATTAGATTTCTCATGTAAAAGGGGTATCAGCTACTGATTGGGATAAAGTTCAATTCCTGGTTGGAGTTTCTCTTTAAGGCTCCCTGCACACTGCAAATCCGTTTTCCGATTCCGATTCCGTTTCCGATTTTCCTTGAATACATTCAACAGAAAAACGGATCAAAAAACGCAGCATGCAGTTAAGATTAAAAATCTGAATCGGAATCGGATGTAAAAACAGATTAAAAAGCGGAATCGGAATCTGAAATGCATGCAGTGTGCAAGAGGCCTTAGATGCCTTAAAGAGAAACCGTAACCAAGAATTGAACTTTGTCCCAATCAGTTTCCCATGACAAATCTATTCCTTTTCACAAACTGATCATCAGGGGGCTCTGTCTGGCTGATTTTGTGGTGAAACCCCTCCCACAGGAAACTGTTTACAGCTGTTTCCAACTGCCAAAAAAAGCAAGCAGCAGCTACTTCCAGTGACATCACCTGCCAGCAATAAAAATGTCGCCATGTGATAAATGTCAGAATGTAAATCAGGGAGAGGAAAGATGTTACAATGGGCAAACACTGACTAAATCATTTATACATAATTATTGTCAAAATGAAGCACTTTTTTTATTACATTTTTTTCACTGGCGTTCCTCTTTAAGTGAAACAGAACATGACATGTATTTATGCTTAAAAAAAAAATCTATGAACCCCCTTTTGATGTCTCTGTTTCTTTCTGTCCTCTGCAAGAGGAAATAAATATGGCAGCCTCCATATCCCTCTCGCTTCAGTTGTCCTTTAAGGCACATGGGGAGCTACCCTGAATGCCATTCAAAGCAAGCTGACACAATAGGGTCATGCGCTTATGTAGTACAAAGATGGCCGCCCTCTTGCTCAGCGGTGTCTAGGCAATTTCCTCATGTCACAGGCCCTCTTTCTGCTTATCTCCCTGTGTACTGTATGTTCCCTGATAGCGGCATTCATTTCCTGACCCTGGTTCTCTCCATCAGAGTTGTAATGACATGTAATTAGATTGTACTGGCCTCAGCCATGTGCTTTGGCCGCAGAAATAGGAAGGGTACATGTAAACAAATGAAATGGGAACATAGAGATCCCTCTGTTCCCCAGAGGCCCAGGGGAGCCATTTCACCATCCTGCCCCTGTGACATCTCTGGGTAAATATAATTACTGTACAGATAAGGAACTTCCATGACTGGCGGTGGCAGAGATAAGGGACTTGCTGTACAGTGCTGGAGGGAGAGGGAGGCTGACAGGACAGCAGACTGGATGTCGCTTTCCTCTGTCTGGCAGAGCATGGACTTCTGGGTAATTCTGAACATACACCTGCAGATTTTATCATATAGATTATAATAAACCCTAAAGGGGCTTCGACAGTAATCATAGAATAGTGTTTGAAGCTACAATAATTTCACTGCATAACTAGATGTATAGAAGGAGATTTTGGTGCAAATTAGTCCTTGGTCACAGTTCCAAAAACTCAAAGCAGGTTATTTGCTGCCTTAAAGTACAGCTGAACTGAGAGGGGGTATAATTGTGCCTGGTGCGGTTTTCTAAATGGTGCTGTGACATGTATGATATTTGTACGATTTGTACTTTCCAGCGCCGAAAGGCCCACTGCCACCAACTGCCAGAAGGCTCAAGTCATTAACTGAGTCTAACCAGCTATACTGTCTGACAGCTGGAGTTCAAAGTGGAGCAGATACTCCCATGAAGGTGTGCTGTGCAGGAAACCTTCTTACCGGATCAGAAATTCTTCTCTCTACAACCCTGGCACTAAACTGAAGCTTTTGTGTCCTGGGATCATCAGGAGATAGCACTATCTCATCGTACACCAGGAAGTAAGGGAGATGCACTGAGCTCTGGAATTCAGGCTATGTGTGCAGCATTGCCGGCATGGCTTTGGAGCAGGAGAGATGATTTACTTTGACATGTGGCCTCTTATCTCTCCCCGAGAAGTCCTGCCGCCCCTCTGCTTTTTCAGCGCTCAAGGCCATGGCCTTTGTGGCCTATCCAGAAACCTGTTCTCAGTGGTCCTTGCACATTTATTGAGCATCTTTACGCATATCATGAAATGGTACTCAGTAAAAGCAGAATAGAGGGACGTGTATCTGCATTGTCGCATGTTGTCTCCCATATTGCTGAGTTATTATGGCATTGGAGACACCCAGATTTCAGCGCAGCGTGTCCCAGGTGTAGGTGAGGCTGGCTTTATAGGGAAAGCAGAATTTCCAGCTGTAGAAAAACAAACTGTCATAAAAAGGAATGATATATGGAGCTCAGTGAGTCACTGTCAGGATTCTGCCCCTGAGGAAAAAATAGATACTCACCTCAGTAGTGGCGAGCCTCTGGATACCACCCGGTGCACTAGGCTGTGTGACATCATATCCTAGGCTGTGACATCACTGGGAGGGCTACATACCAATATACGGAAATATATAGATATAGGAAGTGTTTCTATGATGCTGAAACCAGAATATTTAAAATTAAAGTGGGTATCCAGAATAATTTACTGCATTCTACTATATACAGTATCTGTGGCACACACCATGCAATTTCCCGTTCGAACGACAGGTCAAATAGATCATTTCCAACAGGTGCGATCTGGTTTCTGATCACTAACTGATCGATTTTGTACAGAAGTGATTACAAAATTGATCAGAAAAACGATTGGAAAGCAGATGGGACTTGTCGGTAATTATTGATTAATTATTATTCATTTCGCAAACTAGCGTCATCCCCTGAGGACGCCAGTTTGCGAAACCGGTTGGGAAGGAGACAGGCGGCACGTTTATGGTGTCCTAGACTGCTGACCCATACATGCGTGCAACTTTCTAGGGGTTCCCATTGCATGTACCCCGTATAGTTGCCGCTTATTTGTTTTTTATGATGTTTACTGATATCCATTCGTGAGATGAATCATTGCTGAATTGGTGGATCCTGGACAGACTGTTGCTTCCTGATGTCCTACCAAAGCCTTGATACAACCTTATAATGTGGGTTGTCCCCAGCTGGTAAGCCTCTTTCCTTTTTCTGGGTATCCATGATTGCAGAGCTGTGCCGAGACCCCGATATTTACTGTGGTGGAGATTTACCTGTTCCTATTCTTTGTTGAAGACTCAGCTTCCGTTTTTGGATTCTGCGCTGATTCTATATAATTTACCTGTTTGTGAACATTGTTCTTCTCTCAGCGGCGGACACGTTGATACACATATGCAAACTTGGTAATTATTGATTTGACCCGTCAATTGCATTGTGTGTACCAGGCATTACGGTGCCTCTTCAAAGATGAACTGTAGGGAGAATAACAGAATTAATACGATTGCTTATTATCTCACTAATATTATAAATGCGAAAGTTTGGATGTTTGTTACTCGATCACATAACAATAGTTAAACAGATTTCAATGAAATTTGGCACACACATAGTACGTTACCTGGAATTACAGATAGGACACTTTATATCCCCATAACCAAAAAGTGGGCGGAGACAAATACAGATTCCCCTTGGAAAATATAAACTGCAGACATTCTTACACTGTTAATGGCAAGGTTCTTAAAGGGAAACTCCGACCAAGAATTGAACTTTATCCCAATCAGTAGCTGATATCCCCTTTTTCATGAGAAATCTATACCTTTTCACAAACAGACCATCAGGGGGCGCTGTATGATTGATATTGTGGTGAAACCCCTTCCACAAGAAACTCTTTAGTACGTACTCCTGGCAGTTTCCTGTCTGGGAACCTTGCTGCATTGTGGGAAATAGCTGTTTACAGCTGTTTCCAACTGCCTAAAAAACATGCAGCAGCTACATCACCTGCCAACAGTAAAAATGTCACCATGTAATAAATGTCTGAATGTAAATCAGGGATTTAAAGGAGTTATCAGGCAAATATGAATAAAACAAGCACTACTTACCCGTAGCTTCCTCCAGCCCCAAGCTCCCAGCATGTCCCTTGCCGCAGCTCCGTCCCAGTTCCCAGCGATGTACTGCGCCTACGCGAGCGGCGCTGTCAATCACTGCCATGTGGACCAGAGCGGACTGCGCAGGCGCAGTAGATTTGCACCTGGAGGTCGGCCTGACGTCATCCACCTGTTGATTTTCAAGGGGAATATATAAATTGCTGCCATTCTTGCAATGTTAATGGCACAAGCCTCAAACCTGGTACAGTTGGTTATTGGGTCACTGGGGATCAAATGCAGAAAAGGGGGCGGAGCTACAACAACCAATCAGATTTGTTTCATTTCAATGTAAATTATGGATGCTAAAGACCATAAAGCTCACAAACTAGGCAGGAGTAATGGTGTGTGAGGGTTAGAAAAAGTGGGCGGAGCCAACACCAGCAAAATGCATAACTGGTCATCAGGTAGTCATTTATAAATGATTTAGTCAGTGTTTGCCCCATTGTAAAATCTTTACTCACCCTCATTTTCATTCTGTCAAGTGAAGCTCTGCAGATAGTTCGGAAGCCAGTAGAAAATACACCTGGTCTCCCAGAATGCTCTGAGAAGAGAATTCTGCATAGCTAAACAGCCTAGGCTAAGCATCTCTGGAAGGGCATTGCTGCATACCAATATAGACCAATATATAGCTATAGGAAGAGTTTCTGATGCTGAAACCAGGATATCTAACGTAAAAGTGGGCATCCTGAATAATTTTCTGCATTCTACTATATGTCACTACAGGGCCTCTTTACTGCATTCTGCTATATGTCACTACAGGGCCTCGTTACTGCATTCTGCTATATGTCACTACAGGGCCTCTTTACTGCATTATGCTATATGTCACTACAGGGCCTCTTTACTGCATTCTGCTATATGTCACTACAGGGCCTCTTTACTGCATTATGCTATATGTCACTACAGGGCCTCTTTACTGCATTCTGCTATATGTCACTACAGGGCCTCGTTACTGCATTCTGCTATATGTCACTACAGGGCCTCTTTACTGCATTCTGCTATATGTCACTACAGGGCCTCTTTACTGCATTCTGCTATATGTCACTACAGGGCCTCTTTACTGCATTCTACTATATGTCACTACAGGGCCTCTTTACTGCATTCTGCTATATGTCACTACAGGGCCTCGTTACTGCATTCTGCTATATGTCACTACAGGGCCTCTTTACTGCATTCTGCTATATGTCACTACAGGGCCTCTTTACTGCATTCTGCTATATGTCACTACAGGGCCTCTTTACTGCATTCTGCCTTATGTCACTACAGGGCCTCTTTACTGCATTCTACTATATGTCACTACAGGGCCTCTTTACTGCATTCT
The DNA here is from genome assembly GCF_040937935.1 of Hyperolius riggenbachi. Classification (NCBI taxonomy): domain Eukaryota; kingdom Metazoa; phylum Chordata; class Amphibia; order Anura; family Hyperoliidae; genus Hyperolius; species Hyperolius riggenbachi. The sequence goes on from NC_090647.1 coordinate 558,876,309, forward strand.
GCTATATGTCACTACAGGGCCTCTTTACTGCATTCTGCCATATGTCACTACAGGGCCTCTTTACTGCATTCTGCTATATGTCACTACAGGGCCTCTTTACTGCATTCTGCCATATGTCACTACAGGGCCTCTTTACTGCATTCTGCTATATGTCACTACAGGGCCTCTTTACTGCATTCTGCTATATGTCACTACAGGGCCTCTTTACTGCATTCTGCCATATGTCACTACAGGGCCTCTTTACTGCATTCTACTATATGTCACTACAGGGCCTCTTTACTGCATTCTGCTATATGTCACTACAGGGCCTCTTTACTGCATTCTGCTATATGTCACTACAGGGCCTCTTTACTGCATTCTGCTATATGTCACTACAGGACCTCTTTACTGCATTCTACTATATGTCACTACAGGGCCTCTTTACTGCATTCTGCTATATGTCACTACAGGGCCTCTTTCCTGCATTCTGCCATATGTCACTACAGGGCCTCTTTACTGCATTCTACTATATGTCACTACAGGGCCTCTTTACTGCATTCTGCTATATGTCACTACAGGGCCTCTTTACTGCATTCTGCTATATGTCACTACAGGGCCTCTTTACTGCATTCTACTATATGTCACTACAGGGCCTCTTTACTGCATTCTGCTATATGTCACTACAGGGCATCTTTACTGCATTCTGCTATATGTCACTACAGGGTCTCTTTACTGCATGTTGCTATATGTCACTACAGGGCCTCTTTACTGCATTCTGCTATATGTCACTACAGGGCCTCTTTACTGCATTCTGCTATATGTCACTACAGGGCCTCTTTACTGCATTCTGCTATATGTCACTACAGGGCCTCTTTACTGCATTATGCTATATGTCACTACAGGGCCTCTTTACTGCATTCTGCTATATGTCACTATAATAAACAGTCATTTTCTCCTTCAGTTCATCTGTATAACGCCGGCACAATTGGAGGAATGAGCTACGGATATTAATGCAGAGGAACATCCTATTAGCTTCCTGATTCCACTGTCAGAATAACACAATGGCTCGGCGAGGAACGATGCCAGGAGGCTGTGGCTAGGCCAGATGGCACCGCGGCTTAGTGACAGCATAGCCTGCCAGGTACGCGGCCAGCAGCCTGGATAACAATCACAGCTCTCTGCCGTTACACATCGCCGGGTGCAGCAATAGCGTTTATGTATTCCCCGGCGCTGAGACCTGCCCGCTTCTATACAGTGTGCTGTGATACGTCCGTTACACTGGCTGATCACCAAATACACAATACCAAGCGGCGCGAGCGCCTCTGATGCTTCTGACGCTTGTACACTTGCCCGGTTCAGCTTTAAAGAGGAACTGTAGCGAAAATAACTTAAAGCGGACCTGAACTCAGGACTTCCTCTTTGCTCTAAAAAATAAGAATCAGCATAATAACCTTTAAAGAAGAATATTTCTTGATTGCAACTGATACAAATCCTGAAATAAATCTGTAGTGTGTCTACTTCCTGCTTTCATGGAAGCAGCCATATTGTTAACATCCTGTGTTTACAAATGACCTTCTCTGCTTAGGCAGCCAGCTGAGAGATCAAATTACAGTTGTGATTAGTCACAGATAAGCGGGAATTAAGGTGCCCATACATTAGAACGATTATGGGCAGATTTGACCAAGAGACAAATGTATCTCTAATCGAATCTGATTAGAGATACATTTGTCTCTAGTTGAATCTGCCCATACACTACAGGCCGATTCCCGTCCGATTTCAGCATCAAATTATCAGGGAATCGGCTGAGCCGCCGCGTCCGCCCCGCCGCTGCCCCCAAAATGTATAAATGTATGTAGTGTGTGTGCATTTATACATTACTTGTCCTGTAGCAGCTTCCACATGGTGTGCGTCCATCTCGCCGGGTAACAGCCGCATACACGCTAGCGGCGCACAGCGTCTGACATCAGACATAGCGCCGCTGGCGTATATGCGGAACCCAGCGAGATGGACAGAAACCGCATGGAGGCTGACACTGGACAGGTAATGTATAAATGCACACACTACATACATTGCGGCAGCAGCGGCTGGGGTTTCCTCGTCTCATCGCTCGTTCACAATTTCGGCCGCCGTACCGCTGCGCACCCGACCAACCGACCTCGGCCCGACATCCTCCAGCATGCGCGATCAATCGTGCGGCCAATTTCTGTCCCGAAATTGGTCGCCTTGTCGGTCGGACATGCACTTGGCAGCACCAATTTTCATCCAATTTGATTATAATAATCGAATTGGATGGTCGATTGGTTGGTTGGTAGGCTAGTGTATGGCCCCCTTTAGACAGGCTAAACGCTCTAAAAATAAACTAGTATTCCCCTATTCCATTCTATTCTTCGTTAAAAATAGAGTAGGTCTGCCATTTTGTTTGAACTGCATTGGCTGGACAGAGATCACTGAGATTTGGTACTGTACAGAGATCACTGAGATTTGGTGCTTTGCAGATATCACTGAGATTTGGTACTGTACAGAGGTCACTGAGATTCTGTGCTGTACAGAGATCACTGAGACTTGGTGCTTTGCAGATATCACTGAGATTTGGTGCTGTACAGAAGTCACTGAGATTTGGTGCTGTACAGAAGTCACTGAGATTTGGTGCTGTACAGAGATCTGTGAGATTTGGTGCTGTACAGAGATCACTGAGATTTGGTGCTGTACAGAGATCACTGAGATTTGGTGCTGTACAGAGATCACTGGGATTTGGTTCTGTACAGAAGTCACTGAGATTTGGTGCTGTACAGAAGTCACTGAGATTTGGTGCTGTACAGAAGTCACTGAGATTTGGTGCTGTACAGAGATCGCTGAGATTTGGTGCTATACAGAGATCGCTGAGATTTGGTGCTATACAGAGATCGCTGAGATTTGGTGCTGTACAGAGATCGCTGAGATTTGGTGCTGTACAGAGATCGCTGAGATTTGGTGCTGTACAGAGATCGCTGAGATTTGGTGCTATACAGAGATCGCTGAGATTTGGTGCTGTACAGAGATCGCTGAGATTTGGTGCTGTACAGAGATCACTGGGATTTGGTTCTGTACAGAAGTCACTGAGATTTGGTGCTGTACAGAAGTCACTGAGATTTGGTGCTGTACAGAAGTCACTGAGATTTGGTGCTGTACAGAGATCGCTGAGATTTGGTGCTATACAGAGATCGCTGAGATGTGGTTCTGTACAGAGATCGCTGAGATTTGGTGCTCTGCAGAGATCGCTGAGATTTGGTGCTCTGCAGAGATCACTGACATTTGGTGCTCTGCAGAGATCACTGAGATTTGGTGCTGTGCAGAGATCACTGAGATTTGGTGCTGTGCAGAGATCACTGAGATTTGGTGCTGTGCAGAGATCACTGAGATTTGGTGTTGTACAGAGATCACTGAGATTTGGTGCTCTGCAGAGATCACTGACATTTGGTGCTCTGCAGAGATCACTGATATTTGGTGCTGTACAGAGATCACTGATATTTGGTGCTGTACAGAGATCACTGAGATTTGGTACTGTACAGAGATCACTGATATTTGGTGCTGTACAGAGATCACTGATATTTGGTGCTGTACAGAGATCACTGAGATTTGGTGCTGTACAGAGATCACTGAGATTTGGTACTGTACAGAGTCACTGAGATTTGGTGCTCTGCAGAGATCACTGAGATTTGGTGCTGTACAGAGTCGCTGAGATTTGGTGCTCTGCAGAGATCACTAAGATTTGGTGCTCTGCAGAGATCACTGAGATTTGGTGCTCTGCAGAGATCACTGAGATTTGGTGCTGTGCAGAGATCACTGAGATTTGGTGCTGTACAGAGATCATAGGGAGGGCTATAAATTGGGGTTTTGTGAAGTTTATGTAATCTCTGAGCTCCCAGGGAACACTGACGTGACAGGAACGTCACTTTAGCTAAATACTGTTCTGTGTACTTGTGGCGACTGGACACATGATTACACAGGTAATGTTTGTAGATAGAGTGTTCAGTGCCAGTGTATCTATGGTTTGCCCTGTACAGAGGTCAGGTATGTAGGAAACTCCCTCACACTGCCCCCGCCAGCCTAAACACACCACATTAAACCTGCTTCTGACACCTAGGAAAGAACACAGATGTCCGTCTTGTTACCTCGGCGACAGTATGTGGAGGTCGCGCAGCCATCTGAGGGGCTGGTTTATCAACACAAGTGCAAAGCAACCAATCACAATCCTTGGTTCATTCATCATGTAACCGTGATTGGTTAGTCTAGCTCTCTTTGCACTGATGTTGATGAATTAACCCCCCCACGCCACACACCCCTTTAGTCTGTGGGATTCCAACACTAGAACATACAACATGCTGCAATGAATACATCATTGATAGATTTACCTGATGGTGACTCTGCCCCCTGCATGTACCACCACACATCACAGATCCAGTGCGCCCATAATCTATAATAACTGTTTTGTAGAGGTCAGAGGCCCAACTACTGGCTACTGAGAATAGCTCCTTGGTGCTCTCTTAAGCAGCTGTCACCCCAGTCATCTGCCTAGCCTGTCTATGCTTAAAAACGGGCCTGGACAAAGTAATGATGTGGCTTTGGTGAAGAAGAGGTAAGGCTTCCAAGTCACAGGGAAAAGGTTTCCTCATTCATCCACAAATAATTGCGGAAATCTTCCGGGTTGTTCTCCTTCAGTTCTTTTAAGCTGTGTACCCCCCTGGCAGTTTTCCCGACGACTGGACATTTGTAAATGACGTCGCAAGGTGGGTACAGGCACACGATCGCGTACGTCGGCTAGCGTCGCGCCAATGATGATGGACCGACAGGGCGGATCGGATCTTTGAGATCCCTGGCAACATCGCGCAAAGTCTTACTCGCACCGCCATGTACATCGCGTGACCTCGTCCTTTAACCCGCCGACAGGAAGCGGCGTTGCTGATGACTGTCGTGAAGGAAACGTCACGGGAGCCGTAGGGCGGTGAGTACAAAGCTTAAGTCTTTGACCAATGTATTTGATGCTACATACTCACCTCGCCACCCAGGAAGTTGGATCCCAGTGACATCCCACAACGATGAGCGCGTCCGATCCATCTTCCGGCCGGCGGATATGCGTGACGGCAAAAGACTGGCGAGACTTCCAGCGATCGCGGTACTTTGCACGGGAGTTGTCGGGGATCTTAAAGATCCGATCCACCATGACGGTCATTGTCTTACGCCGCTAAGTGTCACTCGCGTAGTCGCGGGCCTGTACCCATGTCGTGAGATCGCAGAAATGATTGCTCATCGCTCAAGAAGTCGCTGGTTGTCGGACAAATCGTTGGAAAAATTGCAGCATGGGTATGGGCCTTCATGCTCTTCACCATCCACAACACTCCACAGATACAGCGCGAGCGCTAGGCGGGATTTTTTCTTGTTAGTTAGCGCCGTTCTACCTTCCGTTTCTCGCCGAAGAGAAAATATGCTCTAAATACCGGAAACATGTCATTTCTAATTAAACAGACCGTTTTGATTGAATTATTCGATCATTGTTCCCATATTGATCGACCATTCATGTATGGTACTTTGAAAAGATTTTAAAATTAATTCGATGAAACGGAATAATCGATCGAAAGTACTTAATAAAAATGTATGGGCACCTTGTATGGACCATGTATGGGCACCTCAGCAGTGTTCTCCCCAGGCTCTTTTAGCCGAGTGCTCCACCCGGCTAGCTTTGGTCAGCACCCGGCTGTCATCGGCTCACCACCTACTATGCTTTAAGCAGAGTTGCTCACAGATGCACTGGCCCTGCATTCTCATCTCGCCCCACCCGGCTACTTTTTCATGCCATCCGGCTGGAAAACAATTATGGGGATAACACTGCTCAGTGTACCCAAAACAGGCCGTATCCGAAGCCTGATGTAGGTTTTTAGCTGGAGTATAAAGTGGGGTAAAACTCTGACATAACATTCCATAAAAAAATGTGTTTTCCTATTTTTTATTACCCATACAGTTAACATATTTGCTTTTGTAGACACGTAATATTGCCTTTCTACAAATTACAAATTCCCAAAGTACATTTTATCTGCTCTGAAAGCTGCCATTGTATTTATTGCATAGCTGCTGTATTTATATATTAAAATCCATCTAGTGATCATTTCTTACCTGTGCTTGCTTCTCAGCTCAGTACAGCTTGCTGCTGGCTATATACTTATGTGTCTGACTGAGGAATGAAAAACAAAAGACAATGTTATCACCTCTTCTGATGCAGCCAGAAGCTGTTCACTGAATTAAGGAGATTTCCACTGCAGAAGAAAGTGCTGTGTTTAACTGTTTGAATGCTGTTCTGTTACATTTTTTTGTGGCAGTAGGTTTAAGGCTGTAACTAATATTTTAGAACAAAGAAGGAATGCTGAGTTTCCCACCACTTTAATATCCGCAGTCCTCATCAGTCTGTGCTCTTCCCTCCAGCCGCAGGTGCCAGCCGCTCTCTGCCATGTGGCTTCACTGAACAGATAAATTACCCATTAACCGGAGGCATGGCAGAGTTCCCGGGTGCCCCGCTGGTGGCGGAGTAGCAGCAGCTGTGCCTCGTCACACAGGGGACACACAGCAGGACAGAGGGGACGCACAGCAGGAGGGGACACCTTTCACCCAGAGCAAACAGAGCAGTAACGTTGTGTTTTCCAAATCGATGATTGAGTCATTCATCTGAATGTACAGAAGGGGGTAAAGAGGCGCCCAATGAAATGTAAAAGGTTTAAAAACACACTTAAAACTAAAGCTTGAGGTGGCTTACTTCATAGAAGACAACTCACTTAGAGTAGAAAATATTTATTAACAAGCACAGGCAACGCGTTTCGTGGAATCTCACCCACTTTCTCAGGCCAAATAAAGTGCTAATGCAATCTAACAGCCGTGTTCGGGGCACCTCTTCTCCTAGTACCGTTTATCTGAATGTACAAGATGGGAGAGAATGCAGCTCGCCTAGCCCCGCCTCCCGCGCGCACTCTCTGCCTCTTGCGCTCTCTCCCTGCCTCCCGCGCTCTCTCTCCCTGCCTCCTGCGCTCTCTCTGCTCCCGTGTTCTCTCTCTCTCTGCCTCCGGCGCTCTCTCTCTCTCTCTCTGCCTCCCGCGCTCTCTCTCTCTCTGCCTCCCGCGTGCTCTCTCTCTCTCTGCCTCCCGTACTCTCTCTCTCTCTCTCTGCCTCCCGTGCTCTCTCTCTCTCTCTGCCTCCCGCTCTCTCTCTCTCTCTCTGCCTCCCACTCTCTCTCTCTCTCTCTCTGCCTCCCGTGCTCTCTCTCTCTCTCTGCCTCCCGCACTCTCTCTCTCTGCCTCCCACTCTCTCTCTCTCTCTCTCTCTCTGCCTCCCGTGCTCTCTCTCTCTCTCTCTGCCTCCCACTCTCTCTCTCTCTCTCTGCCTCCCGTGCTCTCTCTCTCTCTCTGCCTCCCGCGCTCTCTCTCTCTGCCTCCCGCGTGCTCTCTCTCTCTCTCTGCCTCCCGTGCTCTCTCTCTCTCTCTGCCTCCCGCGCTCTCTCTCTGCCTCCCGCTCTCTCTCTCTCTCTCTGCCTCCCGCTCTCTCTCTCTCTCTGCCTCCCACTCTCTCTCTCTCTCTCTCTCTCTCTCTCTGCCTCCCGCGCTCGCTCTCTCTCTGTCTCCCGCGCTCTCTCTGCCTCCCGCGCTCTATCTCTGCCTCTCGCGCTCTCTCTGCCTCCCGCGCTCTATCTCTCTCTCTCTCTCTGCCTCCTGCGCTCTCTCTCTCTCTGCCTCCCGCATGCTCTCTCTCTCTGCCTCCTGCGCGCTCTCTCTCTCTGCCTCCCGCGCTCTCTCTCTCTCTGCCTCCCGCGTGCTCTCTCTCTCTGCCTCCCGCACTCTCTCTCTGCCTCCTGCGTACTCTCTCTCTCTGTCTCCCGCGCTCTCTCTCCGCCTCCCGCATGCTCTCTCTCTCTCTCTCTGCCTCCCGCGCTCTCTCCCTGCCTCCCACGCTCTCTCTCTCTCTGCCTTCCGTGCTCTCTCTCTCTGCCTCCCGCGTGCTCTCTCTCTCTGCCTCCCGCGTGCTCTCTCTGCCTCCCGCGTGCTCTCTCTCTCTCTCTCTCTCTCCTTCCCGCGCTCTCTCTCTCTGCCTCCCACGTGCTCTCTCTCTCTCTCTGCCTCCCACGCTCTCTCTCTCTCTGCCTCCCGCGCTCTCTGCCTCCCGCGTGCGCTCTCTCTCTGCCTCCCACGCTCTCTCTCTCTCTGCTCCCGCGTTCTCTCTCTCTCTGCCTCCCGCATGCTCTCTCTCTCTGCCTCCCGTTCTCTCTCTCTGCCTCCCGGACTCTCTCTCTCTCTGCCTCCCGCGCTCTCTCTCGGCCTCCCGCGCTCTCTCTCTCTGCCTCCCGCGCTCTCTCTCTCTGCCTCCCGCGCTCTCTCTCTCTCTCTGCCTCCCGCGCTCTCTCTCTGCCTCCCGATCTCTCCCTCCCGCACTCTCTCTGCCTCCCGCGTGCTCTCTCTCTGCCTCCCGCGTGCTCTCTCTCTGCCTCCCGCGCTCTCTCTCTGCGTCCCGCACTCTCTCTCTGCCTCCCACGCTCTCTCTCTCTGCCTCCTACGCTCTCTCTCTCTCTCTCTCTGCCTCCCGCGCTCTCTCTGCTTCCCGCGTTCTCTCTCTGCCTCCCGCATGCTCTCTCTCTCTCTGCCTCCCGCGCTCTCTCTCTCTCTGCCTCCCGCATGCTCTCTCTCTCTCTCTCTCTGCCTCCCACGCTCTCTCTGCCTCCCGCGCTCTCTCTCTGCCTCCCGCGTGCTCTCTCTCTCTGCCTCCCGCGCTCTCTCTCTCTCTCTGCCTCCCGTGCTCTCTCTCTCTGCCTCCCGCGCTCTCTCTCTCTCTCTGCCTCCCACTCTCTCTCTCTCTCTCTGCCTCCCGTGCTCTCTCTCTCTCTCTGCCTCCCGCACTCTCTCTCTCTCTCTCTCTCTGCCTCCCGCGCTCTCTCTCTCTCTCTCTCTGCCTCCCGCGTGCTCTCTCTCTCTCTCTGCCTCCCGTGCTCTCTCTCTCTCTCTCTGCCTCCCGCGCTCTCTCTCTCTCTCTCTCTGCCTCCCGCTCTCTCTCTCTCTGCCTCCCGCTCTCTCTCTGCCTCCCACTCTCTCTCTCTCTCTCTCTCTGCCTCCCGCGCTCGCTCTCTCTCTGTCTCCCGCGCTCTCTCTGCCTCCCGCGCTCTATCTCTGCCTCTCGCGCTCTCTCTGCCTCCCGCGCTCTATCTCTCTCTCTCTCTCTGCCTCCTGCGCTCTCTCTCTCTCTGCCTCCCGCATGCTCTCTCTCTCTGCCTCCTGCACGCTCTCTCTCTCTGCCTCCCGCGCTCTCTCTCTCTCTGCCTCCCGCGTGCTCTCTCTCTCTGCCTCCCGCGCTCTCTCTCTGCCTCCTGCGTACCTTCTCTCTCTGTCTCCCGCGCTCTCTCTCCGCCTCCCGCATGCTCTCTCTCTCTCTCTGCCTCCCGCGCTCTCTCCCTGCCTCCCACGCTCTCTCTCTCTGCCTCCCGTGCTCTCTCTCTCTGCCTCCCGCGTGCTCTCTCTCTCTGCCTCCCGCGTGCTCTCTCTGCCTCCCGCGTGCTCTCTCTCTCTCTCTCTCTCTCCTTCCCGCGCTCTCTCTCTCTGCCTCCCACGTGCTCTCTCTCTCTCTGCCTCCCGCGCTCTCTGCCTCCCGCGTGCTCTCTCTCTCTGCCTCCCACGCTCTCTCTCTCTCTGCTCCCGCGTTCTCTCTCTCTCTGCCTCCCGCTCTCTCTCTCTCTCTCTGCCTCCCGCGCTCTCTCTCTCTCTGCCTCCCGCGCTCTCTCTGCCTCCCGCGCTCTCTCTCTCTGCCTCCTGCGCTCTCTCTCTCTGCCTCCCGCGTGCTCTCTCTCTGCCTCCCGCGTGCTCTCTCTCTCTCTCTGCCTCCCGCGCTCTCTCTCTGCCTCCCGATCTCTCCCTCCCGCACTCTCTCTGCCTCCCGCGTGCTCTCTCTCTGCCTCCCGCGTGCTCTCTCTCTGCCTCCCGCGCTCTCTCTCTGCCTCCCGCGCTCTCTCTCTGCCTCCCGCGCTCTCTCTCTCTCTGCCTCCTACGCTCTCTCTCTCTCTGCCTCCCGCGCTCTCTCTGCTTCCCGCGTTCTCTCTCTGCCTCCCGCATGCTCTCTCTCTCTCTGCCTCCCGTGCTCTCTCTCTCTCTGCCTCCCGCGCTCTCTCTCTGCCTCCCGCGTGCTCTCTCTCTCTCTCTGCCTCCCACGCTCTCTCTGCCTCCCGCGCTCTCTCTCTGCCTCCCGCGTGCTCTCTCTCTCTGCCTCCCGCGCTCTATCTCTCTCTCTCTGCCTCCCGCGCTCTCTCTGCCTCCCGTGCTCTCTCTCTCTGCCTCCCGCGTGGTCTCTCTCTCTCTCTGCCTCCCGCGCTCTATCTCTCTCTCTCTGGCTCCCGCGCTCTCTCTGCCTTCCGCGCTCTCTCTCTGCCTCCCGCGTGGTCTCTCTCTCTCTCTGCCTCCCACGCTCTCTCTCTCTGCCTCCCACGCTCTCTCTCTGCCTCCCGCATGCTCTCTCTGTCTCCCTGCCTCCCGCACTCTCTCTCTCTGCCTCCCGCACTCTCCCTCTGCCTCCCACATGTGCACTCTCTCTCTCTGCCTCTCGCGCTCTCTCTCTCTCTGCCTCCCGCGCTCTCTCTCTGCCTCCCGCGTGCTCTCTCTCTCTCTCTCTCTCTCTGCCTCCCACGCTCTCTCTGCCTACCGCGCTCTCTCTCTGCCTCCCGCGTGCTCTCTCTCTCTGCCTCCCGCGCTCTCTCTCTCTCTGCCTCCCGCGCTCTCTCTGCCTCCCACGTGCTCTCTCTCTCTGCCTCCCGCGCGCTCTCTCTCTCTCTCTGCCTCCGGCGCTCTCTCTCTGCCTCCTGCGTGCTCTCTCTCTCTGCCTCCTGTGCTCTCTCTCTGCCTCCCGCGTGCTCTCTCTCTCTGCCTCCCGCGCGCTCTCTCTCTCTCTCTGCCTCCCGCACTCTCTTTCTCTCTCTGCCTCCCGCGCTCTCTTTCTCTCTCTGCCTCCCGCGCTCTCTTTCTCTCTCTCTCTCTGCCTCCCGCGCTCTCTCTCTCTCTGCCTCCCACGCTCTCTCTCTCTGCCTCTCGTGCTCTCTCTTTCTCTGCCTCCCGCGCGCTCTCTCCGATCCATCTTCATCTCAGAAGACAATAACACATAGCACTTCCTCCGGAGTCAGTCCTGACCTCAGTATTGAGCCGGGAAATTGATGGGGTTAATAAAAGCCCTTTAGAAATCGTTCCTAATGGGTTTACCGCTTGGGATAAGCAGTTTTTCATCCCGCAGGAAGCCTGGCAGGGTGCGCTGAAACCTGCATCTGGCTACAGAGGCCGTTCGTCTGTCCCTAGGCTCAGAGGATCGGTAACACATTTATCACTGTTTGTTTAAAGCCTCGTACACACGTTAGATAACAGTCATTGGGATCAAGCAATCCATGATCAGCTGTCAGCCAATCATTCACTGACAACAAAAAGTTGACAAAAAGTTAAAGTGTACCAAAGCAATTAAAACACATACTTACCTAAGAAGAGGGAAGACTCTGGATGCTACTGAGGCTTCCTACGCTTTCCTCTTGTCCCCGTCTCGTGGACCACGGACCTCCTGAAGATTACAAAAAAGGTCTTGTCGGTAATCACATTGGGACTGTCTGCACAGTCTTTAGGTTACCGTGGGCTTGGGGTCTTTAAGTTTCTTGTTATTAGAGTTCTACTTTACTCTTCCTGAGACTCCCATCCAGTCTACTTCTTGTGAAGTTACAGTCAGAAGGCCACTTGGCAAGAGAGATCATCACATTTAGGAACTTTGGAAGTTTTAGGGAGGGGTCTGTAGCAGAGGAGTAGATATGGGTGGGCATGGCAGGGACACATGTCCCCGGGCGCAGCACTGTGAGGGTGCTCAGCACGGCCTCTGCACCCCCAAGTGCGTGAGAGGCAGCTGCCCGAAGTGCCCCTGCAGGGTAGTGCTGTAGCATTAACAGCAGCAGAAAAAGCGGGGCACACCTGGCTATCTAAAGGGGGGGCACATTTGGCTAATTAAAGACAGATACATCTGGCTAACAAGGGAAGGGGGCCCACTTGGCTATCAAAAGGGGGGTGGGGGGCAATATAGCTATCTATAGGGGGGAGGGGGCAAATCTGGCTATCTAAACAGCATTTGTACATTTTACTCCACTCTTGACCATGACCATAACCTCATTCTGCTGCGTGGCCACGCCCATTTTGTCCAGGGGGAGGGGGAAAAAACTGTATTTGTCCCCAGGCGCTGAAAACCTTAGCTATGCCTCTGGTCTGTAGTCCCCGGATAGGAGGAGACCTGTCAACACTGACTGGTCCATTTCAGCATTGAGCATCTAAACATTTGTGTCCTTTCCACTGGGATGCTTTGGCAAGTGTTGAACCTACAGTATATTATCCACTCATATTCTCCTCCATGCAGATATGAAACATTAACATCATCTCTCTTTCGGTTTAGAATTGAAATAATTCATCTTGCCATATTTTCCAGAATTAAACATTGATATGAATTGACCAATACACTTCACTAGGATTCACCTGATGTTTTATTGGTATGTTGTTCATACTACGCTTTAAGGAATACTTAAGTCTAGAAAAAAAAATGACATTTACTCACCTGGGGCATCCCTCAGCCCCCCGAAGCTGGATGGTGCCCTCGCAGCCCCGCTCCGATCGTCCTGTCCCCGCCGGCGGCTACTTCCGGTTCGGCGACAGCCGCCGACAGGCTGGGAACGCGGCTGATTTTCCGCAGCATAGAGAGTGATAGCAGCGGCTGGGAACGTGGAAAATCAGCCGCGTTCCCAGCCTGTCGGCAGCTGTCGCCGAACCGGAAGTAGCCGCCGGCGGGGACAGGACGATCGGAGCGGGGCTGCGAGGGCACCATCCAGCTTCGGGGGGCTGAGGGATGCCCCAGGTGAGTAAATGTCTTTTTTTTTTCTAGACTTAAGTATTCCTTTAAAGGGAATCTGCAGTGAAAATAAACTTATGGTATAATGAATTGTAGGTGTAATACAGCTAAGAAATAAATTAAAGCTAATGTAACCCCATGTGTAAAAATAAAAAGTCAGATACTCACCTAAGGAGAGGGATGGCTCTGAGTCCTAATGAGACTTCCCTCTCCTCTCCCGGTGCATCCTCCGTGCAAATCCGCCGCCTCGGGGACTTCAGAAGTCTCTGGAAGCACTCGGGCTCCCGAAGGCCGGCGGCTCCATACTACGCACGTGCGAGTACGTCATAGACACGCGCGAGTGTGTCATAGAGGGCGTACTATGGAGCGTACTATGGAGCGGCCCCGTCCTCGGGAGCCCGAGTGCTCCCGAAGTCTTCCGAAACCTCCCTTCGGCGGCGGAAGTGTCAGTATTTGACCGAACTGGTCGAATACTGCTATGGGAGATCCTGAGCGGGACCGGGATCCGGGAGAGGAGAGGGGAGGCTCATTAGGACCAAGCCTTCCCTCTCCTTGAGTATCTGACTTTTCTTTTTTTTAATGTCGGTTCCCAGAAATTAATAGCAAAGAACAGTCTCATTGTTTCTAGTACAGGAAGAGTTAAGAAACTTCAGTTGTCATCTATGCTAAAGAGCTTCTCTGAGCTCTTTGACTAAACATTCCTATTTTCTGAAGCGCTTATACATCAAAGAAAACTGAGAGGCAGCTTCAGATAAGGTTTTACTGCAGGGGAGTTCAAAGGGTCATTAGCTCTGCTCTGTTTCTTAGTTTAAAATACAGTGGGCTTGATTCTCAAAAGCGTGATAGCTGCTATGACAGCAGTTATTACGCGCTCTGCCGCTCGCAGAGCTTTTCACACAAATAATGTTAGTTCACGTGATAAGCGAAGGTTTCCGCGCGATCACGTGCGTTTCGTGTGAAAAGCTGTGAAGGCGGCAGAGCGAGTGATAACTGCTGTGATAGCAGCTATCACACTTTGGAGAATTGAGCCCAGTGTGTGGTGTGTAAACTGCAAAAATGACAGAATCACTGTATTTATGCTCAGCACACATCCATCAACTTTTACAACTCTAAAAGAGTGCCTCATAGTCCAATTCCTGTATCTTGCAACTTTAGACCTTCCTACCTTCCTACTTCAGACCTTCCTACCTTCTCCAATCACAGCGTCACGTGATCCCCGGGGAACACGTGACGCTGTGATTGGAGGAGGTAGGAAGGTCTTGCACTAAGAAAATCAAAGTGGGATGTCCATTTGACAAAGTTGATACCAGGATCCTGAGGCTCCTAGGTTTCCTGGACTTGTGCATGGTTGGCCAGTCTAACAGTTGCCAATACGTCCGGTGAGTCTGTTTCTTCAACAAGGGGCAGGACTCAGCCATGCTGAGCTCATTATTGTGTTTACCCAGCTTAGCATACTCTGTATATAGACAGAAGCTGGCAAGTGTTTCAGTAATGAATGCAAGCCTTTGACACATATGCACATAGCCCCCAACTGTTCCTCTTTTGGAGGGACAGTCCCTCTTTGGTAGCTCTGTCCCTCTTTCCTCCTCATTTGTCCCTCTTTCAGGACTTTGTCCCTCTTTCTATGTAAATATATATACGTGTGTGTGTGTGTGTGTGTGTGTGTGTGTGTGTGTGTGTGTGTGTGTGTGTGTGTGTGTGTGTGTGTGTGTGTGTGTGTGTGTGTGTGTGTGTGTGTGTGTGTGTGTGTGTGTGTGTGTGTGTGTGTGTGTGCGCGTGTGTGCGTGCGTGTATGTATGTGTATATATATATATATATATTTCTCTACTAAAAAAGTGTTTGATTGACTTTAAACTTTATTCCCATCCTTTAAATTGATATATTACTCATATTAATGTGTTAATATGAAGGAAAATGAACCAGGATAGAAAGGACACAGAGGCGTAGCTAGGGTTTTCAGCGCCCGGGGACAAAGACTATTAATGCGCCCCCTAAGGTGAAGGGTCGTGACCAAATGTGGGCGTGGTTATGGGTGCTCCACATTTGGTCACGCCCCTTCAAATGTACATGGAGGTTAGCAGGCTCACGCTCACCCACCCTCCCTCAGTATGTACCTTCCAGCATGTTCCAAGACAAATTCAGCAATCATGAGCCCCCCCCATCAAGACAAATTCCGCAATCATAAGTAAACATGAGGCCCCCAACATGACCAACTCAGCAATCATGAGGCCCCCAACAAGACAAATTTAGCAATCCTGAGGCCCCCAACAAGACAAATTCAGCAATCATGAGGCCCCTAACAAGACAAATTCAGCGATCTTGAGGCCCCCAACAAATCATGAGGCCCCCAACAAGACAAATTCAGTAACCATGAGGCCCCCAACAAGACAAATTCAGCAGTCATGAGGCACATAAATAGACAGCATTTCACATAAATAGGCAGAATGCCCCCTTAATATGGTAGACACCTCTCACCTGGCAGCAGTTCCCCAAAATACACTCAATCTGACAGCAGTGCTTCCCCAAAAATAGGTAGCCGCAGGTCTATAGGTGTCCCCAGAATAGGTGGCCAGCAGTATAGATGTCCCCAGAACAGGTAGCCAGGGGTAGAGATGTCCACAGAACAGGTAGCCAGGGGTATATGTGCCCAGTATATGTAGGCAGGGGTATGTGTCCCCAGTATATGTAGCCAGAGGTATATGTGCCCAGTATATGTAGCCAGGGGTATATATGCCCAGTATATGTAGCCAGGGGTATATATGCCCAGTATATGTAGCCAGGGGTATATGTACCCAGTATATGTAGTTAGGGGTATATGTGCCCAGTATATGTAGGCAGGGGTATATGTGCCCAGAGTAGGTAGCCAGGGGTATATGCCCAGTATATGTAGGCAGGGGTATATGTGCCCAGAGTAGGTAGCTAGGGGTATGTGCCCAGAGTAGGTAGCCAGGGGAATATGTGCCCAGAGTAGGTAGCCAGGGGTATATGTGCCCAGAGTAGGTAGCCAGGGGTATATGTGCCCTGAGTAGGTAGCCAGGGGTATATGCCCAGTATATGTAGGCAGGGGTATATGTGCCCTGAGTAGGTAGCCAGGGGTATATGTGCCCAGAGTAGGTAGCCAGGGGTATATGCCCAGTATATGTAGGCAGGGGTATATGTGCCAAGAGTAGGTAGCCAGGGGTATATGTAACCAGAGTAGGTAGCCAGGGGTATATGTGCCCAGAGTAGGTAGCCAGGGGTATATGTGCCCAGAGTAGGTAGCCAGGGGTATATGCCCAGTATATGTAGGCAGGGGTATATGTGCCCAGAGTAGGTAGCCAGGGGTATATGTGCCCAGAGTAGGTAGCCAGGGGTATATATGCCCAGAGTAGGTAGCCAGGGGTATATGTGCCCAGAGTAGGTAGCCCGGGGTATATGTGCCCAGAGTAGGTAGCCAGGGGTATATGTGCCCAGAGTAGGTAGCCAGGGGTATATGTGCCCAGAGTAGGTAGCCAGGGGTATATGTGCCCAGAGTAGGTAGCCAGGGGTATATGTGCCCAGAGTAGGTAGCCAGGGGTATATGTGCCCAGAGTAGGTAGCCAGGGATATATGTGCCCAGAGTAGTTAGCCAGGGATATATGTCCAGTATATGTAGGCAGGGGTATATGTGCCCAGAGTAGGTAGCCAGGTCAGGTGTCCCCCTCCCCAGCAGGAGGGGAGCAGCGCAGAGAAGAGCTGCTCTCCCTTCCTCGCTGTCCCCTCCAATGTCCGGGTGGCTGGCAGCGACGGGCGGAACTTACCTCCGTCTCGTCGCAGCGCCGGATGGATCTGCCACTACTCTGGTCTGGTCCAGACCAGAGCAGCGGCTGCGCACCCGAACTTCCGCCCGGCGCTGGAGCGAGACGGAGGTGAGTTCCGCCCGCCGCTGCCAGCCAAGAGCCACCCGGACATTGGAGGGGACAGCGAGGGAGGGAGAGAGCACCTAAGGTGAGGGAAGGAGGGGGGCTATGGCCCCCCTTCCCCACCGTCCGCACAGCTCTCCCTCTTCTCTGCGCTGCTCCCCTCACCCGCCAAAAAAAAAAAAAATTAAAAAAAACCCCGCAGCTCAGCCAGGCGGAGGGCGCCCTTGGGGACCAGGCGCCCCGGGGCACTTGTCCTACCCCGACCCCCCCTAGCTCCGCGCCTGGGGTTGAATGATAAAACAACATATTTTTCTTATGAAATCTTTATGGTGTGCGTGACTAGGGGTGTGGCAGGGGCGTGATCAGGGGTGTGACAGGGGTGTGGCTTAAGTGTCCCTCTTTCTCATCTCAAAAAGTTGGGAGGTATGTATGCATTAAACTCCACAGTATATGCTTTGTTTTATGTGTGAGATTTTCCAACATTTTATGCTTTTGCAGTACTCTGCAATGCCAGGTCCATAAACAACAAAACAGCAGTTATTCATGATCTAATAGAGGCTTCAGATCTAGCTTTAATTACAGAGACATGGTTGGATCAGAACTCAGGACCCACTCTCGCAGCTGAGGTACCAGACAATTACTCAGTTTTACACTGTGAAAGGCAAAACCGCAAGGGCGGAGGATTAGCTCTGTGCTTCAAATCCAGTTTGAATATTAAACCCCTTGCTGTAGCCCCCACCCACTCTTTTGAATGTCTAGCAGCCCAGCTCTCAGCTGGAAAAAAAATAAACATACTGCTTGTCTACCGACCCCCTGACGCTGGCTCAGCTTTTCTCAAGGAAATAGCAGAACTTGTATCTTGCATAACACTGAAACACCCTAGGTGGATAATTCTTGGAGACTTTAACGCACGGGTCGATACACACTCTTCCCAATTTGGAACTAAGCTACTTCTCTCCATGAATGAACTGGGCTTCTCTCAAGCCGTCAACCTCCCTACCCACAAAAAAGGACACACTTTGGACCTCATTTTCCATTCAGAACTCCTAATATCCAATGTGGAAATTGATCCAGTAGTTTGGTCAGACCACCACACTGTCCACTTCTCCTTTACAGCACCGGCTACAAAACACCAAGTGAAAGAACTAATAAAATATCGTTCCTTGAAAGGTTTGACACCCCAACACCTTCAGAACAGCCTCAATCTAGGTGGACTGACAGATCACAACTTAGGCCTTGAATCCATGGTCCTTAAATATAACCACGATGTCTCAGCCGCTTTTGACGCCATAGCTCCCTTAAAGATTAAACGTTCCGCACCATTACATCATGCTCGCTGGTTTGACAACTCTATAAAGGAACTAAAGAAACAGGGACGCAGACTGGAACGAAGGTGGCGCAAACATCAGTCTCCTGATGACAAACTTTCCCTAATTGCTCACCTGGAAAAATATCAAACGATGATTAACAAAAAGAAGTCCTTATTCCTGTCTCACAAAATTGCAAATGCAGCCAACAGACCTGCCCAACTCTTCCGCACGGTTGACAGTCTCCGCAATCCATCTTGCAGGAAATCCAGCATCAGACCTTCACAGGAACTGTGCGAGAAATTTGCCCACTTCTTCTCAGACAAAGTCTCCTCCATACGATCTGCCATTCAATTCACAGCCCCAGAAACCCATGCAGAGCCATATAACAGGTGCAAAAATAGCCTACCACCATGGTCTGATTTTAAGGTAATCACTGGAAAAGACATCTTGGATATCCTCTCAAACCTTCGCCAGACTACCTGCGATCTGGACCCTGGCCCCACTAAGTTCATGTTGAAATGCCCTGAACTATTTACACCGGCATTCCACAAAATAGTCAACGGCTCCTCACAAGAAGGGTGGTTTTCCTCTACTCTGAAAGAAGCAATCGTCAGGCCTCTACTCAAGAAACCATCCTTAGACCCAGATGCTCTAAACAGCTACAGACCTGTCTCAAACCTCCCCTTTCTGGGAAAAGTTATTGAAAAGGCTGTCTACCTCCAACTTGAAGCCAGGCTCTCCAGAAACAACATCCTTGACCCTCTTCAATCTGGTTTCAGGAAATATCACAGCTGTGAAACAGCCCTCACCCAGATTTGCAATGATCTGCTCATTGCAAGAGACAAGGGTCAATGTTCCATCCTGATTTTGCTCGACCTCTCAGCGGCTTTTGACACAGTCGATCATGAAATCTTACTCAACAGGCTACAAGAGTACTGTGGCATAGATGGCATTGTTCTCCGGTGGTTCAACTCCTTCCTGGCTGGCAGAACACAAAGGGTAGCCTTAGGGCCCTTCCTCTCCAACCCTGTACCACTAAAATACGGTGTACCTCAGGGCGCAATATTATCCCCTTTACTGTTCACCATATACATGCTGCCACTTGGAGAAATCATACAAAAACATGGCCTGACATATCATTGCTATGCTGATGACACCCAGCTATATTTGTCATTCAAACCTGATGTCACAGACCCTACTCCACAAATAAACGCATGCTTAGCTGAGCTTCAGGAGTGGATGAATAATAATTGGCTAAAACTTAATGCTGACAAAACTAAGGTTCTTGTTATCGAGGGCCAGGGCTCAACAGCAAAGCAGCTCCAGTCTCAACCAACACCGCTAAGGATAGGGAGCTCAGACCTGAACAACTCAAACTGTGTGCGCAGCCTGGCAGTACTGATTGATGGGAAATTAAGCTTCAGGAATCAAATCTCAGCTGTTGTGAAACATTCCTTCTTTCACCTAAGGAATATTGCAAGGATTAAGCACCTAATTCCTTCAGAGGATCTTCCAACCCTAGTTCATGCCTTCGTCACATCAAGGTTAGACTACTGCAACGTCCTCTACACAGGCCTGCACAAGAAAGACTTACGCCGCCTGCAATTAGTACAGAATACCGCCGCAAGGCTGTTAACGAGCCAACCCCGCCATTGCCACATAACACCAACCCTGAGCTCACTCCACTGGCTACCGATAAAATGGAGAATTCTGTTTAAGATTGGCTTACTGACATTCAAATCCTTGCACAATCTGGGCCCTGGATACCTGAAGGACTTGTTGCAACTACATCACACCCCCCACAATCTTAGATCAAAAGGACGTAACACCTTGGTCACCCCCAGAGTCCACCTCAAAACCTTTGGAGACAGAGCCTTTTGTCATGCTGCCCCTACACTTTGGAACTCCCTGCCACACCCAATCAGGACAGCCCCATCCCTGGAAGCATTTAAGTCTAAACTGAAAACCTACCTTTTCAGTCTGGCATTCATGAACATCTGACTATCTCCTCTGTAACACAACCCAGCCTGAAACCCTGTATTAATCTGAGACACAGCTATGCGCTTTGAGTCCTATGGGAGAAAAGCGCTTTACAAATGTTATTGTATTGTATTATTGTATTTTGGTCTTCTTTGAATAACGATACTGTGCGTCATTTTCCTGTGCAGTTTACAGCTGATGAAACAAGTGTTTAATGATTGTATAGCTGAATGGAAGGTGTGATTTCTGTATTAGCGGTTATTGTTAGGATATGTGTGGGTAGAGGTGTTATGCTGAGTGCTGGGAGTTATGTGTGTGCTTCTGATGAGTTCTGTTTGTTTATGAATGAAAGAAAGGTATGTGTGTTATTTTACTGTATGTGTGGCAAGAATTCAGGTTTGATTGCCTTGGTGTCAAAGGCCTTTGCTGCTGTCCATCTCTTTGCAGAGCGCAGCGATCATGGTCATGATATAGGGGTGGGATCAGCTTGTGTGTGCAGTGCTGGGTGTGACTGTCATTGTATGAATCTATTATCTGTATTGGCTTAGTGTGTGAAGTGTGTATGTAGGTGGTATGAGTCTGTGCAGTGATGGAGTGTGTGGCTGGTATGAGTCTGTGCAGTGATGGAGTGTGTGTGGCTGGTATGAATCTGTGCAGTGATGGAGTGTGTGGCTGGTATGAGTCTGTGCAGTGATGGAGTGTGTGGGGGTGGTATGAGTCAGTGCAGTGATGGAGTGTGTGTGGATGGTATGAGTCTGTGCAGTGATGGAGTGTGTGTGGCTGGTATGAATCTGTGCAGTGATGGAGTGTGTGGCTGGTATGAGTCTGTGCAGTGATGGAGTGTGTGTGGATGGTATGAGTCTGTGCAGTGATGGAGTGTGTGGCTGGTATGAGTCTGTGCAGTGATGGAGTGTGTGTCTGGTATGAGTCTGTGCAGTGATGGAGTGCGTGGCTGGTATGAGTCTGTGCAGTGATGGAGTGTGTGGGTGGGATGAGTCTGTGCAGTGATGGTGTGTGCGTGGGTGGTATGAGTCTGTGCAGTGATGGAGTGTGTGGGTGGGATGAGTCTGTGCAGTGATGGAGTGTGTGTGGGTGGTATGAGTCTGTGCAGTGATGGAGTGTGTGTGGATGGTATGAGTCTGTGCAGTGATGGAGTGTGTGTGGGTGGTATGAGTCTGTGCAGTGATGGAGTGTGTGTGGCTGGTATGAGTCTGTGCAGTGATGGAGTGTGTGTGGGTGGTATGAGTCTGTGCAGTGATGGAGTGTGTGGCTGGTATGAGTCTGTGCAGTGATGGAGTGTGTGGCTGGTATGAGTCTGTGCAGTGATGGAGTGTGTGTGGATGGTATGAGTCTGTGCAGTGATGGAGTGTGTGGCTTGTATGAGGCTGTGCAGTGATGGAGTGTGTGGCTGGTATGAGGCTGTGCAGTGATGGAGTGTGTGTGGGTGGTATGAGTCTGTGCAGTGATGGAGTGTGTGGCTTGTATGAGGCTGTGCAGTGATGGAGTGTGTGGCTGGTATGAGGCTGTGCAGTGATGGAGTGCGTGGGTGGTATGAGTCTGTGCAGTGATGGAGTGTGTGGCTTGTATGAGGCTGTGCAGTGATGGAGTGTGTGGGTGGTATGAGTCTGTGCAGTGATGGAGTGTGTGGGAGGTATGAGTCTGTGCAGTGATGGAGTGTGTGTGGGTGGTATGAGTCTGTGCAGTGATGGAGTGTGTGGGAGGTATGAGTCTGTGCAGTGATGGAGTGTGTGGGAGGTATGAGTCTGTGCAGTGATGGAGTGTGTGTGGCTGGTATGAATCTGTGCAGTGATGGAGTGTGTGGGAGGTATGAGTCTGTGCAGTGATGGAGTGTGTGTGGGTGATAGGAGTCTGTGCAGTGATGGAGTGTGTGGGAGGTATGAGTCTGTGCAGTGATGGAGTGTGTGGCTGGTATGAGGCTGTGCAGTGATGGAGTGTGTGTGGGTGGTATGAGTCTGTGCAGTGATGGAGTGTGTGGCTTGTATGAGGCTGTGCAGTGATGGAGTGTGTGGCTGGTATGAGGCTGTGCAGTGATGGAGTGCGTGGGTGGTATGAGTCTGTGCAGTGATGGAGTGTGTGGCTTGTATGAGGCTGTGCAGTGATGGAGTGTGTGGGTGGTATGAGTCTGTGCAGTGATGGAGTGTGTGGGAGGTATGAGTCTGTGCAGTGATGGAGTGTGTGTGGGTGGTATGAGTCTGTGCAGTGATGGAGTGTGTGGGAGGTATGAGTCTGTGCAGTGATGGAGTGTGTGGGAGGTATGAGTCTGTGCAGTGATGGAGTGTGTGTGGCTGGTATGAATCTGTGCAGTGATGGAGTGTGTGGGAGGTATGAGTCTGTGCAGTGATGGAGTGTGTGTGGGTGATAGGAGTCTGTGCAGTGATGGAGTGTATGTGGGTGGTATGAGTCTGTGCAGTGATGGAGTGTGTGTGGGAGGTATGAGTCTGTGCAGTGATGGAGTGTGTGTGGCTGGTATGAATCTGTGCAGTGATGGAGTGTGTGTGGCTGGTATGAATCTGTGCAGTGATGGAGTGTGTGTGGATGGTAGGAGTGTGTGTGGATGGTATGAGTTTGTGCAGTGATGGAGTGTGTGTGGGTGGTATGAGTCTGTGCAGTGATGGAGTGTGTGTGGGTGGTATGAGTCTGTGCAGTGATGGAGTGTGTGTGGGTGATAGGAGTCTGTGCAGTGACCCCCTGAACTACCTCTATACCAAATTGCAGCCCCCGAGCCCTGCTGGTTCCCGAGATAGGTTTCTGTAATCTATCTCCTGAACAAGTCGGTCTCCGGAGCTCCAATTTGGTATAGAGGTAGTTCAGGGGGTCCCCTCCCTACCCTGAAAAATTTGGGGAGTGTAGGATGTGTGGAAGTGGAGATATTTAGTATTTTACCACCAGCAGCATAATAAACTTCACACTGATCATGCGTGCTACTCAGTGCGGAGGGGAGCTTCCGGGCAGCGCAATCACTGGCCCTGCTGCCAGGCCTCTACTGCTACTGTCTTCAGTTCCTGCTTGTTCTTGGGACATTTTCCCTTCAGTTTTGTCTTCAGCAAGTGGAATGCATGCTCAGTCGGATTCAGGTCAGGTGATTGACTTGGCCATTGCATAACATTCCACTGCAGCATCTTGCAAAGATTTTTATCTGATGTGGAGTTCAGCTCAATAGAATAGACTGTGTAGAGTATGGCTCTCATACTACATGGAAGAGGGTAACATTGGTCTAAAGGTGGTCGCACACGATACAATAAAATGATCAGATTGTACGGCAATTCGATAAAAACGATCAGATCTCCTGAAAAAACCGAAAGCTGTTTTTTCATTCGACTGAAAAATCCGATCGGATTTCCCGTTTTTTTTCGATTTTTATAGATCCAGAATGCCAGATATTATTCTTTAATCTTTCTAAAGATTGTATGGTGTGTGTTAGATTGTCAATTTATTAATATACACACCCTAGCAATTTTGTCAGAGTATCCAATCATTTTTATCATAATTGGGGAAAAATTGGACATAGGTGTGTGGTAAATTGGTCAGATTTTTGAAATGTTACAATCAGTCAGAAAAATTTATTGCAATTCTTAAATTGAATAGATATTTAAAAAATTGTATGGTGTGTGACCACCTTAAGATCTTTCATTAATCTTTCAAGTGTGTACACACCATTAAGCTGAAAGTCTGCATTTAACATACTGTATCATGTTCGATTCATTTTAAATCCATTGTGGTTGTGTATAGAGCTAAAAATGTTAAAATTCAGGGGCGTAATGATAGACCCTGCAAGGGATGCAGCCTCAGTGGGACCCAGAAGCTGAAGGGGGCCCCATTCTGAGAGACTGACAACGAAGGTCAAGGAGAGAAAAAGCTCTTTGCTCTATGCACAATTGTTCTAATGACTGCATCTGCTCAGCCACTGATAAAGAATCATACAAAGTTTTGTAGACACAGATTTGTAGCCAGTTCCTGTTTAGTGTTCAGCAGGGTCGTGTGTACAGTGCTGCTCTACTCCCAAGCCTTTCTACCCCTCCCCAAGAGCTGTGTACTGTAGTGATGCTTGAGGAGTCTGGGCACAGAGAGAAAAAGCTTTCTGCTCTCTGCACAATTGTTCTGATGACTGCATCTGCTCAGTCACTGATAACAAATCGTACAAAGTTTTGAAGACAAAGATTTAGGAGGTGGGGGGGGAGGGGGGGCATCCAAAATTTGGCAGGGAGGCCCAGTGATTTCTAGTTTCGCTACTGTTAAAATTGTGTCGATGTCCCAATCGTTATGGACCTGACTGTATATGGGTGGATGGGGGGAGCAGATGGATGGATTAACAGATACTGGAGTAACATGCACACATATATGTGTATCCCAGTCATATTGCTGTAGATCATACAGCACTGGTAGCTATGTGGTATTTTTCCATCCTTGCAGCTCTGCCTGATGTGATTATTGCCATTAGAAGGATTTTTCTCCTCATTATAGTCGGTAGCGCAGCTGTTTGACCGAGGTCGGGGCGCGCTGCTGTTATCAGGAGGCGGAGAGGCAGCCGCGGATTACACATAGCAGGACGCTGACATTTCATTAAGGGAAATTATACGGGGAGAGTAATTACTGCTGTGTTTGCACAATCATTCATTTCCTCTCTCTAAACTCGCCTTCAGCTCATAAAACTTACATTCACTGCACTTCTGCTTAAAGTGAACCTCCAGGCTAAAAATCTACTCAGCAGCACTGAAAAGGCTTGGTGTTTCTTTAACAGTTTCACAGCGTCAGAACTTTATTTTTCTTACTCAAGCCTCATTTTCAGCTGCACAGAAACTAAGCTCCGCCCCATCAAAGAAATCTGCCTGGTCATTGTTCCCCTGATGCAGTGCAAAGCATAATGGGATTTCTGATGCTGTTGTTCTCGTTGCCCAGCACGTGTCGCTGGGAGATGCGATCAGTCCACAGGACAGTTAGAACTGTGTCTCATGCTCCCTGTCACCTCCTTTCAACCAAAAAGATGGCTGCCCCCATGTAATCACAAACATTTGCCTGTTCTTTTAAAACAGGGTGGGTAAGAGATTATATTATCTATCTATTTTAATTAACAAAACTAATGTAACTTAATGACAGTATGTTTGTTTAGGCTGAGGTTCCTCTTTAAAGAGGACCTGTAGTGAGAATAAAGTAATGAATAAAATTGTTTATATTTTGACAATACTCATTTATAGATTAGTCGTTTTTTGCTCATTGTAAAATGTTTCCTCTCCCTGATTTACATTCTAAAATTTATCGCTGGTAGTGACATATTTAATCCTGTCAGGTGATCTCTGCGGAATGTTCATTTACTAAAGCCAGTACAATATGTACCTGGTCTATCAGAATGCTCGGGGGAGGGAGAGGGGGAGAACTACTCATACTAAATAGCCTAGCATAAGCTTTGGAAGGAGGGCAGGCACACATACTGATATACAGCAATATATAGATATGGGAAGTGTTTCTGATAGAGAAACCAGAATATTTAAAGGGAACCTAAAGTGAGATGATTATGGAGGCTGCCATATTTATTTCCTGTTAAACAATACCAGTTGCCTGGCAGCACTGTTGGTGTATATGGCTGCAGTAGTGTCTGAATAACACCAGAAAAAAGCATGGCTTGGCTAAAATAATTAAAGGAAAATGATCAGCAAGACAGCCAGGTAACTGGTATTGCTTAAAGAGTACTAGAATAAAATCAATCTAAACGCTGTATACGTACCTGGGGCTTCCTCCAGCCCCCTCCGCACGGATCGCTCCCCCGCCGTCTTCCTACTCCCCCCCCCCCCCCTTCTCCTGGTAGAAGCTCAGTAAGTTTGGCCAGTCGGCACATGTGCAGTGCGGCTATGTGCACCCCCATCTCAATCTCGCAGACTGGGAGCGCTCTGCAGTAGTACTATACAGGCGCATGTACGCAACCAGTCCCCACATGCGCAATGCGCCCTGACTGGCCAAACTTACGGGGCTTCTACCAGGAGAAGGAGAAGGCGGAGGAAGATGGATTGGGAGCGATCTGTGCAGAGTGCGCTGGAAGAAGCCCCAGGTATGTACAGTATAAGCTTTTAGCTTGATTCATCTCTGATTTCCTTTAAAAGGTAATAAATATGGCAGCCTCCATATCCCTCTCGCTTCAGGTGTCCATTAACCAGCCGGGCGGTATGGACGAGCTCAGCTCGTCCACTACCGCCGGAGGCTGCCGCTCAGGCCCTGCTGGGCCGATTTGCATGAAATAAAAAGCAGCACACGCAGCCGGCACTTTGCCAGCCGCGTGTGCTACCTGATCGCCGCCGCAGCGCGGCGATCCGCCGCGTGCAGCGGCGAAAGAGGGTCCCCCCAGCCGCCTGAGCCCAGCGTAGCCGGAACAAACAGTTCCGGCCAGCGCTAAGGGCTGGATCGGAGGCGGCTGACGTCAGGACGTCGGCTGACATCCATGACGTCACTCCGCTCGTCGCCATGGCGACGAGGTAAGCGAAACAAGGAAGGCTGCTCATTGCAGCCTTCCTTGTTACTTCTGGTCGCCGGAGGCGATCAGAAGAACGCATCCGGAGCGCCCACTAGTGGGCTTTCATGCAGCCAACTTTTAGTTGGCTGCATGAAATAGTTTTTTTTTAATTAAAAAAAAACCCTCCCGCAGCCGCCCTGGCGATCTTAATAGAACGCCAGGGTGGTTAAAGGGGAACTGAAGAGAGAGGTATATGGAGACTGCCATGTTTATTTCCTTTTGTACAATACCAGTTGCCTGGCAGTCCTGCTGATCCTCTGCCTCTAATACTTTTAGCCACAGACCCTGAACAAGCATGCAGCAGATCAGATGTTTCTGACATTAAAGTCAGATCTGACAAGATTAGCTGCATGCTTGTTTCTGGTGTTATTCAGATACTACTGCAGAGAAATAGACCAGCAGGGCTGCCAGGCAACTGGTATTGTTTAATAGGAAATAAATATGGCCGCCTCCACATCTCTCTCTCTACAGTTGTCCTTTAAGCATGTAAGAATGTGCAGAGGTTGGCTGTGCTGTTGATGGTTTGGGTCTCATTTGGGCACATCCTCATCCGCCTCCCCAGCTTCCCTCCGGTCTTCCATGTATTGTCATGGTACAATACCCATCTGCAGGAGTCAGCAGATAAGTCAGTGATCAATGGAAGCCCATTATGCTCAGGATATCGCTGTCATCTCAGGCCTCCCTCCTTGTTAGGAGGTAATTATACTTATACAGGCAGGGGGGGGGGGGGGGGCTGCAGGGAGCAGCATGGCTAAATGTCAGAATGTAAATCAGGGAGAGGAAATACTTTACAATGGGAAAACACTGATTAAATAATCAATAAAATATAAGCAATGTTAATCATTAAGTCACATTCAGTAAATTCTTTCTCTAAGACCTTGTTCACATTGCGGAACGTGTGTCCGTCCGCGTTTGGCGTTTTTAATGCGATTTATCTTTCCGCTTCCCAGCGATTACCTGTGCGCTGTTTTTTTTTGTTTGTTTTGTGAGCCGCTTTTCTATGCGGTTTTGCCGAGCGATTTTTTTTTTTTTTTACTTCCTGACGTCAGTCTGGAAGTGAACTCTTTGATCCGGAAAATAATAAATACAATGTATTTATTCTTAAAAACGCAAACAAAATCGCTGCACAAAGCGATTTTGTGAGAGTTTTAAGTTTTCCCATACCTTCCATAGAGGCAAAATCGCCTGACAAATGGCCCATGACATTGGATCGGAAACGAACCGCTCAGATGTGAACTGTCTCATAGAGAATAATGGTGTAAGCGCTTAAAATTGACCCAAAACACCTCTAGTGTGAACGAGACTTAAGAGCTTACATGTCTGAGGTGTAAATAGCAGCCAAGTCTGTGTGAAGTGAAATTTGGATCATTCAGCTTCCACCACCCATAGAAATGGTGACATATTGAACTTTTCAGCACTATCCTGTTACCATAAATGTTTGCATAGCCGCACAGAGGTTGTATGACCTCTCATTAGTTTTCAAGATCCTTTTTCAAGTAGCCACACTTATCGATCTTTACCATTCGATTCTGGGCAGATTCTTTTACTTTGACTAAATCTGCCTGTTCTGTAAGCCAGCACCTATTCAGCAAGAGACCTTAGGCAAGTCTCCCTAACACTGCTACTGCCTATAGAGCGCGCCCTAGTGGCTGCAGCTCTGGCGCTTTGAGTCCGCCAGGAGAAAAGCGCTATATAAGTGTTTGTCTTTGTCTTTACCAGAAATCTGTTGCCTAACAATCAAATAGTGTGAAGTTCATCAATCAGGTGTGACTTATCATTTCTGTTTGAAGCACAGTATTCTACCCTCTCCCTAATGCTGAATGGATTTGTTTGATCTTAGCTCCTTGGCAATTAAGTCTAATTAGAAGAGTCCTTATCTGCTTGCCATTTTCTGTGGCTTGAAGGCTTTGGATTCGGACTGAGGACCCAGCACTGCAAAGCGAGAGTGCTATGCACTACCACACCATGCTGCCCACAGCCAAGCAACTTGTATGGTTTAAAAAGAAATACATATGGCCGACTCTTACCTCAAATTCCCTTAAAATGCTGGTTTCAGCATCAGAAACCCTTCCAATATCTATATATTGCTGTATATTGGTATGTAGTCCCGCCTTCCATGTAGCACCACCCCCCAGTGATGTCACTGCTTAGGCTGTCACATCAAGAAGTCTTCTCCTCCCATTCTGGGAAACCAGAATTTTCTGCTGTTTTCAGTACACACAGTAAACAAACATCCCGCAGAGATCACCTGCCAGCAGTAAAGATGTCGCCTCCTGTGATGACTTTCAGAATGTAAATCAGGGAGAGGAAAGATTTTGCGATGGGCAAACACTGACTAAATCATTTATAAATGAATATTGTACAGGAATAAGCCATATTATTCATGATGTTATATTCAGTAGCGTTCCTCTTTAAGGCATTGTTACCGCGCTTTGGCTAATGTGTCCCTGCGCTGGAGTCCGCGGCGCTCTGTCTCTCTCGTCCCGTCAGCGTTCCTCTCCCTGACATTAAGAGACCCTCTATAGATGATGGGATCAGATCGTGCCGCCTCAGGGCTCACGCTGTGGATGTGAGGAGACAGATCAGCATCAGGCCTCTGTCGTCATGGTAACCCAGCACAAGCCAGAGATCTCTCCAGCAGCGACCGGTTGCCAAGCTGTCGCCTGGGAAGCAGGACATCCGCGAGATGAAACGCGCTCGCCGATTAACCCCACGAGTACCTCAGCGGTCTCTTATCTCCCAAGACTCTGCCCATTGCGAATCAATGCAGATAAGCCTTACGCAATCCGCCCGCTCCCTCCGTCACAGCGATGTGTAAATATGAATTATTGACACGCTGGGAATTGATGTAATAACCCATTCGCATAGCAGATAAAACGAGAATGAGGAAAACGTGGGAAACACCAGGCCGGCGTAGCCGCGAGCAAACGTCCGGGAACAAAGGGCGCAATGTGCAGAACTGACAAGTTAGGCTTACAGGAAGGGCTACAGGATAAGACCTCAGCTGTTCTTCAAGCAAACCTGGAGCGAAAAACAAACTTATGATATAATGAACTGTATGGGTAGTACTGATGAGTAATAGAACATTATTGGCAAGAAAAGAGTCTCATATGGCGTATTGGGCAGCACGGTGGCGTAGTGGTTAGCGCTCTCGCCTTGCAGCGCTGGGTCCCCGGGTTGGAATCCCAGCCAGGTCAACATCTGCATGGAGTTAGTACGTTCTCCCTGTGTCTGTGCGGGTCTCCTCTGGGCACTCCGGTTTCCTCCCACATCCCCAAAACATACAGATAAGTTAATTGGCTTCTCCCTAAAATTGGTCCTAGACTATGATACATGACTACACAATACATACACAGACATATGACTATGGTGGGGACTAGATTGTGAGCTCCTCTGAGGGAAAGTTGGTGACAAGACAATATATACTCTGTAGAGTGCTGCGTTATATGTCAGCGCTATATAAAGACTTAAAATAAATATAGCTTTTTTCAAAATGCAGTTTGAAAACCACACTCTGTAGTTTAAACTATAAAACAGAGCAGAGATAATGGCCCTTCGGAACTTTCCTGCAGTAAAACCTTATCTCAAGCTGTCTCTGGCCTCTTGCACACTGCAAATTACAAATCCGATTTGGGATTCCGATTTGCAATTTACGATTTCGATTTTCCATGGATGCTATCAACACAAGAAGGAAAATGCAGAAAAAAATGCAGCATGCAAGAACGATTAAAAATCGGAATCGCATGTAAAATCGGGTCAAAATCGCAAATCGGGATCGCATGTAGTGTGCAAGAGGCTTATGGCACAAAAATCTTAAAATGTAAAATACATGTAAACATATACAAATAATCTCCTATAAATCTTCTATGTTGCTGTCACTTAGGGCCCTTTTCCACTAGCGCTAGCTGAATCGAAAAATCGCAAACCGCTAGCGATTTTACAATCGCTAGGGTTTGCTAAATAACATAGGAATTGCGGTAGGGTATTTCCACTACCGCGATTCTTTTTTTGTCAAACGCGATCGCGCCGCGATTTTACTATGCAGTACAGTGCATAGCAAAATCACGAACGCAATCGCCGGAGGTTTCCTGACTTTTGTGATTCAGCAATCGCTAGCGTTCAGCGTGAACGCTAGAGACTGCTAGTGGAAAAGGGCCCTCACAGTAGGTAGTAGAAATCTGACATTACTGACAGATTTTGGGCTAGCCCATCTTTTCATAGGGGGAGTTCTCAGGGTTTTCTTTAAAGCACTTAGTGAATGGCAGTTGCTCCGTCCAACTGCCAAAGAAGTGTACAGTGAGCAGAAAGGCTGGCCAGCATCAGTGTATAAATCCTTTTTAAGGGAATGTCTTTATAAAGAATAACGGCCATGCTGAGAATCCCCCATGAAGAGATGGACTAGCCCAAAACCTACTAGTATTGGTGATGTCTTAAATACCACATCAACTACAGTATGTATGTATTTGTATTGCTGGATGTCCTGAATACAGAGTTCTGTATCTATGCTCCCTACTATTTGTTTTGTACTTTGTACACCGCTACAGAAGATGTTGGTGCTATATATATAAATAAAATAATAATAATATACAATAAAAGGCTGAGAAATGCTGACTGTCTTCACTTTCTCCTCTGCAGGTTGATGCTCTCCGGGTGTATGTCAAGTCGGATTCCGATGATTTGGAGTTTCCTGTCCTCTTTGTTGTGCGGCAGCAGAAAGGGGTCTTATCATGGCAGGTCCCTCTGGCCTTCAGGGGCTAGTAAGTATCACGTTCCCCCTCGTAATATAATCTGGCAGCAGGCTCTGCTCTCAGTTAATCTGCTGATATGCGGAGGGGAGTCACATGGTCCAATGACCGGAGCATTCAAGGAAAAAAGAGGCAGGATTTTTACCTTGGGGAGCAGAAGCTGATTGCTTAGTCACTTTCATAAATGCTGAATGATTACTCTCTGTTACAGATTACAAATATCTGGCCACTGACTACCAATATTGAAATTAAAAGCACATCTTCAGCATGTAGTGAGTTAAAAATATATATATAGAAAATCTAGTGTAGAATAAACTCCTCCTCCTAACCTTAAATGCTAAATATAAGGGCAGAAAAAAATGTTTGTTTTTTTTTTTTAGATATAGTTCAAAATCAATGAAAAAAGGTTAACTTTTATTTGATATACAGTGCTCAGCATAAATGAATACACTTCACTACATTTGTCAGAAATCCTTTAGTTTGATATACAGTATTTAAAAAAAAAAACCTCGGACACAGCCAGCCACTCAAAGTGTTAAGGGGGCGGAGCAGCTTGTTTCTACTTGCAGAAGACTGACCTAAAGGGGGAGCAGAGAGCGGCACCGTAGCAACAGACGTCATGCTTTGTTCGGGGCAACATGATGGGCACCGTGTGCCCTGACATCTGGGGCACCGTTGGCGGGAACCCGGGGATCTTCAGCCCCGGCGACGCGCCTAAGCCCATCTGCTTTATGTTTTAATATATAGCAAAACGAGTAGAGACACCTCTATATGGGTGGAATCATTCAGTGCCCCAAGACTGGCAGCAGTAGGGTCACAAATTGTAAGTGATCATAACTACTGGGGGACTGTAACAGGCTTTGGGAATCCCCAACTTCTTATTCTCCCTTCAGTGTAGGGATCCCCCCTCCAGAGCAGGTGGGAGCTACCATTGGGGGAGAGAGGGGGAACACAGCAGGCGGCCACATCATTGTTATACTGCAGAGTTACCCCTATGATGGGCACCTCCATGTTATATAGTTTCTGCCTTCCAGACTCGCTGACTGATTAGTTGTTTCCTTTTATTTCTCCAGCTACCAAAGAACATACACGTACCAGGAGGTGGGCCGCACTCTGTGCCCCACCCACCCCGAGGGCCAGACCCAGCCTTCCGAACAACTCATGTACATCGACATTGCTTCCATGGCGCCCTCTAGTGTGCACTATGAGCTCACTGTCATCCGACTGCCCAACTTCGAACTTCAGTAAGTTGTGTGTATTATGTGGCTGCAGTGGCGGCTCTAGCTTCAATTTTTTGGGGAGCACAATGGTTGACTGGTGGGGCACATTTGGTTGATCAAAATCAAAAAAATCGAGCTTTAGATATTTTTTGCTTAAAGTACCCCTTGCGCATTGACCTCAATGCATTCCGCCGCCGTGGAAGTAGCATGGTAACGCGCTGTTGATTTTGCAGCGGGGAGGCGGCAAATTGGATACTTATGGCACGACGCCGAAAGTGTACTGTGCCCCATATGCATCTATTGCTGTTGCGTTACCCTGTGTGCAGAAAGGGTAACGCAAAAAAAAAAATGTATAGGTGTAAAAGGGGCCTGAAGCCACATGTAGATGATATAACCCGTGCATGTTCTGATGGTCAGGAGAAGAGCTGTGCTTTAGGGGTCCCTGCTCATAAACGGCTTGTTGCAGGAAGACTAGGGAAGTCTCTTAAGGATCCAGAGGGTTGCCTCTCCTGAGGTAAGTATTTTTTTCCCCTTCCCCTCACAGATTTACTTAAAGGGATACTTAAAGGAGAACTGTAGTGAGAGGGATATGGAGGCTGCCATATGTATTTCCTTTTAAGCAATACCAGTTGCCTGGCAGCCCTGCTGATCTATTTGGCTGAACAAATGTCTGAATCACACCAGGAACAAGTATGCAGCTAATCTTGTCATATCTGTCTAATTTGTCAGAAACACCTGATCTCCTGCATGCTTGTTCAGGGCCTATGGCTGAAAGTATTAGAGGCAGAGGATTAGCTGAATAGCCAGGCAACTGGTATTGCTTAAAAGGAAATAAATATGGCAGCCTCCATATACATCTCACTACAGTTCTCCTTTAAGCCTGGAATAAAAAAAACAGATTTACTCACCTGGAGCTTCTACCAGCCCCCTCCAGCCGTCCCGTGCCCTCGCAGTCACTCACGGATTCTCCTGTCCCCCACCGCCAGGTATTATGCTTTTGGCCTACAGGCTTACTGTGACTGCACAGGCCTGTCCACGTGTCTCCTACGCGTTCCCGTCCGCAATAGCGTCCTGCGCAGGCATCAGGCCTGTCGGGGAAACGAAACTATCTGGCGGCGGAGGACAGGATAATCCGAGAATGACTGCGAGGGAACGGGACGGCTGCAGGGGGCTGGTAGAAGCTCCAGGTGAATAACATTCATTTTTTATTCCAGGCTTAAGTATCCCATTTAAGTAAATCTGTGAGGTTGGAGGAGGGGAAAAAGGATACTTACCTCAGGAGAGGGCAGCCTCTGGATCGTCAAAAGACTTCCCCAGTCTTCCTCCACCACAGTCAGACTGGGTACGTTGTACTGCACATGCGTGAGTCGTCTAGAAACTGATTTTTGGAGGGGGCATCGGAGGAACGAGGAGAAGGAGTGAGAAGCCTGGAGATCATCCAGAGGCTTGCTTTTATTGAGGTAAGTGCCCAAATTGGGCACTTTTTTGCCATATATCTTCCCTTTAGTCCCTATTTAGG